>NW_026067918.1:8456214-8637740 GCF_014885135.2 Alexandromys fortis | reverse complement strand
TATATATATATACACATACATATATATATATATTCATACACTTAAAATTAAAAGTTTTTTTTAAAACACTTGGTGGGAGCCCAGGGCTTTCCCTCTTGAATGTATCTTCCCTGGGCTGTGAAGGAAGGCTGGGTCTCTGGCCCCTATAACTTGTCTCCCAGGAGGCCCTGCTGTTTTCATCCTGGCTGCTTAGGGCCCCCATACCTTATTCCTGATGCTAAGCATCACTGATGGCTGGGGTACCTGGGATAGCCATGTCTGGGCATCCAGTATGTTCAGAATGCTGTGGGGCTGGCCCACCAGGAGGTCCAGGCAGGACTCCATCGGAGGCTGGGTTATGGGCACCCAGCTCAGCATCTCTCGCTGGCATTCCTCCTAGAAACAAGCAGTATTTGTTAACTCGAAGCCCACATTTGTGGGGGCAGAGAGAGGTCACCGAGATCCCCCTCCTCTTACATATGTAAACAGAGGTTAAGAAGGATGGGCCCTTCCCACCCACTATGGAAAGGGGGCTTCGGGGCGGGATTTTCCATGCACTGCTTTGGCCTCTGTGCTGAGCAGTGTGCTCCATCACCTGCCACGTCTCTGCCCAGCTCCCTACCTCCTCCTGGGCCAGCAGCTTCTGGCTGGAGAAGAGCTTCAGGCGCTCGCTGGCCAGGTTGCTGCACAGCTGCTCCAAGCCGTTCACCCGCAATGCCTGGGCCAAGTGAAGGAGGATCTGCTGCATAGGAGGTGGGGGCCGGGAAAGTGGGGCTGCTCCTACCTTCTCTCCGGGGAGAGTGGTGCCCCGGAGCTGAGACTGCGGCCAACGGGGACAAGTGCAGCCTGTGCGCTACCTTAGACCTGCCCCAACTGTCTATCAGTCGTTCCTGCAGCTCTCCACACCCCTGCCCTCTGCCTCAGTAGTGCTGTGAGCCATCCTGAGAGGGTCTGGAGGGCGTGTCTTCCTATTACCTATCTGGATGGCCCTCAGAATTCCATAGCCTCACAGGTAGGTCCCCCTGGCTGCCACCTCCAGGAAGACTTCCTGCCTTCATCCCCTGCTCTCCGCAACTTCAGCACGCAGGGCTCAAGGCAAGCAGGACACTCACTACGTTCTAAAGGGGGCAGGACACACAGGACAGCAAACAATGACCATCCAGGAACTGGGGGTGGCGTGGCTCCTTTCTCTAAGCCCCGTTATTGCTGGCCCTTCCCCACAAAAAGAGGTGACTCTTGAGGAAAGGGCACACAGCTGTGACAGTTCTGGAAGACTAGAGAGGGTCTACTTCTTCCTTCCTTGCTATGTGTGAGGTTAGGTCGTAGACAGGCCCAGCCTAAGGTGGCCATGCAGGAGAGAACTCTCCAGAAGCGTCTCCAGAACAAGACAGAGCAGGGAAGGACTCTAACTGTAGAGAGCTAAGATGGCCTACTTTAGGGTTTGGGGACACTGACCTCTGAGAGGTTAAGTAGCTGCACAGCCAGCAAGGGGGCAGGACAAGGCAGAGGGCACTGGGGCTTTGGTGGGCTCCAGCCCCTCCCAGAGGGAACCCAGGAGTGCTCCCAGCCCCAGCAGGGAAAGGCAGATGTGATGAGGCCATATTCCTCCCAGGAAGATGCAGACGGAGTAAGAGGACCGACCGAGAGCCCCAAGATTCCCTGCCAGCCACGACCAGACTCTAAAGATCCAACCTGGTGCCTCCTCATCCCCACCCAGGGACAAGCAAGGATTCCACTCAGTATCCCCAGAAGGAGGAAGCAAAGGCACAGTTCAGACAGGCAAACGTGGTGTAGACAGGGAAAGGGCCAGGATCGGCACGAGACACTCAAGTTTCAGCACTAAGGAGATTTATTTGCCCCAGAGGGTCAAAGGACAGGAATAAGAGACCAGAGATAGAGGACAGGGGAGAAGGGAAAGGAACAAGGGAGTGGAGGGAGGGACAGAGGACTACCTCTGGATAGAGAGGGGACAGACACGGCCCACAGGCAAATGGCAGTTTATAAAAGTTTAAAGCAGAAACCCTGTTAGGATGAGTTGGTTTGTTTTGATTGGGCATGCTTATTAGGGGGGCCAAAAGGGGGGCTTTTCGTTGCTGGACTTAAATACTTTGATTGCTGGACCTTGGTAATCAGCCTCAGGAGGAGGAAGTGACTTAACAAAGGAATTGACCTTGGCGTCTAGCTTTAGGAGTATAATCTAAAGGTTTCTAACAAGGGGGAGAAGGGTAAAAGGCAAAACCTTGGGCCCGCTAGAGCCCTCCAGGGAGGAGCCGGAATGAGAAGGGTAGCACCTGCCCTGCCCCTCCCCCTTCCAAAGGGTGACCTCAAAGCCATAGACGTCCACGACAGTGATGGTGCCCACACCGGCTGCCTCCCTTGGTGGAGCCAGCCGCACGTTGATCTGCTTCAGAAGCCAGCTGAAGAGCCTCGAGTACAGGGTCTTGGCTAGGGCATCCCTGCAGATACCATAAGTGAGCCTCGCCCAGCAGAGCGTTGCACCTGCCTCCACTCTCGGGTCCCTGAGGTTACCTGGCGTCGATAGCACTTTCCACCGGCAGAGATCCGGAGACCCGGCCATAGGGCGTGTCCTGGAGACCAGAGAACCCGCGCAGGAAGTTAGGATCATACCCACAGGTGCTTCAGGTTGCTCCTCCCACCTTCCCAGCACCCTTTGGGCTCACCATGACCCTCTTGGTGACGGCCCCCTCTAGGCACTCTGGTGGCACCTGTAGCAGCCGGGCTGCCAAGTGAATCTCAGCCCAGCTGGACACAGCAGCCACCTCTTGGGACTCCCGCTGGACAGAGGGGGACAAAAGGAGCTTTGCTTGTGTGGTGGCATAGCCTTGCTTTACCCAGCCAGCTGCCCGTTCCTCCAAGGGCCAACAGCAGCTATCTGTAGTGGTACACTGTTAATCTCAGCACTTGGGAGGCCAAGGCAGGCGGATCTCTATACCTTTGATGCCAGCCTGGGCTACAGAGTAAAACTTTGTCTCAAAATAAAGAAAGGGCCAACAGCATCAGAGGCACTCTGGACTGCGGTGAGCCAGGCTCTAGGGCTGAAGGCCTCAGTGGGAGCCTGAACTGTCTCTTTTAGTGGCCGGCAATTCTGGCCAGTCCCTTCTCTTTCTGACCCTCTGCTGCCTTATTGCTAGAGGGAAAACAATACCCCTTAGGACACAGTATTGACGTGAGTATCAAGTTTCTTTTACAAACTGTCAAGGGATCTTCATGGACATCACCAGGCAATGGCTTCTTGGTTGACTCCAGGGGTTCCTAAGGGTGACAGCCGAGGAGTGCAGAAGGGCCTGGGCTCACTTTTCCTGTCTGTACCATAGGGATCTGCCTGCTTCCAGAAGTATCCCAGAGTTCTGTGATTTTCCACACACAGTGACTTGGCATCGTCACTGCTCTGATTGCGCAAACCGCCCACCACTGCCCATCCTGTGTGCTCACCGGTCCCATCACAGGGGAGCCCACCTCTGAGGAAGAGAAGCAGATGTTTCCCAGGTGTAGGATGGTGGCCAGCACAGCCCAGACTTCAGTCAGCTCCTCTGCACACAAGCCCAGCACCCACAGGGCCTTCAGCAGCCCTTTGAAGTCCTGAGCATCCTCCTTGTCCTGGAGCCTGCAGGCTCGGCCCTGCAGAGCACAGCAGGCTTGTGGTGGGGTAGCTCCTGGGATCCCCACAGCATCCTGAAAACCCTGGGTGCACATCCATGAGAGCCTCGGCCCTACCTGATTGAGGTAGTAGTAGGCCTCAGGTCCCTGCAGAGAGAGCTTCTCACGATCCTCGGTGTCCAACCCTGCCAGCAGCTCATAAAAAACATGGAAGTTTCGTTCAGCCTGGGCCTTGGGGAAAGAAACTGGCTTGGGGGTGGGGCAGGACTTGGGGGCTGTGGCTCCTCTGCCTTCCAACTTTCAGAACTGGGGAAGAGTGGGCAGAAGGCAGGCAGGTCCTTACCTGAAACACCACTCTGGAGGTCTCAAGCAGATAGTGGAACACAGAGGTGCCTACCGTGACTCCCCTGTGGGTAAAAGACAGGGTAGGCACGCCCAGGGGCACTTTCCAGGGTCTGAGGCCAAAGGCAGTATCCCAGCGCCCAAGAGGAATAACCCATGGAAGGTGTCGCTGTGCCCAATGGGCCTCCGTCACTCACTGCTGCAGGCAGAGGCAGAACTCCTGACCAAAGCGGCTGGCATTGGCATTGAGAATGGTCTTGGCATGGCCGAAGCTGCTGAGCACGGGCAGTATGTCCTCCAGCTGTACGAAGGTTAGAACACTCATGGGTACCTAAAATGGCCATAGCACCTACTACTGAGGGTTCTTGATACCGCTGGCTGTGTGGGCCTATGTGGGGTCAGTCCTATCAGAATCTGCTCCCCCCTCCCCCTTAAATTAAAAGAGCTGAGGGTGTAGTTCAACTTGTAGAGCGCTCTATGACATCCACAAGGCTCGGGCTCGGTCCCAGCCCCATGGAAAACTGGGTGCTGGGTGCATACCCTTAACCCTAGCACTCAAGAGGTGCAGGCAGGAGACTCAGAAGTTCAAGGTCATTCTCAGCTACCTAGGAGATTCCAGGCCACCCTGGGCTACCTGAGACCCTATTTAAAAAAAAAAAAAAGGGCGGGAGGGATGGCTCGGTGGTGAAGAGCACTGGCTGCTCTTCCAGAGGTCCTGAGTTCAATTCCCAGCAACCACGTGGTGGCTCACAGCCATCTGTAATGAGATTTGGCGCCCTCTTTTGGTGTGTGGGCATACATGGAAGCTGAATGTTGTATACACAATAAATAAATAGTCAGGCATAGTGGCTCATGTCTTTAATTCCAGCACTCAGTAGGGTAGAAGCAGGCGAAACTCTGAGTTCGATGCCAGCCTGGTCTAGAGATCGAGGTCCAGGTCAGCCAGGGCTACACAGAGAAACCATATCATGAAAAAAAAACCAAAGGCAAAGAAACAAACCAAAAAACAACCACCACCAAAAACAATAATAAGTTAAAAAGACCCAGCCCTGCTTGCTCCCCTGCGTCAGGGAAATCTTGGGGCTGACCCATGAGAAGCCAGGCTTGGAGGAATGACCTGAGAGGTGACCTGTAGCTTCCAGCCAGACCTCACCTGAGCCCCTCCTGCCTCCGTCTGCTTCTGCCCCAGGCTGCTTAGAAACTCCACAATCCTCTTGGCAGCTTCGGTCTTCCCAGAGCCACTGTAGCCCCTGAAGGAGGGGAGGAGCTAAGGGTGGGAGGGAGCTCGTAGGATTGCCCCACTCAGCCTGGAAGAGCGTCAGGGAAGTGACTCCGTGCTGCACAAGGTCACTCAGGGCGGCCTCAGGACAGTCCCCAGGATGTGGTCCTGAAGTGGTGCCCAGCAGTGCATAGCTAGGAGGGTGTGTGGGTTCCGGCAGGCAAGGCGGTCATGACTCACCCCAGCAGGATGCAGGGGTCCTGTCCAGGGCTCTGAGACAGGCTATAGGCTGCTGCCCCAACAGCAAAGATGTGCCTGGTGGGGGTGGGAGGACAGCGGAGGGATGAGAAGGCGCCAGAGAGGGTTGTCTGGGCTCCGAGGAACAGGCAATGTGCCCACGGCCCTGGAACTCACTCAGTAAGACGTACAAACGGGGAGTTAAGCCCAGGGGCAAAGTTACATACGGTGTGGTGTTCGGGGCCTTCCTGGGATGGTAGCTGGTCGAGACCTCAGGTGAGAAGAGAGGCAGCGGCTGGTGGGGGTTCAGTGCAAGCAGGAGGGGCCCCCCAAAAGTCTGGTAAAGAAAGCAGAGGCAGGGAAGAGGGGATACAAATGGGGGACTCTGATGCACCCCAGCCCAGTCTCTCATGCATGTCTTGTAGGACCCCAGGTAGAGCTGATTTTATGCTCAGTCAAGGGATGAAAAGAAGCCCCAGGGACACCAGGGACTTCCTGCTCACAGAGGAAAGGGACTTCAGCCGTGTCCCTTCTCTGGGGTCCCCTTACATAGATGCGGCCCAGGTGGAACCTCTTCTTAAGGCAGAGTAGCACAGAGCTGTCACACACCAGCCTGTGGGGACAGCGGGGCCAGGGGTAAGTTGCTGGGACTCACTCCTGGCTAGCTCTGCTACTTAGCTTTAGGGGTCCTGTGCAAACATCCAGCCGGGGGCTTCAGTTGCTATCCATTCCCTGGGGGTGGGGGTGGGAGGCTGCTGACCAAGAGAGGTGGTCTCTGGGCCAGCCTGGAAAGGAAGTCCCTTGCCTGTCCCAGTGGCCAAAGCATCAAAAGTTGAACTCCTGCCTGGACAGTTTGATGAGTCTTTAACAAAGATAAACAGGGTGGGAGCATGAGGCGTGGGGTGGGTGGAGGTGGTGAGCAGCAAGAGGAGGAGGGATGGCGGAGAATTGTGGTTGGAATGTAAAATGAAATTTAAAAAAAAAAGGCTGGGGTTATATAGATCAGGACCAAATGCACGGGACCCTAGGTTCAATCCGTAGTAAGCTGGGGTATGTTGGAGCTTTGGAAAGGGCACCTTTCACCCAGAATCTGTCTTTCTATGAAGTAAAAATCCCTTGTTGACTCAGTAATCAAGTGCATACGATTTTCAAAGGTTCAAGGGCGGGATGGAGTACGAGGCATTATTAGCCAGGAGAGGTCGATTTGGCGTTGTGCCCCTCACCGCAGGCGAGCGAGGTCCTCAATGTCTTCCAGGCCCTCTGGGAGACTCGTGGCCTTAGCACCCGGGAAGTGTAGCATCTCTAGGTCCTTCCTGAGGCTCAGCTCCAGGTCCCTTTCCAGTGCTGCCTCAGCGTCATCCTCTGGCTCCCACCGCTCCCTTGGGGACCTGCCGGGGCTGTTATGCCTTAGGCGAGTCTCCAAGGTAAGTTGAGGCAGCAGAGAATCAGACCCAAGCTCAGGGTCTACGCAGGGAGTAGAGTCCTGTGCCCAGTGCACCTGAGTCTCCACTTCCAAGGTCTCTGGCTCTGCTTCGCTCTGGTTCTCATCCGGTGGGGTCCCACTGGGGGAAGACGGAGCAAAGGAGGGAGCCTGGCCGGACCTGACAACCCCTTCTTCACTAGCCCCTTGCTCCTCCCTGCATTCTGTAGGCCCTGCAGGAGACGAAACGTGGCCTTCCCCAGTGGAGGCGTCCGTGGATGCTCCTGAGCTGCTGCTGCACGACTCCTCCGCACTGTGGACCCGGGGGAAGACCACCGCGAACTTTGGATCTGAAGCTGCATCCTCGACGACGGAAGCACCGGCTGAGCCTGAGCTAGTCAGCGCCTGCGGAGGGCTCAGACTGCCGCCAGGGGGCGCCCGCGACGGTCCCCGGAGCACCGCCCGGCAGGCCAGGCTTATGGCCCGCCAGCGCGGTAGCCCAGGCTCGCCGCCCCGCGCCTCGAGCGCCCTCTCGCGGCCGCGCTCCTCCTGCTCCTGCGGGCTCGCCCTGCGCTCATCACCCCGACGTTGCTCCAGCCGCAGTCGCAGCCAGCGCAAGAAGCCCAGAGCCCGCGCCACACGCTGTAGCCGCGCCTTGAGGCCCACGTGGAGGCCACCCGCGGGCTGGGGAGACGCGCCAGTCGGGGCCCTCGCGCGCAGCTTGCGGAGCACCACGAGTGCAGCCAGCGGCGCCGGGTCCCGGGATCGTCGGTCCCCTGCACCTGCTCCTCCTCTGGCTCCCGTGTCTCTCTTGCTCACAACCACTTGCACCTTCCCCGGCACCTCTCCGACCTGGAGGCACTGAGCCCTGGGGGTCTCCGCTGTCTCAGGCTCAGTGTCCTGCAGCTCAGCCTTTGGCTGGGCCTCGACGTCACTGGTGTCTGCGTTCGCTTTGGAGTCCCGAGGACCCTGAGAACCCCTGGGGGTGCTTGCACAGCTGCTTTCGAGGGAGCTGGAGGCTGCGGCTTCCCTGCTCAGCTCTGTCTCCTGGGACACAGGGACGCGGCTTGAGGTTCCTGGGGTCTTCTGCAGGCGACGTCTGTGCCCGGGCCACTCCGGACTTGAGTCTGTATCTGTCCGGGAATCATCACTCGTTCCCTGAGACCCTGTCCCCGACGGCCCTTCCCTGCTTGGGAGCTCCAAGACCTGTCCATCATTGCCCTGATGGTTGTTGTCCATTGACTCCGGTCTTCTGATAAGGGCGCCTTCTGTGATCTTGTCAGAAGGCTCGGTCTTGATTGGCCGCTCCGAGGCCCCACCACCCTGGCTGCTTCTGTCCAGGGCCTCGCGGTGTTCACTGTCCAGGCACGAGCTGCCACCATCGCCGCCCGACATGTCCCCATCCCTGCCAGGAGTTTCTCCACCGCCTCGCAGAGCCGAAGGCCCCCGCTCCTTTCCTTTCCTGCGGCGACCGCGCTTGACCGTCCACTCTTCTTCTCCGAGGTGTCTCTGTTCCTCGGGGAGCTCCCCACGACTGTGCCCGGGCTCACGGCTCCCTGTGGACCTGTGGCCCAGACGCTGCGAGCTGCCCTGCCCCTCCTGGGTCTCCAGTGATGTCCCAGTCCCTGCATTTCTGCAGCGGTGGCTCTCCTGTTCGGTGGGCTTCCTGCGGCCTCCAGAGGTGGCATCGGGCTCCTTAGCGGGCCTGGTCTTGTGGGCTTTGCCGCGGGCAGGTCTGCGACTGTGGCTGGGGGCGCCGTCAGCGCTGGCGGACCCTGACTCCTGCTCCACTGAGGCTGGCCTCCCGGGTCGAGCCCTGCGCTGGGGCGCTTTGCCCTTGCTTCCGCCCATGACAGCCTTCCTTGCTCCTTTTGCCTTTTGATCTAACTGCCCACGGTTGCCCTGAGGTCTTGGTGGCTGGACACTGTCTGCTCCAGCCAGGTTATGGGCTCAATCTGTCCGGAGTCTCCCCTCTTAGGCAGCAGCATCAATAATGCAGGAGGCAGCGGGTCCTGACCCCCTTGGTCAACAATGGAGTGGAGGCCGTGGAAAGAGGAGACGCGGTAGCTGTGGACAAAGGCCGTGGACAGGGCAACGGCGCCTGGATTCCTTGCCAGACAAGTCAGCCTGACACCAGGTCAGACAGAGGAGCCCAGGCTCTACTTCAGTCTCACTCTGCAAAAAAGGCAGAGTGAAGCGAGTCTACCTGCGGGTCTTCCAAAAGGCTGGGACCATGGCTACGGAAGCCTGCAGGGGACAGCCGGGAGTTTCATTCTTTTCTATTGTGAAATACAATTTACTAAAAAGTACATATGCTAGGAGTATATACCTTGAACCGGGGTAAAGCCTGTGCACCCCTGTGGAGTTATGGAACAGAATTAGACTCGTAGGTGATAAATATCAAACAGCCTTCCCTAGAAGAGCAGCCAGTGCTCTCAAGCCCTGTCATTGGCTTTGAAGGCAGCTTTCCCACAAGTGGAACTTAGCTCACAGATCTTTGTGGATTCATTTCCCCCATCGTGGGGGTGGAATCCAGGGAGAGCCCTGTGGATTCCAGGCAAATCCTCCACTACGGAGTGCCACATCTGGGCCTCTCCACCACTTCTGTTCAGTCTCACGCAGCTTACTTTGGAGGTTTTTATAACACACATTGAGAAGCCCAGAGGTGGCTGCACTCTGGAGGCAGAAGCAGGCAGATTGTGAGTTAGAGGCCAGCCTGGTCTACATCATGAGTTCCAGGACAGCCAGGGCTACACAGAGAAACCCTGTCTTAACAAAGCAAGCCAACAAAGGGCACATGCAGGGCTTCCCTCCTCTTCCTTTGCCGCTGCACAATTTCATGAATTGATGCACAATACTTTAACCAGTTCCAGGGGATCCAATGCCCTCTTCTGGCCTCGGAGGCCAGCAGGCACACACCCAGTACACAAACATATGTTCAGGCCAAACACCCATACACGTAAAGTAGGGAATCATCCTTTGCTTATGTTATAAACAGCCCTGGGGTATAATCTCATCCAAGTAGAATTAACTCCTAGAGTGAGACTTGCTGGGCCACAGGGCTGGGTGTGCTTGTAATTTTGAGATTCCTAAATTTTCTCCTATAGAGGTTGTGTCAATTCACAATCAGGAGGAGGAAGCAACTGTCCCAAAAGACCACGAGCTCATGGTCAACACCATGTGCCAGCAGACAGCCGCACGAAGCGATACCCGCTGCCCGCGGCAATACCCGCTGTCCGCAGATCTCTTCAAAGGGCTGTGTGTCCAGTAAAAAGGAGAAAGTAGAAACAGGGGTTCTCACGCAGCAAAGAGAGACACAGGAAGTCAGGGATGACAAGGGTAATCTTGTAAACAGAATGGTGCGTGAAAGCAGCCAGGCACAGAAGGGCATCCAGCATGGGATTCTATTGGCAGACAGGGCAAACATGGGTCTACAGCAGGACCCCAGGGTACGTATGATGCTGTGTGCTCAGTTTATGGAGATTTACCCAGATGATGACTCTGACCTATGTAGGACTACTATGATTTCCTAAAGATATCACAGAGAAAGAGTCCTGCACAAACAATAGCAAATCCCACCCATGGGGCTTAGTATGTCCTCGGCAATTTTTAACATTTTGCTATGAACTTACTGAATCCCTGGGGCAGGTACTCTACGGATGTACTCTGAGGTCACAGCTGTTAAACTGGTATGCGACCCCAGTCTAGCTCAGAGCCCTCGCTGGAGAATGGCTGTGGGGTACCACCATCGCTGACCAAGGGAACGCTAGTTTCTTGTCCCTTTTCCAGCATGTCCTGTGGGCTCTTGGACAAACTCTTACAAATGGAAGACTCTGTGCTCCCATGGACGTTCTGGTTGTCCTGGTGATTCAGAAGTAATATATAGTATATTTACCAATATAATGATAAATGGTTGTTTTTTAAGAAAAGCTTTATCTATCTTAGTTTTGATTACATAAATGTGTGTGGGCAGGCTCACGTGAGCAGATACCCTCAGAGGCCAGAAGAGGGCGACAGATCCCCTGGAACTGGAGTCATAGATGGCTGTGAGCCACAATGTGGGTGTTGGGAATCAAACCCAGGTCCTCTGGAAGAGCAGCCAGTGCTCTTAACCACTGAGCCATCTCTCCAGCCCCCATGCTCTATTACTTGAAAGTCTCACCCAGAAGAAGACATTCTGCCTGATCCCTCCCAAAGAGAATGTTCAGATAGAAACGTGGCTTAGAGCAGTGACTGTCCTCCAGGGTGAACAACCACCATCTTGGGGTGTTCTGCTGCACCCCCTTGCAAAGAAGCATCTTGGACATTTTTCTGTCAGCTTAGAGGCTGTATGTGAATCTACTGTTTTTTGGGTTTTTTTGTTTTTTGAGACAGGGTTTCTCTGTATCTTTGGCTGTCCTGGAACTCACTCTGTAGACCAGGCTGGCCACGAACTCAGAGATACCCCTGCCTCTGCCTCCCGAGTGCTGGGATTAAAGGTATGTACTACCACGCTTGGCCGAATCTACTTATATTAGAATTATCGTCTGCAGTCTCATGGCCCCACATTAAACACTCTGCTGGCCACTCAGGCCCTGGAGGGCCTTCCAGTTCCGCAGTTGAGGAAGAGCCGGGGCTGTGGTCTGTAGGTTTAAACCAAATTTCTTATCATTTTATTTACCAACAAAGACTCAGAAGTCAGATGTGGGGGTGAAAACCTGCTAGATCAGAGAAGCTGAGAAGCAACTGGCTGACCCTCCTTTTTGGCTGGAGAGCCAGCAAGAGATGTGTCCCCAAACCAAAAGGAAGCACCACACTCAAGCCCCTGCCCTTTCCTTCCTGTGTGTCTTCTCCATCCAAATTCCTGGCTTCTCTAGGGCAGCCCTAATGCAAAGTAAACTTTATTTAACAGTCTTGGGAATGTCACAGTACGATCAAAATTCCTGCAACACATCCCTGCTGGGCTTGTTGGCAGTTTATATCCCAAAGGGTGGAGTGGGGTATGAGATTCTTGTCCAAGTATCCAGTTGCCCCTACTACTCCTGGAGGAGAAACCATTCTGGGGTCCCCACCAGCATGCGGTCTCTATTACTACAGGGAAGCTCTCACCCTTGCTGGGTAAAGGCTTTTTAGGGGCGGTCTATTGAGAGGAGGAGCACCCACACCTCTGTAGGTAACCCCTCACCTGTGCTCTATAAGAAAGTCCAGGGCTGGAGAGATGGCTCAGTGGTTAAGAGCACTGCCTGCTCTTCCAGAGGTCCTGAGTTCAATTCCTGACAACCACATGGTGGCTCACAACCATCTGTAAAGAGGTCTGGTGCCCTCTTCTGGCCAGCAGACATGCACACAGACAGAATATTGTATACATAATAAATAAATATTTAAAAAAAAAAAAAAGAAAAAGAAAGTCCAATAAACCGCATTAGTGCGCCCAGGGCGGACTTTGGCGGGTCATGTCTCTGTTACTGGGACCTTAGGAGGAGGGACAGATGATGTTTGCATGCCCACTGCCATTCCTGGAAGGTATTTTAGCAACATTTGATGATTCAAATACGTAAAGAGGAGGTTCTCTGAGCATCTCCGAGCTGGGGATGGACTTAAGCCACCGAAAAACTCGTCCTCAGGCTGTTCCAGTGAAGACATAACAAGGTATTTATTAAAAACTCTGTTTTACTCAGAGGCAGTTACAATTTATAATTTAAAACCAACCCACTACAAAAGGGGGTGGGGGCGGGGAATAAAAACTGTGCACAACAAAAGGACAAGACACACAAAGGCCCAGGAGGGGCAGCCCAGGAGGAGCAGCCCAGGAGGGGCAGCCCAGGGTGGGGTCTCTCCTCTCCCGAGGCCAGGAGCAGCAGCAACAGGGTGGTGACCAGGGTAGACCCTGGCCACGCTCGGGCTGGAAAGGCCCTCAGTAGTGTGTTCATCACAGCCTGGATGCTGTCCCTTCACTCTGCTGTGGAAGGACACGGGGAGACAGTGGGTCAGAACCACCGGGGCAGGATAGGGTGCCAGAGTCAACCACCCTGAGCCCCCCATACCATTGGTGTTTTCCAGGGCTAGGATGGCCTTGCGGGCCTGCTGGGCCCTGAAAGGGTGGCAATTAAGGCTCGTCTTTCCTGCCGTGCCCCCACCCCAGCCCCGGGCAGCAGGCCCTCTCCTCCTCTGCGGTGCCTAGAGCCCTACCTTCCCCATTGCTGAGGCTGCATCCCACGGCCACGCGGTGAGAACGCCAATTACCATAGCTCCTGAGGGGGCAACACAGGGAGATCACCATCCATGCATGGCCTCATCCTCCATGTCCCCACACTCTCTCAGCGCTGCAGTGACTTACCCCCGGTTCCCCTCCAGCGTACTCTGGATTTCCTTTAGGACCCCTGTTAGGTAGGAGAGACCCAGTGAGGCCTGCAGGGATGGGTGCCAAACAGGCTTGTCTCCTGGCTTCCTCTGTCCTCCAGGCTCTGCCCTGTACCCCAAGACATGCTCCCCCACCCCGTGAGTCTCACCAACCCCCACATCGACTCACACTCGTCGTTGAGAAGTGCATGCTCCATCACTGGGCCGGGCTTCTTCTCTGGAAGGTAGAGTGGTCAGGTGGGCCTGTCCTGGGCCCTCTGCCCAGCCCTCCCATTACAGGGGTAAAGGGAGCGAGTGCTGGAAGCCAGAGCCCCAGATGTAGGAGACCGACTGTCCCTTCCTGCTCCCTGTCTAAGCTCTTCCGTCTCACTAACCCTAAGCCCTTTGCCTCCCTTTACTCCAGGCTAGCCAGCTGGGGCCCAGGAGAGGCCTGTCTTACCTTCCCCGTCACTCTGGCTTCTGGAGCTCCTGTGGAGAGGCAGACAGTGAGGGCTGGGACCACTAGGCTCTGAAAATCTTGGTCCCATGAGGTGGGTGAGGCCAACCTGCTTGACCAGGTCTGCACTAGCAGCTGGCCCAGGAAGAAGGGTGTCTCGCCCAGTCAGCAGTTGTCTCAGAAAGAGCAAGGCTGTGGAGAGGCCTCTGGGCCCTCATCCTCACCTGACTTGGCCCGAGGTCCTTTTGGGGTCTGTGTTGTTGCCATTACTGGGGTGGCTGTGGTTCTTGGTTTTGGTTGAATCCACTAAACACCGGGGCTCAACCAGCCACTTGGTAGAGAGAGAAAAGCGCTCGAACTCTGAG
This sequence comes from Alexandromys fortis, assembly GCF_014885135.2. NCBI lineage: Eukaryota > Metazoa > Chordata > Mammalia > Rodentia > Cricetidae > Alexandromys > Alexandromys fortis. The sequence continues at coordinate 8,623,785 of NW_026067918.1, read as the reverse complement.
GGTGATATCAGGTAGAAACCTGAGGAGAGGCAGAGCAAGTCAGCCCAGGGCTCCTGAGCTCCTGTGGCTGTGGTGGGGCCTCCCTCCCAGGGGGAACAGGGACAGAGCCTCCTTTGATGCTCATCACTCAGGGCAGAGCCAGCCTGGCAGAGCTGCGTATCTGAGTGGATCTTGCCTCTCCACCCCCTGACAGTGCCTGAGAGACCCTCTCACCCAGCCCAGCCCAGCTCACTGAGGCCCCAGTCCATGCCTGCACACCTTGGCCATATTTGGTGAAGACACAGGAGGCAATGCCACTGACGTCCTCCCGCCGGATGCAGCTGTACCGCACCTGGGGCTTGAGCAGGGGCATTGAGACCACCTGGATGTCACCCAAGTTGGTGAGCACTGCCAGGTGGTGCTCCCCGTAGTCCTCGGCCCTGCAGCTGCCAAAGTGAGCAACGCCAACTCTTCGTACCCGTGAGCCCTCCAGGGCCGTCAGTTTCAGCTTCAGCTTGGCGCTCACCTTGGGCAATGTGAATACCTGGGCACATGTGGCAACTGGTCACGAGTCACACCATAACCAGGCTGTGGTTCTCCTACCCATTACTCCTACCCACGGGGCTCTTGTCCTATAGCGGGCATCGCATGGTGTACAACAAGCCCATCTGAGTCCTATCATCCATCAACTCTCGGGAGGATGCAAGGCCACTGACATTTGGGCATTCTGTACCTCCCACAGATGCGGGGCTTGCCCCAGTGTTTCTACCTCTGACCTGACACACACAAGACATCCACTACCCCTCCTCTTTCCTGTGACACCGAAACACATGCTCCAACTCCAAATGAGAACCTTAATCCCAGCTATCATTATTTATGTGCAGGGACATCCAGGGGACCCAGCCATGTGGCACCTTGAATTGTTCCTCTGAGACCACGAGCAACTGGTGGCTCCCTTGCATGTCTGGGCTCTTCGACAGGTCATGGGCTACTTCCAGGGGCTCGGGCAGGGGCACATTGTGTCCGTCAAGCACCAGGATGCCCACCACAGGTGCACGATGCATCAGCTGGATCTCCTTGGCTACAGAAGAGGCAGTTTGGGGACCGGGCTATGATGGGTGGCTTGGGGACACCACACACCTCCCAACCCAAGTAGGTCAGGTCCCCTGGGTTTTCCCGGTCCATCACTCACCCTGTTCAGCCCGGACTGGCTCATCCATTCTCCGCTCTGCAGGCGGCACGCGCAGGGAAAAGGCGTAGACAGTACCTCCATTGGTGCCAGCCCACAGTGAAGGGCAGTGGCGGGAGCCTGTCGAAAGGTAAAGGCTTGGGTATCTAACACCAGGCTCTGGGAGTTGAGCGGGGCTGGCAACCTGGGCTTCCACCCCAAGCCTTGCTCCTGAAAACCTAAAGTCAAGTTGGAAAGCTTCTTCAAGCTCAATTTCCACCTCTGTCACACAGACATGCTGTGGGCTTCTCCGGCTTCCCGGGAAAGTACTCCCACAGTCTCACGGGGCTCCCCACACAGAGGATACTGAACCTAGGACAGGGCTGCCCTTGAAGGGACATAGGAGTGGCCACTCACTTTCAGCAGGGAAGAACCAGCTAGGGATAAACATTGCCACATGCCTACTGGGTGGCAATGGAACTATGCCACCTCCAGCCCCTATGGAGGGAGAACATAGCAGTCCCCTGTTTTACATGAGAGGAAGCTGAGGGCCAGAAAGGTTAGGTGACATGTCTAAGGCCATGTTTCAAGAGAGCAGAGGAGAGAGGCTATCAAACTGGGCAACTGACTGTCACGTCCAGGAAGAGAAGGGAACGCAACAGGTATTGGCTCTGTCTGCACCAACAGACCAGTTCCTCGAGGGTTCTAGGAAGGCAGCACTGCCTATAGGATTTCACACCGGGAGCACCCATCTACCACTTCCTTATGCCGGAGAGTCCACCTATTCATCCGTCATGCTAGGGGCATCTCCCGCCACGATGTGTTCCACACCCCCAACCTCAGGCTAGCTACTCACTGTCCCTTAGGTAGGTGTCAGCAAAATAGAGGGTCCGAACAAAGCCAGTGAAGGAGTCCTCTGCCGAGCGGGCCTCGATCTTGCGCTGCACTGGTGCCAGTTCCATGTTCTGTAGGCCTGCTCGCTCCGCCTTGCTGCCCGTAGCCTGAGCCTGCAAGAAGTTGGGCTGGGCCTAAGGGTGGGTTCTTGCCTCTGCTCCTCAATGCTAATCCTACTTGGCCTGGCCTGGATTCAGATCCTGGGCTCATAGCCCAGAAATAGAGAGAGAGAGAGAGAGAGAGAGAGAGAGAGAGAGAGAGAGAGAGAGAGTGTTGTACGGTCCTGTAGACGGTTGCTTGGGCCTCACCTCTCCTGCGGGGCCACCAGGCCTCCGTTTATGATTGGACACCCTGCTGCGGCGCATCCGACGGAATGACTGACGCAAAGACTTCTTGAGGGACTTTACTCGAGACAGTGGGCCCTCCAAGGCCAGTTGGTCACTGGGGTGCAGTGTGCACCTTGAGAGAGGGGGATGTCATGTCAGGCCCATCAACACTACAGCCCCCCCCCCCCCCCCCCCCCCCCCCCCCCCCCCCCCCCCCCCCCCCCCCCCCCCCCCCCCCCCCCCCCCCCCCCCCCCCCCCCCCCCCCCCCCCCCCCGGCCTCACGAGGTCCCAGTCCCAATCCCCAAACGCCCTGCTCACTTGACAAAGACCTGCCGCCGCTGCTGGTGATCAAAGAGGCCGAAGCCATGGCTGGTGCCAAAGGCTACAAGCCGCCACTCAGAGTGCAGAGCCAAGGAGGTGACCACGGCTGGGGGCTGGCACTGGACCAAGACAAAGGGCTGAAAGCCTGGCTCAAAGCTCACGGGCCCCGGGCGGGCGGCGAGGCGCTCGTGCCCCTTCCAGCGGTAGCCTTCCTGGTCCTGAAGCAGGTCAGCCTCCACGTACTCCACAGCGTGCTCTGCCGCCTCATCGTTCAGCTCCAGCACCAGCACCTGGGGTAGGGCGAGGGCGGCAGACAGTTCAGCGGAGCCCAGGCACCACAGCGAGGCAAAGGACTTGGGAACCAAGCCGAGGTCCTCTGCCTGACTCCAGCCCAGATCCTCATTTCCGGAGCGGAAGCACAAGTCACTCAGGGGGCCACTCACTATGGGGATCAAGCATCCTGCGCCTGCCGGGAAAAGCTGCAGGCGCACTCGCTCCCGATGCTGCTGCCAGATAGGGGATCCTGTTCCTGATTTGCAAAGCCACCCAACCACTCTGCCCTCGACCCCCACCCTGCCCAGCCTGCTACCTGCCCTGCCGTGCCTGCCACAGCCAGGTAGCCACTGTATTTACAGAGGAAAATCTTCTGGATGCCCAGCCGGGGGTCATCACTGTAGGGATCAAAGGAGCCCACCTGCCGAGGTAGGGAGAGGTCTGTGAGTGGCCACTGGGCCGTCCTAGCTGGGGTCCCCTCACCCCTGGCACCCGGGCTCCTGGCCTCACCTTGCGGAGTGGGGGCCACTCATCTTCACCCTGGGCACTGAGGTTCTCATTGAGGTCTGTGTCTGTGAGGAACACCCTCACCGTACTGAGTTTGTAGAGTAGCCGTAAGCAGACCCCCGAGGCATCCCAGAACCGCACTGTGCCATCTTCGTGCCTGTGGGCAGAGCCTGGTGAGGGCTATGCCAGCCAGGATGCCTGGGGTCTGCAACACACAACTGTTCCCACTCACCATGGCCTCCTTGGCAAAGGGAAAGTAGCCATTAAAGTCACCTACCCTGTGAGCAGCAGGTCCCTCTGGGGTGGAGGTGGGGCCAGGTTGGTGCCACCATCTATGGGCCACTCCTAGAAGACATCAGAAAGTCCAAGAGAACCTGGGCCCAAGTGAGGAGTGGGCCTGGAGCTAGGACTGGACCTACCATGGCGGAGAAGTGCAAGTTCTGGCGGCTACCCGCGGCTATGACGCGCTCCCACAGCTTCAGGGGGATGTTGGAGACGTGGTGAGAGCAGGTGATAGCGGAACAGTGCAAGGAGGCGAGGTAGGGCAGCTGGACCGGTGGCCAGCCTGGCGTCTGCAGGTCAATCACCACCAGCTCCTCCTCTGCTAGCACCACGAGGGCGTAGGGGTCATCGAAGGCTGGAGTACAGACAGACAGTCAGGGCCAGGAGGCCGCAGCCCCATCTGGCCTGCAGAAAACGCTCCAGGCTAAGAGCAGGATCCATCAAGGTCTATAAGAGCTACAAGCGGGCCGGGCAGTGGTGGCATGCGCCTTTAATCCCAGCACACGGGAGGAGATTGAGGCCAGCCTGGTCTACAGAGCGAGTTCTAGGGCAGCCAGGGCTACACAGAGAAACCTGAAGAGCTCCAAGCAGAAGTATCACAATCAAGGCCTCTCTGCATGGCTGTCCTAGGGATCAGTCCCACTGAGAACTGAACAAGAGCTCCCTCTGGCACAGAAGCGGCTAGAAGTTCTGGCTTGGGAAACTGTAGTGTTTGGTCTTGACTGATGACCTGATCTGTCAAGGTTGGATGGTGTGTATTTTGTCTGCCACAGCACCTAGTTTGCCCTGTAGGCCCAAAGCGGGGACAGGCGGCAAGTCACCAAGTATGTCTGTGTCCCCACAGAGTGGCCCTTGGGCATTAACCTATAGCCTGCTTGTCGAGGCAAACATGAGAGGATGGACCAGAGCAGGAGGAGGGAGAAGAGGCTGAGAAAGAGCAAACACAGGCCTGGGGTCTCCCGGGGTGGGGGAAGACCAGAAGACTCAAAGCCAGGAGTAATTAGAACAGTCCCGGCTGTGATCCCTGAGGATGCTGGCTGGGTAAGTCATGGTCACTGGCCAAGTAGGCCTGCCCTCCTCTCCTGGACAGTTCCCAGGCCTCCTCCCTGATTCTACACCAGCCCTTGCTAGGCTTGTCAGTGTTCCTGCTTCTGGGGCAGACTCAGGGTTGGCCCCACACAGCCACCTGCTACCCCACCCAGACTTCACCACATCTAAGCCAGGACCCTCTTGCCAAGTTGGACGGGCATAAACCCAGCAATGCAGATCTGCCCGAGCTGGGCCAAATCCCTTAAAGAGAGCTTGGGACAGGTAAGAGGTGTAGCCTGGAATGGTGACATTCCAGACTGGGTCTCCACCTTGGGAGAACGGCAGGGAGGGACAGAGCAGGATCACAGGTGTCACTGGCCTTGGCGACACTAAGAAGAGGTAAATAGGGCCAAGAGACCCGGAAGGGTGGCAGGTTTGGGAGCATCTATCCCAGCACCCTTCTAACTCCTCATGCTCGCTCACCAGCTGTAGGGTCCGCCTCCGTGAGGACGGTGAAGTCAATGACACGGGAGGTGAAGTCGAAGGCTGTCTGTTGGCCATCGTGGACCACGGAGATGCAGTGGCGGTCCCCATAACTGGCACGTGGCATACCGCCCTGGAAGATCGTGAAGGGCAACCTGCAGGCACAGGAGAAAGGTGGGCTGGGGCTCAGTACCATTCCCGACAGCCTTGTGCTGGGCTGGAGGCTGGGAGACCCCAGAGCCTGAAGGGAAACCAGTCCCCAGGATGGCTGGAGGAGGCAGAGTAGATTCCCATCTCTTCCCAACTGCAACAACCAAGGAGGGCTTTGGGGTGAAATGGGGCACCTGGGCCAGGAGCCATCCCCCCCTCTTCTACAGGGGCCTCCTACACGTTCCCACACCAGGCCTCGCTAGATACAATTCCTTCTGAAGAAAAGGGGCCGTGGCCACCAGAGTACAGAACCCTGGCTGACGGCATCTCTCTGGGAAGGCTGAAGGAAGGTAGGGGAACGGATTTTGCAAGAACTATCTACAGAAAGGTGGAATAACAAATCTGATACCCTACCCTACCCTAGTGTCCCTGGGACCAAGACCACGGAAGTCCTCATTACGCCCTGACTCTAGGGAGCCCAGGGCTCTTTCCAGGGAAGCTGTACTAAGTGGGAATGGCAGGGCATCGGCACTCACCCTTGCCTGGTGGTAAGCCAGAAGATTTTGGTTATAGCCTTGCAAGGAAAGGGACCTGGAAGAAAAGGTGTTATCTTGAGAGGGTTTCCCACAAGGTCTAGTTTCCTTGCTCTAATCACATGTTACGGGGAGGCTTTCTCTCTGCACATCCCCGAGGCAGCCACAGTGGGAACCAGGAAACCAGCCGCGTGGCTTTAGACTAAATCCTGAACCTCTCTGGGTCCAGATTCTGGTTCTACGAGCTAGGCAGCCTCCACCTGAGGCCAGGGAAGACCGAAGGTGCTTCTCAGGCAGAAGACAGGGAGAGATCCTATAGGCAGAAGCACTGACCATAAGGTATGGAGCTGCGCAGGGGATCTGGGTTCTGGGTGTCACTGGGCACGGGCCACTGGCAGTGGCTGCCGTCGGAGTGGCAGGTGACGATCAGGCAGCCATCCCGCTGCCAGCTGACATTCTCCAGTTGCTTTGAGGGGGGAAAGGAAGCGATTAGAAGCGGATCAGGGCAGCAGTCTACACATGGGCCTGGGAGAGGCCCCCCCCCCCCCAGACACCACCTACCTGGCTGCTGAGGAAATGGGAAAGCACTCGACTGCCTTGAAGGTCCCAGATGACAACGAGGCCTCGGCTGTAGCCAATGAGGATCTGGTTGGGGTCACGGGGGTGCTCCTGCAGAGCTTCCACCATCTCAAACACTCGCCGGTGGCGGGCCTCCTCTGGCAGCCTAGGCAAGGGAGTGCCATGAGCCCATGCAACAGTGGATACCCCACATGCCAGCCCGGGAAGATGGTAGGGCCAGCCACATCACAGTGAGGGCCATGTCGAACAAGACATGGTAGTTATATATTTAAACACACACACACACACACATTAAAACCCCCTGGGGGGGAGGTATAATAGTAAGAACTAGGTGTTCAAGATCAAATGTAGTTGTACAGTAATTTGAAGCTAGTCTGGATCACATGAGCCTCAAATCTTCAGAGGCAAAAGTCTGCTGAGTGTGGTGGCATATGCCTTTAATCCCAGCAGAGGCAGATGGATCTCTGTTAGTTCAAGACCAGCCTGGTCTATTTACCAGGTCCAAGGCAGTCAGGGCTACAGAGAGACACCCTATCTCAATCCACCCCACTAAAAAGAAGATTTTTATTGTTTTGATTATGCATATATGTGTATGCATGTGCACACGAGCACTGGTGCCAGCGGAGGCCCGAGGCAGCAGATCCTGTGGAGCAGGAGTTAAGGAGGTTGAGAATCACCCACTGAGGGTGCTGGGAACGGAAGCCTGGCTGTCTGCTAGAGCAGCAAGTGCTTATCCGTGGTGCCTCAAAGACATTTTTAATCAAGGCAAGTAACATTTATAGGAATTTAAGTTGTGGGACAATTAAATGTGCTTGTTTTAAATATCTTCTTGAAATTTTATTAGATGTATTTATTTTATGTGTATGAGTATACCATGTATGTATGCCCACAGAGGTCAGAAGAGGGTATCAGATCCCCTAGAATTGGAGTTATGGATGGCTGGGAGCCACCCTGTGGGTGCTGAAAACTGAACCTGGGTCCTCTACAAGAGCAGTCAGTACTTATAACTTCTGGGTCATCTTTCCAGCCCCTTGTCTATTTTTTAAATAATTTTATTATATTTATTATGGGTGTGTGCATGATGTATGTTTGTGAAAATGGGCATGCACAAACCATAGCATGTGTGTGATCAGAAGACAATCTTTTATTTTTTAAGTTTATTTTTATTTTATATACATTGGTGCTTTTGCCTTCATGTGTGTTTGTGTGAGGGTGTCAGGTCCCCTGGAACTGGAGTCACAGACAGTTGTGAGCTGCCATGTGGGTGCTGGGAATTGAACCTGGGTCCTCTAGAAGAACAGTCAGGCACTTAACCACTGAGCCATCATCTCTCCAGCCCCTGGAAGACAATCTTTTGAAGTCAGTTCTCTCCTGCTTTTAACCGGGTTCCAGGGATCAAATACTGGATGTCAGGTTTGAGAGACCAGTGTTAAACTTTACCTGCTGGGTCATCTTGATGGCCCCTTTCTGCTGCTGCTGTATAGTGCATGTGTGCGTATGTAATCCTGTATGCATGTATGGGGGAGGGGGAGGGTGCCCAGAAGCTGACATTGAGTGTCTTCCTCAATCATTCTCTGCTGTAGAATCTTTTTTGAGAAAAGATCTCTTACTGAACCTGGAACATACTGGTTCAGCTAGACAGGCTGGTCAGTCCCTCAGGTCCCCACACCCTAGTTCTGTGATTACAGACATACTATTATACATACTATTATACCAGGTTTTGTTTTTCTTCTTTCTTTCTTTCTTTTTTTTTGAGGGGGGGTTAAGACAGGATTTCTCTGTATAATCCTGGCTATCCTGGAACTCACTCTGTAGACCAGGTTGGCCTCTAACCAGAGGTCCTCCTGCCACTGCCTCCCAAGGGCTGGGATTAAAGGTGTGCACCACCACTGCCCAGCTCAAGGTTCTTCTTGGGCTTTTGTTTTGTCAAGACAGGGTTTCTCTGTGTAGCCCTGGCTGTCCTGGAACTCACTCTGTAGACCAGGCTGGCCTCGATCTCAGAGACCCGCCTGCCTTTTTCAGCCTCCCAAGTGCTGGGATTAAAGGCGTGTGCCACCACTGCCAAGTTGGCTAAGACCTTCCTAATGAACATAAACAATATCATCATAGAAATGAAAACTGCTGGGCAATTAGATGGTTTCCAATCTTATTAAAAACAGCACTATGGGTGGGGTGCGGCTCAGCAGCCGAGCACTCTCCCAGTATGCCTGAGGCCTTGGACTTCATCTCCAGCACACACCAACACCACACACGTGCGTGCGCGCACACACACACACACACACACACACACACACACAGAAACACTCTACAATGATAACAGAGAACCTCTGTCTTTTGTAGTATTTATCTCTTTAGAGGGAGACCTTATTAAGTGTGATGTCACCAGAGTTAAGGGATGGACAACTGACAAAACCTAGGCACCGTGGCTGGCGCCTGTAATCCCAGTACTCTGGAAGTGGAGACAGAAAGATCTAGACACCATCCTTAATACAGAGCATGTTTGGGGCCAGCCTGGGCTATATGATACCCTGTCCTACCCCCCACCCCCAAACAAAATAAAAGGCTATTTAAGTATCAGTAAAAGGTGAACAAAGACTTAGACAGCAAGAAGGGGGTCTCAGGCACTCCAGCCCTCCCTGATAGCTCCCCCAGCTCACCATGGGGCGACGGCGAGGCTGGGCCTGACAGGGCCATTTGTGTAGGAGTTGGTCCTCTTATGTCCCGCCCATAGACTTGGTCCAGGCTAGACATCAGCCATCCCACCTGTCACCTCACAAACTGCTCTGACCTCAGGCATGCTGCCCTAGCCTAGTTCTGCCCAGCTTTGTCAAGCGGGAAAGAACAGGGGTTGGAGTCAGAAGGACCCCACCCCATACAGGAATCCTCCCTAGCTGGCACCGCCACAGCTGTACAGATGGGTCCTGCTTCAGGTCCACATGGGAAGTAGGAAAGCCTGGTTTGCCAGCTGCCTGTGTCCTGAGCCTGGTCTGGGGCCTGCAGGGCCGAGTCCTAGACACTCGCCACCTGCCTTGGAAGTGAGGCATATTCCAGTACCCTCAAACTGGCCCAACAAGCTCTTGTGCGACCAACTCTATTGCCCTTCTAGAACCATCTTCCCCTCCGCATTCTCAGCGCTGCTCTGAATTCGCCTCCCTGCTAGCTCCTATGGTCAAGCAGCAAGTCTCTGAAGTGACCTTAACAAACTTGCAGCTTCTCAGCCACAGCAGAGTGCCCCAAACCTCAGGTGTCAGCGGGAGCAGGCCCAGCTCCCCCACGGCACAGGTCCTCAGGACTCTGAGATTTGTGGTCCCAATGTGCTGTGGACACTGGACTGAGGAGTTGCTGGTATACCATTATTTTGGGTCTTACTTCTTTTAGATTATTATTAATTATTATTCTCATTTGATGTGTGGGTGTTTTGCCTTCATGTATGTCTGTACACCTCATGCATACAGTGCCCCTGGAAGCCAGAAGAGAGTGTCAGATCCTCTGGGACTAGAGATGCTGACAAGGTTGTGAGCCACCACGTGGGTGCTGGAGATGGAACCTGGGTCCTCTGAACCATCCAGTGCTCTTAACTCCCGAGCCATTGCTTCAGCCCACTTTTTAGTTTAGCTTGAGACAGGGTTTCTCTGTGTGCCCCTGACTGGCCTGGAGCTTGTTATGCAGACCAGGCTGGCTTTAAACTCAGAGATCTGCCCATGTCTGCCTCCTGAATGCTGGCATTAAAGGCAAGTGTCGTCACACCCAGCCACTTCTCTCACCTTTAAATGAGGTGACAAAATTACTTCTAAGATCCACCCTCACTTTCTCCACCCCACCCCCACTGCTATGATGTTAGCAGACAGAGGCTGACGGATAAGCAATCTGGGATTGGTAGAGGTGGGTAGAAAGTTGAGGGTATTTCTTCCGGGCCTCCACACTTCCTAGGGATAAAATGACAAACTGAGCCTATGCTGGAAGCCACCTGGAGAAGGCCACGGCCCATTTGGAGCTCACCACTGCAGCACTGCCTCAGAGCTGATGGTCCTGTCGTCCAGCGTGCGGAAGCCTGGTAGCTGCACCACAAACACCGTGCCGCTCTCGGTGCCCAGGTAGAGCAGTTCTCGGGAGGAGTGGGGGAGGATCTCGGTGATCTGTGTGGCACTGGGAGCAGCCCTGTGAACAGGGACAGCTGGTGAGATGTCCGAGGTCTGGACAGGTGGGACCCCAGGCTTCCCGGAATCTCTAGCAGCCCCTGGAAGACCTTCTCTAGGGAAGACAGGCTCCTGAGGGCCTTGAGTATCCCGGTCGGTTTACATTCTACCATGGTGGGAACCAGGTGGCAGGGCACATGAGCTGTGGGGCAAGAGAAAGACCTAGCAATCCTGTACACAAGAGGGTGTGGGCATGGGAGGGCACAGCCCACCATAGTTTGGGACGGGCCCTGAGCATGTGGTCGCAGCTTGGACACAAGTTAGGCACTGCCAATCAGTCAGCAGGACGCTCAAGAGATGAGTCCGCCCTAGAACTGGGGGAGAATAAGGTAAGCAAGGGGACCACCACCCTTACCCTGGGGCGCCACGCAACATGAAGCTCTCCTCTTCCTGCAGCTCTGACACCCCACCCTTGACCTTCAGGCTCCATAGGTGCAGGCTGTTGTCGTCCAGCAGAGTGACCAGCTGACACTGGGAGAGAATGGGGATGGGAGCTGGCTAGCTAAAGAGCCAACATTCTCCAAGGCCTCTCCTTTCTGGGCAGTCCAGCCTGTGCTGAGTTTTTTAAGAAGCCCCAGGACAAACACCCCTCTGTGGTTCTCAGGGTGGCCTCGAGCCTCCGAGTGGACAAATGGGGGGGGGGAGTCCTAGGTGTTCCACCAGCACCAAACCCAGGGTCAACCCCGGGCCAAGCCCAGCCCCACCTAGCATCACGGAGGCCCCTCCCCTCCATGGCCCCTCCCCAAGCAGGTGCTCACCTGACCAGGCAGGAAGTGGATCTGCATCACCGCGTTGTTTTCCTTGTGAAGCCCCATGAACTCTACCCCAGGGGCGCCATATCTAGAAGGCTCAGGAAAACCTCAGAAAGCTGGACACCAGCCCTCCCCAACCCTAGTGGTCCATAGCCTGGGTGGCAAGGAGCGCTCGCAGGCAAGTGCCCATATGGTGAACCGTCTAGGGGCGTGGGATGCGGGGGAGATAGCAGTGGCCCTGCCCCAGGTGCACTCAGTCAGTGATCTGACCCTGGGGACAGTTCCCCCAGCAGGACAGGTCAGGGGCAATTCCCCAGAAAGGTAAACTCCCCATCCTGGCAAGTTAGACTGCCACCTCCTCCCCCTCCCCTGCAACTTGAGCTGTAACAACAGACGTATCACCTGTCACCTGGTGGCACCTGCCAGAACATGGGGCATGGTGAGGGGGGGCACCCCCAGCAGCTTTGCCCTGAGTCTTGGCACCAGCGACTAGCAACCAGGATGTGATTCTGGCTGGTAATGATTAACCAGCTGGAGGAACATTGGACTAGCGCTGGCTGCTGCAGGGCTCGGGCCCCTGGCCTCCTGTGTATACACTAACCCAGCCCACCAGGCACCAGTACTCTGGGACTGGGGGGGGGGGGGGGGAGGGGAGGACTTTGTGGGAGGAGGTGCCAGCTCAGATAGTCAGACTTCAGAAGTGAGGGGCTTTGTCTAGGACTCAGGGCCCAGCTCATCTCAGGCTGGCTAGAGGAGCTGTCCCCAGGGTGGAGCCGCTGGTATCCCAGCCACACAGTGTGGGGGACAAAAGACTGTACAGCTAGGTGATGTCTAGTCACGGGTCAGGGAGGGCCTGTTTCTGCTAACCAATCAGGGATGTGTGTGGCTGCCCAAGTGCTAACCCCACTGCTCACCTAAGGTCATTCCACCTTCACCTGCAGACACGACAGAGCCCAGGGCCAGGCTGCTCCAGCCTCTTATGGAGGAGAAGCGTGAACGATTAAAAATGCATTGCCCATCTCCTCCCTGCCGTCAGAGCAGGCTCCTGAGGGGATGGATACCTGCACCATTCCCAGGGACAAGATGGGTCACGTGAAACTAGCTCTTGGCAGGGGCATAGAGTTGAAGGCAGCAGAGAAATAGAGCCCAGGCCTCCCTAGAGATGCGCCCACCAGTCTTTGAGATACGCTCCCACGAGTCCCATTGCCATTGTCGCCTGAGTGGCACACTGGGAAGGCATCCTCCATGACTTACTAGTCACCTCTTACACAGTGATAGGGCACAGACTCCTTTAGGACCTCCTGCCTTTAGCCTGGCCCCCTAAACCAACTCTCTGGGCCCATATCCTGTCAAGGCAGAAGGAAAAGATGCTGAGGCCAAGCCCGACTCCTCTAGACAAGGTGCTAGCCACAAAGGGCCCACAATCACGTCTAGCTCAAGTCCTGAAACCTCCAGCTAGGAGGGGGACCTGAGCAGTCAGAGAACAGAAAATAACCCTCTCCTCCCCCTCCCTCCCCCCACCGCCCCAGCGAAGGACACATTGCTTGCCATGTTAAGCTCTGCCCTGCCTTTGGATCAACTGTCCAAGATCAAGCAGGGAAAGACAGACCCCTCCAGACCTCACCCACCCCATGCCCCAGACCCCACCTTGGCCTCTCCCCGTGGCGGCAGGCACTGGAAAGGATACAGCTTGATGGCTCCAGAGCGGGTGCCAATGGCCAGGATGTGCAGCGAAGGGCTGTAGCCAAGGGCGCTGGGCTGGTGAGGGAAGCCATGCTCTACCGTCTGTAATGAGAGCCATGGGGGTTGGGCCTGTGACCCTAGGGTTGGGGCCGGGGCCGGGCTGAGGAATCGCAGATCAATAGGAACGGCAGGAAAAGGGGAACAGAGCGCTGCACCTTCTTGGCTCTTCCCAGACACAGAGGACTGGGGTCATTTATTTCTGTAGTCTACACCCCTAGCCACATGGCCACTCCTGTGAGTTCACCCAGGCCACCTGACAATCTTCAGGAGCTTGTGCCTCTACCGAGAGCACTCTGGGTCACACTCCAGCCTTCCTGAGTCTCTGGGAGGTGCTGGAGGGGGTAGAGGAAGGGTGAACTCCTGGAGACAACGGTCCCTTAATAAGGAGGCCTGGAGATGTCACAGCTCCAGGCCTGCCCTGTGGTCTGAGGATGCCCCGGCGTCCCGGCCTGGCTCTGGACCCCCCATGCCATCGTGTTTTCCTCAGCCGTCTTCCCCGACAGGAAATTCCTGGAGTTACATGCTTTAGCTCAGTCCCTTTTCGCCAAAGGCTTTCACATTTATTATTTTGTGTGTCTATGTGGGCAGCTGGGGGCGTGCCCGAGGGCTATGTGGCATATTCAGAGGTCAGAGGACAACCCACGGAAGTCTTTTCGTTCTGTCCATCTTGTGGGTCCTGGGGACCAAAGTCAAGTGGTCAGGTTTGTCGGCAGGAGCCTTTTCCTGGGTTTGCTCAAAACCAGAATTCGACCTTTGGCACCCACAGAAAGGTGAGAAGAAAACTGACTGACAAAGTTGTCCTCTGACCTCCACACATGCACCCACATGTGAGCTCACACGCCATTTAACTATACACATAACACACATATATAAATTCACATATATGTAATTTTCTGTGGGGAGATAGAGGGATTCTCTATTTTATGTACCTCTGGATGCCTTGGAACTCACTACAGACCAGGCTGGCCAGAGATCCCCCTGCCTCTGCCTCCCTGATGCTGGGATTAAAGGGGCATGCCCCTACACCTGGTTATATATAATTTGTGAAAAAACAGAGATGTGACTGGATGGCATCGCACCAACACTCCCACACGTGCTCGCGCACAGATAGAGCTTTTCAGGTTATTTATCTGCGTGAAATCAGCCTATGGCTAAAAGCTTTAAAATGAACAGCAAGTGGCTGGAGAACATTCCCGAGGGGTCCTGTCTCACTCCCAGGGTTTCTGAACAAGAGCCGCACTGGTGATCAGGTGCTAGCCTGAAGCTCTGGGTGTCTGTGGAAAGAACTACAGACTGAGAGGGTGTGAAAGATAGAAGGACAAAGCATCCCTCAGGAGACTTGGGGCTCTGCATTTAACCAGCTACCTACCCCCAGGGGCACAGATTCTGGCGAACTGGGTAGGAGCTGAGTACAGGAATGGCAATCAGTCACCTCTCAGTTTCTTAGCTAAATCGGGACTTGCGGTGTGGAGAAGGGTGCCGAGGCGGCCTCTCTGGCCCTCTGGTCGGCTTTCCTGAGAGGCCCTATCAGGCCTCCAAGCAGGACAGAGATAAGCTTTGGTGACAACAGGCCTCAGAGCTGGAGCAAGGGCTGCACCTCCCCACAGTCCAGCCCAGAGGCTCCAGGGAGGAGGTCAGGCAGGGAGAACTCTAACAAAAGCCTCCTTGGAGAATCCCTGGGGCTGAATGGGTGGATGGGGCAGGAACACACTCAGCCTTGTAAAGGGCCAGTACCTGGAGGGTCAGCCAGGAAAGCAGGCACCCAGAAGGGACCCAGTCAGAGGCCCCCAGCCAGCCCCAGTCCTCACTCAGCTATGTGAAGAATGCGGACCCTGGAAGAGCCTTGAGTAGATAGCTGAGTGTCTGGAATGCAAACATTTCTTAGAAAAAGGAGAGCATAGAACTCACACAGGTTGGCTGTGTGGGTGGGACAAGCTGTTGCAGGGCTCAGCTGGGCCCTGGCTGATCTCAGGTTGCTGAAGCCTGGAGAAGTCAGAGGCCTGGAGAAGGTTCCAGAAACGAGCATTTTGCTCATCACCACAGGCAGGGGCAGTTTAGGCTAAAGCCTTTGGAATGTGGAATTTGGGGGACTGTCTGGGAGGGATGGGGGCTGGGAATACCCTCAGGAGCTTGAACCCAGTAGGAGGCCCCACACCTTGAGCAGCCCTGAGAGCAGCCATAGCCCTTCCTCTCTTGCAGTGTGGCAGCTGCCATACCAAGGAGCCAACTTTTAAAGTTCCCTTATTTTTCCATCAACTTAAATGGGGATTCAAACTGCAACCCCAGGGCTGGAGAGATGGCTCAGCAGTTAAGAACACTGGCTGTTCTTCCAGAGGATCTGGGTTCAATTCCTATCACCCACATGGCAGCTCACAACTGTCTGTAACAACAGTTTCAGGGGATCCGACACCTTCACACCAATGCACATAAAAAACAAACAAACAAACAAACAAACTGCAACCCCAGCACTCAGGGCAAAGGAAGGCAGGAGTGTTAGGGGTCCAAGGGCAGCCTCATTACACAGTAAGTCCTGGGCTTTGTGAGACCTTATCGCAAAAAAATTAAAAAACAAACAAATGAATAAGTAAAGAATGTACCCTCAGTACCACCACGGGGAACCCCATTTCAAGTGTCTTTATTGAAAGAGCCTGAATTCCAGAGAGACAGGGCAGGGCTCTGCCAGCCTGCTGCAAACCTTCCGCTGGACGGCTCAAACTCTTAAAGCAGGGCCAGGTATTTTCTCTCTTCTGTGTGGCCCTGACTGTCCTGGAACTCACTCTATAGACCAGGCTGGCCTGGAACTCGCTCTGTAGACCAGGCTGGAGCCTGGAACTGGCAGATCAGCCTGCAGGCTGGGATTAAAGGCCCGCACCACCACAGGTGCTAGAGCCAGGTATTTCCAAGAGCTTGTTTTACGGCTAAGACGTGTCAGGAGCGCAAAATATACCTGAATTTACAGACTTAGTATCAGACAAAGCAGGTAGGTTCGATTTCCAGACCCACATAGCGGCTCACAACTATCTCTGACTCCAGTCCCAGGGGCAATGCACACATGTGTCACACAGACACACTCGCAGGAACTCGTGTCTCTGTGAAGATGCCAGATGCCCTGAAACTGGAGTTACAAGCAGCTATGAGCTGCAATTTGGGTGTTGGGAACTGAACCTGGGACCTCTGGAAGAACAGCCAGTGCTCTTAACCACTGAGCTCCAAAAGGAGCTCAAAATTTAAAAAAAAAAAAAAATTTTAAAGATAAGGTTTCTCTGTAACAGCTCTGGAACTTGCTCTATATGTCGTTCCTTTTGGAAACTACAGCTCCCAGATTCCTCCTGGATTACGGACACCTGCGCGCGGGCGCGCACAGGTGCAGGACATTTCTCCCAGATACCCTTGCGCTTCTCGTTAAAAAGCTTCCACGAGGTCTCGCTCTCTCTTGCCCCTTACCCTTGTGTGTCTTGCACACCTGTCCCTTATCGTGTACCCCCCCCATTAAAGCGTACCCACATGGGAGCCGCGTGTCTGTGTCTTCTCCTTTCGTGCGTGTTTTGTCTGTCCTGTGTTTGTCTCCACACACACCCGCTTTAAAAGAATAATACTGTAGACCAGGCTGGCCTCAAACTCACAGGGACCTGCCTGCCTTTGCCTCCCGAGTGCCGCGATTAAGGGCATATACCACCATTATCCGGCTGTTCCTATTCTATTCTTACTGGACCAACACACATCACACCATCCTAGATTATTCTGTGTTCTCATCAGCAGGGATATAAAGTCAAAGAAGAACAGAGGTGAGGCTGTATGCTATCCCATCAGCTCTTAACGTTCTCCTATGGTCTCGCTGGACTCCCCCATCCTGCTGCAAAGCCTGGGCATCCCCCTCCATCACCCACACTCATTCCTCGCTTCCTTCACAGTCTGGTGGACACCTGACCATCCCTCCCTGCTGTCCTCTCCTGGTTCTTCCAAAGGTCAATTTAGAACAGGCTCACCAAGCCCCATCGGGATGATACCCATGATGCCCTGCATGGAGTATTCTTGGACCTAACACGAGGCATCTTGGGAATACAGTGAATGAGTGTGTGTGTGTGTGGGGGGGGGGATATTGTTCACCCAGTGTGAGAGAAACTGTCCCCAGGCTGGCTGGCTGCAGTATCCCCCGGGGCATCTGATCCAGCTGACAACACTGCTCCCTCAGAAGCAAAATGAGTGGCTTAAACTCCACAGGACGTTTTCTGGACAGGGCCCAGGTGAGCGGCCACTCCCTAGGTCAAGGCTCCTATGAAGAGGCAAAGCTAGTCCTGAGCAGACATCCTCGCCTCATGCTGACGGGCCCTTCCCAGCACAACACTGATTTTAGCCTTTCGCGCTTCGGATTCCCCTAAGTTCTCCACGGATGGTAACTGCCCGACCTTGTTTAGGGCCCTGAAAGGGTGAATGTAGATGGCTTTTCTCAGAGATGCCCACAGGTTACGGTGGGGTCTCCCCTATAATTCAGAGCAGCACATGGGCAGCAGGTACAGCCTCGGGGAAACTGGGAGTATGGGATTCCCAGACCCCAGAGAACTCCAGCTCAGGACTGAACTAGGCGGTGGACGGAAGCTTGGCAGCTCCCCCTTCATCTCCCCAGCCCCTGTCCTGTGTTGCACCTTGAGCTCAGGTGACTGCTGCTGAGGGAGCCGAGAACAATGGGCTCTTTTGATGTGGAGAAGCGAAAGGTGAGCAAAGATGGACAGGAGCCGCCAAGACTGTAATATCAGCCCAAGTCCCTGTCAGATCGCAAGAGGCTGGAGGCCTTTCCCCTACACTCAGCTGGGAAGGACTTCTCTAAGCACGAGACCTTGGGGGAGTCTGGAGTATCTGTCGGGGGCTGAGAAGAAAGCCCCAGGAAGCCGCTCAGGGCCACAGGAGGAGGGGGCACACCTACCTGGTCAGCTAGATGGCTCTGCCAGGCACTGGGTGTGGTAAGCTCAGATTCCTGGCCCAAGCAGCTTGGTCCTCTCTGTGTACCTGACACCCGACACTGGGGCGCAGGTAGGAAAAAGCCACAACAAAATGACCTGGCACTGGGCTGGGTAACTGGTTAAGAACACGCTGTTCATTCAGGGGGCTGGAGGTGGAGTGGCAGGGAGACTCTGGACGAGGCTGCAGCCCAGGGCAGGCACCTAGGTCCAGGTCTGCTCACACCTGGGTGTGGCCATTCTGCTCCTGTGTGCCTGAGTTTCACCAGAGAAGCAAGCAGGCCCCAAGCAACGCTGAAGGAGGGGAGTTTCACTCTGACTAGGAAGTCCAACCCCTGATGTTCCTGTAGCTGCTCTTCAGTGGCCTTATGCAGCACCTCGGTTGTCTTACTGGGTTTGGGGACTCACCACAACTGCTAATGGCAGGAAAAGAAACTGAGACTCCAAGAGGCAAAGTCACCTCAAGCCACCCAGCCAGGAGCGGACAGGACAAGACCTTGACCGTCCCTGGAAGATGCCCTCGGGGATACGCTTAGGCTGGCGATGCCTGAAGACCTCAATTTCCTCGCCTGTAGAGTGGGGACAGCTCCCACCTGCGAGTCCTTGTGAGAATGAGGTCATGACAGGACAAACCCTGGTACGGGATGTTGCCCATAAGAAGCCATTAAACATGGTCCAGCAGTTAGAAGTGCCTGCTGTTCTTGCAGAGGACACAGAAGCTGCTCCCAGCACCCAGATGGTGGGACACACGATCCTAACTCCAGTTCCAGGGGATGTGGTGCCCTCTTCTGATTTCTGGAGGTACCAGGCATATGTGTGGTACCAATACATACATGCAGGCAAAACACACATACACAGGCACACACACACAAACACACACAATCTAAAAAAATAAATAAATAAAAACAAAGCAATTAAACTCACTTAGCACAAGGGTGCTGTGGCAACGCCCACTTCACAGAAGAGGAAACTGAGGAACAGACAGGCTGAGCAAAACCAGAACCAAGGCCCAGACTGTTTGGTTCCAAATCCCTGCCCCAACCACTGTAACACCCAACCCTGACCTGCCGGCCTGGTGCCCAGCCCCTTCTCTGGTTGTGGTAACAACGCCAGCCCAAGTACAAGCACAGCCCTTGTGGCCCTAGGGCAATGTCCCTGCTTCCTATGAGGTGTCTTGCTGACACTGGTGTGAAGGAGTTTGGCAGGAAGAGGCTGGAGGGAAAAGCCCAGAACTGGTTTAGAAGCTGTCGGGGCCAGGCTGGCAATGGGGCCACTCACTGTTCCATAGCTGCACACCAACTCGGCCCTCGGGATGGGGCTCTCAGAAGTGGTGCCCACAGCTCCTAGGTAGACACAGATCCTAACCTACACGTGGGGGGTTCCTGTGTCTAATCTACACAACAGCACACATGCCGCTTAAGGTCCAGCTTGGTACATCAGTCTGCAGGACACCCCTCACCCGAGGGTCCCTGGGATCCTCAAATTCAGCAACACCTGTAGATTCAGGTCACATGATTCGGCATCCGTTAGCCATGCACACATGTGCACAGCCCTTTAGAGTATGCTGGATCTGTTTAGCTCTCACCCAACCTATGGACTAGCTTCTAAAATCATATCCTTTCCAGAGATCTGCTGCCTGCCATGGCCACAACTGAGTGCATGGGGCCAGTAGGTGCTGGAGTCTATACTCACCATTGGACCAGATGCTTCATCATTAAGAGAGGTCACTGCTTTCCCTTCTATCCTTATCAAGATGGTCAGAGTGACTGGGCATGGTAGGGTATACCCTGAGCCTTTAATCTCAGCATTTGGGAGGCAGAGGCAAGCAGATCTCTGAGTTCAAGGCCATCCTGGTCTACATAGCAAGCTCCAGACTAGCCAGGGCTATAGGAGACCCTTTCTCAAAAACAAAAACAAAACAAACAAAGAGGCCAGGTAGACTATTTCTCTCAATGGGCCCCTCGCTGCTCCTGGCAGGGACCCATGGTCCTTCTTCTTCTGCCTCCCCCCCCCCTTACATCTCTCACCAGGTCTCAGAAACCAGGATCCCCTAAATGAATTCCCAACCAAGAGCAACTGCAATCCCCAGGTGACAACTGACAGCGTCTGGATGTATTGTCACATCCGGACAGAGGCACGAGACTGGCATCTAGTCAGAACCAGGGTATTGCTAACTGCAGTGCCCCGGACAGTCCTCTCAGCACAGCCCATCCCAGACGTCACCGCTGTGGAGGCTGAGACACCCTGCTCAGGCCGTCCTCTCAACTCAGGGAACAATAAACCTGAATGTCTTTTCTAAACTGTTACTAGGACACTGACTGCCATGATCAGAATCTAACCAGGCTCCGATGGTACAGCTTTCGCCTGGGCCACGGGGAGGGGCTGCCATGGGTATGACTCTTGAGTCTCAAATCCCCCAGAATCTGACTTCACCTTCCAATCTACCCTGCTAGATTCACCACACTCTCAGAACCTCGAGGTCTTGGTGTATCCAGGCCTTCCCTCCTGTTTACCCATCAGCCCCTCTCCACCAAGACTGAAGGGCAAAGGCCTTACCAATTCAAGTCTTATAGACCCAGGCCTTGGTCTACGTATAGAGTAGGTTAGGTTTGACTAGTAAGACGTTGAGGAATTCCAGGCCACCCCCACATCCCATGAGGCCACATTATTTGGGGACCACCAGTGGGGCACACTAGAGGCAGCGGTAAGACTCCTTCACCCCAGCCCCACCCCAGCCTCACCCATAGCACAGAGGAACTTGAGGCCTAGGTTTATCCCTTTGCTGAGCCAGTCTGTCTGGTTTCTGCTAGAATTGGCCTCCTTTTCCCAGTGAGAGATTCTAGCATCACCAAGGACAGCAGTGGCATCTGGGGGTCACTCGGGCCAGCTGACGGATACTGACTAGTTCTAAGACTTACACCCAGCACCTGGGGGGTCACTCGGGCCAGCTGACGGATACTGACTGGTTCTAAGACTCACACCCAGCATCTGGGGGTCACTCAGGCCAGCTGACGGATACTGACTGGTTCTAAGACTCACACCCAGCACCCAGGAGTAAGGTTGTCACCCTGTTCCCAACACCCGCACCAGATGACGGCCTGTGGCTTAAAAGCCAGCCAGAGAAAGAAGCAATCTCTGGGGAGGCCTGATTCTAGAGGCAGGTGTTATGAAAAACTCCAAGGCGACACCTCCCACGGGGCTGGGAAACAGCGGGTAAGCGGGACCCTGACATGCAACTTTCTGGACACAGATCTAGGAGGCACAGGCCGATAAACAAGACACAGCAGCTAAGTTTTCTGGGCCACGGTGCTAACACAAAGCTCCCCTATTCCCAGTGATGTCTATACAAGCCCACTGCATAGGTGACACGCATTTTCCCAGTCCTTAAGTGGTAGAGGTGGCTTTGGACCTGGGTGAGCCGACTTCTACACTTCTCAAATGAACAAATAAAACAAGACAACACAGAAAGGAGGAGTCTGAACTTACTCGTTCCTTTCAGGGTGAGGGGATTCCAAACCTAACAACAAAAGGCATGTTTCCTGGGTGGAGGGGCTGCTCAGTTGAGGGCTTGCCTACTATAAAGGTATGGGTTCAATCCTCAATACCATTTAAAGAAAAAAAAAAAAAAGAAGAAGAAGAAGAAGGTCAGAATTCCACTAATAGATGTGTCCTGTCCTGGAGGTTCAGACCCCAGGGGAGAGGATGGCTGACCCAGACCTACAATCTACTAGGACAAAGATCAAAGCAGAGGGCGAAGGCTAATTGCCCCCAGGCAGCTCCAGATTGTTGGTGGCAGGAGCTAGGAGCTAATGAACCACGCCACAGTCCTCTTTATGGGCCTGTGCAGGCCTTCCAAGGCCAGGTCTCCTGGAGCAGTCCAGCAAAGCTCCTGGCCCTTCAGATGTCAACTCTGGCCCCCTCCTGCACGTGCTGGTCCCCAGGCTGGAGTCAGTGTCCAGCTTGCAGGGAAAGCTTTTGTTTCCTTTGGGGCGGTCCTCAGCCCCAGGGGCTGTAGCATCATAAGGATGTTATTATATCAGGTCTCAAGGTGCTTTCATCTTTTCTGTCCCTCAGCGCCCTGCACAACCCTGTGACAAAGCAGGCGGGGCCGATCGTTTTTTGTGCTCCTTATAAGTAGAAAGGCAGAGACTTGATAGAGTAACTTGCAGAGTGAGATAGCCAGAGAGAGACCTGGGACAAGGAATTCCAAATCACAGAAAAATGTCATTCCTAGACAGGGTGGTGACACATGCCACTGTTTTGATCCCAGCACTCAGACAGAGGCAGAGGCAGGTGGATCTCTGTGAGTTCCAGGTCAACCAAAGCTATATAGACAGTGAGCCCTGTCTCACAAACAATGTATCTCTTCCTAGGAAAGCTGTCTACTCCTACTAGAACACTGCCCGTGGGGTCTTTCCCATAGTGAGGAACCCAGAACACCCCTGCTCTCCCTCACCACTCACCTTGTTAAACTGGAACAGATCCCGCTTTAACCTTTCCCGGGCAGGGTCGTGTCCCGTTCTCAGGAACCGTCTCATCTTCAGTTTGCAGCCTCCACCAGAGCCCTGCTGAAGACAAAGGTGCCTGTGAGCCCAGGCCCAGGATCACCCAGGTCATAGCTGCCCAGGATCACCCAGGATCACCCAGGCCACAGCTGCCCAGGCCCGGGATCACCCAGGGCGCAGCTGCCCAAGCCCAGAGTCATCCCTGACAGGCAGCCTCCAGCTGCTCTGCCCAAACCCAGCTTCACCTGCTGTTTCCAGTGCTCCCTTCCCTGTGTGGGCCCAGAACAGGAAGTCAGTGAGACCTTGGTTCCTGGAGGCCTGGGCCTGTCTTTCCCAGGCTGATGTTCTAATGCCACCAGATACACAATGGGAGCAGGAGAAGCTGGGGGAGGAAGCCATTTCGCCTGGCTTTATGGGACCGCGAAGGGCCAGCGGCCCTAAGGTTAATTAGCTTAATTGTTAACCTGTTTTCTGAAAAACCATAAAATTCCAGAAAGGGAAACTTTGCAAGGTTGGTGGAGGCAAGGCAGTCCTGTGGAACTCCTTGGTCAGAGCCCCAGTGGGACAAGCTAGGGAGGAACCTGGGGCAGTTTCCACAGGACCACCCAGGATGGGGTGGGGTCAGCATGCACCTGGGCCAGCCCTTCAGGGAGCCTATCAAAGGCCGCTCATTAAGCCCGGCTGCTAGTGCAGGGGACCAAGGTCTGGCTCCATGAGGCTGCTGGGGTTCCCAGGTCAATCCTAGCTTCACCTCACTCCTGATCCCCAGTTGCAGCTCCCTGAGTTCCCCGTGTACCTACAAAGGCTCCTTTTCAGGTGTGCCTGGTGGCACATGTGTGATCTGGGCAACTGGGAAGACAGAGGACCAAAAGTTTGAAGCCAGTGAGGGGTACGAAATGAGACCCTATTTCCTGCCACTCCCTAAAGAGGTTCCTTTTCCCCAGGGGCTGCAGTGGAGCCCAAATCAAGAGAAGACACCTGTACCTAATAAAGAAACAAGATCAAGGTCCCCCAAACCACCCACCTACCATAGGAAGTGCTCCCAGCCCAAGGGAAAACTATTTTTGACTCCTTGGGGGAGGGGACACGAGCAGCTAACTGCAACTTCCAGCTTCCAGTAGCAGCAGCTCTCGCTGACCAAAGGACACTCAGGCCTATCCCTAGGAACACAGGGGCCCAGGTCCATTACAGGACCGGCTTCCTTCATTCCACTCTAGATTAATAAAGAAAACAAACACAGCCAGCACTCTTCAGCGAGGAGCTCAGGGTGGGTAGGGACAGACAGAGAGACAGGCCAGCAAAGTATGCTAAGTGTTTACCCTGGGGCAGCGTGGGACACCAGCCTCAACCAGGGGTGGGGGGTGCTTCTTATCTAAGATAAGAATATCCCCAAGGCTGGGGGTGGGGTGGATCTAGTGGAGTACTTGTCTGGTGCAAGGCCCTTAATCTTTGGCTCTGCAATCAATCAGTCAAATGGCCAGGACTTTCCTCATGAAAGGACCCTGTGGATTTAAGACTGGGGGTCCTAGTGGCTGGAGGCCACTCCCCACCGCCTCCACGGGTGGGTGGGTAACTAGGACTTGCTACACATCACATTGAGGTTGTGGAAGAAAAGGCAGTGGCCAACATCCCCTGCAAAGGATCCGCAGGGCAGTTAGTTCACTTCCAAACCAAACGCTGGGGGAACTGTCACCCTCTGGGGACAACCAAAAAGCCATTATTTGCAGTGGGGGATGGGGATGGAGATTAGAGATTCCACGTTGTAGAGAAGCCAAACCACTCTGGGAGGTGGAGGTGGTGGCGGGAGGTTGGGAAAATCTGGGTGCTCACTTCATCTGAAGTTCCACAAGTCAGGGAACAAGCATGGGGCATCAAAGTCCTGGGGGCTCCTGGGGCTGGAAGTGAAAACAGGCCCCCAGACTGCAGCCGTCCCTGCCTCTGAACAGACAGCTGAGCTGGCTAGCTGAACATTCCAGCCATGGGGGAGGGTGGCGCAAGCTCGTAAATCAGCAGCTCCGGCTCCTGGGGTGCAGGCTCTCCCCTCCCCAGTTGGGGTCACTGGGTCAGAAGGCACAGGAAGCTGGGAGTGACTCTGGGAAAGAGACCTACAAACTCTAGGGAAGGGACAAGAGAGACCAGCCATCTGTGCTAAGGACCCCCACAGGAGCTCAAAGGCAGAAGGTGGCAGGAGAGAGGGGAGACCCCCTTTTGGTCAGGAGGGCAGAACACTCCGCGGTGGCCACCAGCCCCAGTGCCCTTTTAAGCCCTGCTGTCCACCAGGGACCGTTCCAGACTCCCCAGAATGTACCTGTTGATAGTTTTAAATATTTTTTTTTTTGATCATGTCTCTCTCTGCTCACTGTCGAAACATCAAGTCACAGAGGGAAACTCCAGATAACCTCAGGAATATGTGGGTGCAGGTCGGGAGTACCTCCTGCCCTCTGTTTGTGATAGCAGAGTAAACACTACCGTCAGCTCAGGCGGAAGCCACCTGAGAGGGCAAGCCGGAACAACCACCTGACAGAGAGGAAGCCAGGCCACAGACTAAGCAACTCACCCAAGGTCACCACTGCATAGGAAGCGGCAGAACTCAGCTCTGACCAAGGGTGACTAACGCTGGAATCGAAGGGCTTATAAAGGAGGGATGAGGGACGGTCATTATGAGCGGGGATGCCTAATTACATGCTCACAGTTAAAAGGCAGGGGCACGCGCACATACTCCCACAGGCAGTGAGCCCAAAGCTAGCCAAGCAGTTTGGAACCGGATACCTGGCCACTGCTTTCAGAGCTGGTAAAAACTAGACTGGCAGGACTCAGCGACTTTGCAGGGGACTTGATGCTCATCCTCCAGGACCCCAGTGGCCTGGGAGATAGAAGAAGGACTTAGGAGCTGGAACCAAGGTGGAGGCGGGACAGGCGTGGGGGGCAATGTAACTGCCCCAAGGCAAGGCATGAAAACGCGCCACCTCTTCTTAGAGGACAAATTTGGGCCTGGCTAGACTCAGTTCAGGAAGCCCCCACCTCCTCCCACCCCAGGCCATTTACTGGAGATAAGCAAGTTCTCTGGAGCAGCCGAGGAAGTCAGGCAGGGGCTGTGAAGCCTGATACCGGGCAGATCCCGCCTGCCTAGCCTACTCCTGGGAAATGGGGAGGTAAAAGGAAGAATAGGGGTGCATGCCTACAGCCCCCAAGCCCGGTGACTCCTGGGCAGACAAGCTTTGAGGGAGGCAATCTGGAAGGAGAGAGGGTAGAGCCGAAGGCTGAGTCTGTGGTACAGTGCCTGGCACCCAGCAAGCCCTGTGCTGGATCCAAGGATGCTTCAGTGATGGTGGAGGAGCGGGGAGGAAGCAGCAGATTCTTTAGAATCTTTAATCCAGGGCTATGGCAAAACAAAGTGCCCAGAGGTTGCAGGAGGGGAAGCCTAGCGGAGTGTCTTTGGTCAGTGTCGACACGGTCACCGCGCTCTACGGGGGACACCATCTTGGATGCCCACACACAACCCTCACTGCTCAAATGCCCCTTACCTCCTCGGGCTGAAACTGGTGGCTCCCTATGGTTCCCTCCTGACTTTTCTCCTCAAACCTTGGCCCATGGAGCAGAAGATGCGAAGCAATTACTGATTTAACCCTGTTGACATCCTGGGGAGGCAACGACCTCGCACTGATTCAACAGTGTGGCCCCTTTCCCCTGTCGAATCCTGCCTGCATGGAGTAGACATTCCTATGGCCCCTTACCCTGTTGAATCTTGCCTGCATGGAGTGGACATTCCTTACCTGCGGACGGACTGGCTGGCTGGCTGAGTCAATACCCCTCTTCAGACCTCAGTGGAGGAAGTGAGGGCCACACAGGTAGGGGCAGGGCTAAGGGGTCAGATGGTCAGGCAGGTGGAAGGAGCATAGTGCCTCAGGGCAGAACAAGAAATGCATTCCAGGAGCACTGGGGCAAGTCTAGGCTGAGATCATAGAGACCCGCACAGCGCGGCACAGCACAGCATAGCACAGATGACACACCGGAAAGATGAAAGGGACAGCCAGAGGCAGGGCCTCGGGGACGTCACCTGTCCCACCACGCCACGTGCCCTCTCCTCTTTGACCCCCTTTTTTTTTTTCTGTACAGCCCTGGCTGTCCTGGAACTCACAGAGATATGCCTGCCTCCTGAAGAACATTCCCGCCCCTTTAGCAGCGGGATTCAAATATACATTCCTCACCTGAGCTGACCTTGATCCTGTCTGCGAATGCCTGGCTGCCCCTAAGCTATGGGGATATCTCGGCCAGGGAGACAGCTGTCTCAGGCGGCTCTCTGTGAGTTCGAGACCAGTCTGGTCTACAGAGCTAGTTCCAGGACAGGCTCCAAAGCCACAGAGAAACCCTGTCTCGAAAAACCAAAAAAAAAAAAAAAAAAAAAAAAAAAGAGTGAGGACCTACCTGAGCCTGACCTCCAAAGCCCAGGTGAAAAAGCTGGGTGTGGTGTGTGCTTGTAATCTCAGCACACAGGCAGAGGAAGGAGGATCTCTGGGGCCCACTGGCCAGTCTAACAGACTTGGTGGGTTCCAACTCAGTGAAGGATCCTGCCTCCAAAAACAAGGTGGAAAGTACCTGGGCAATGACATCTGAGGGTGACCCCAGCCTACGCCCCACCCCCATACATGTTCACATCACGTACCCACTCACATGCATGAACATGCACATACACCTAAAAATAATAAAATGAAATGATTACTGAGAATCACATAGGTGGGCCACCTATCCAGCTCCAGTGTTAGTAAGCTATAAGGAGAATGAGAAGCAACCTTAAATGACAAGGGACAAGGGACAGGACAAGGGGCTCAACCCTGCAGCAGAAGTCTATTTACTGAGAAAGGAATAGCGTACTGGGTCTTGAAGCAAGGTAGAATCTACTGGAAATAATAAGACACACAGACACGCGATGAAAAGGTTATGACATTTATGTTAGGTTTGTCTTCAGGGACATAGGAGGATCAAAGGGGAAGAGATGTGTCCCCCGAGTGTGTGTGTGTGTGTGTCTGTCTGTCTGTCTCCATCTTGCAGGTGCGATCGCTCGGGGAACACAGGATTCCTGTTTAGCCACGTTGACCTCAGCGGATGGGACACCCCGTTACAGACCCGTATAGACACAAAGCTGAGAGCATGCAATCGTCAGCTGGGGGGAAACCAGAGGCTAACGAGAAACTGAGGCGGTCATTTGGGTCACCACGTGGCTATTTGAGGCCAGGCTTCTATAGGAAAATGGCTCCTCTGCCCCCTAACTTCTAAAGATGAATCCGTCTCCGTTTCTAACCCTGCTGGTCACACCCCCTCTTCAGGACCAGACCAGCCTCTGGGCCATCCCCCTATTCGGCTCCTACATGGGCAGGCACTCAAGACTTGGGGGTGGCCATGTGAGCCATGCGGACCATTATCCACACAAGTCACTGCCCTGTGTGTGGAACGAGCCCAAGAGTGACCTGTGGGCAGTGGTTTGATCATTTCCTTTCCTTCCTACTATGAGCTCCCATAGCCCCCTGTCAGCAGAACATTCCTGGGCCCCCAACTAGATCTAATGCACCTGTCTGGAAAAAAGGACTTGAAGAAAGACTACACAGCTCACACCCTGTCTTCCTCTCCCATTTTCAGCTACCCCACGGGGCTACACACTGGCCTTTCCACCCTTCTATCTCAAGACCCTAATGGAGAGAGCAGTGGAAGTGTGCAGTGACCGCAGGAGTGGCCTTGTCTCAGGTTCGGATCTGGCCATGCCTGGGTAGGACGTGGGGATCTCCAGGTCGGACATCTCCTATGGGGTGCCTGGGCTAATGTGTTCCCACGCAAACAACTTGTGGTCCAGCAGAGTCCATCTGTCCTGTTGGAGCCTCACCTAGAATCCCTCGGGCTCTTCAGGAGCACACTGTGGAATCCAAGCTTCCCTCACCTGTCCCCCGTGCTTGGGCTTCCCACAACAGTCACTGATCAAGGGACTGGCCCCCTCCCTTCCCCAACATCCTGTGTGAGGCCAGTGTGTGTGGCTTTGGCCTCCTGCTTGGCGGATGTGAGAACGCCCATGCACCTCCCACTGACAGAGTGTAGGGCGGGGCGCTAAGGTACCCAGGCAGCTGCTTTTCTGCCTGTGCCAACTCAGATGTCCGTGGCTACTCTGCAAGGACT
Source organism: Alexandromys fortis (assembly GCF_014885135.2). Classification (NCBI taxonomy): domain Eukaryota; kingdom Metazoa; phylum Chordata; class Mammalia; order Rodentia; family Cricetidae; genus Alexandromys; species Alexandromys fortis. Next base: position 8,594,947 of record NW_026067918.1, on the reverse strand, counting down.
GGTGTTGCTTGGGGAAACTCAATCTCCCGAAGGCCCCAGACAAGCCTGACTGACTAGCAAACCCCAAATAAGGGATAATTTCCATGTAGATAGAACCTAGGAGCCCACGGGACAGAGGCTGTTGTCAGGTCATAACAGGAGAGAGGGAGCTAGCTGAGGCTAGACGTCCCCAAGCCTCTCCCTTGCATTAGTTCATTCGTTCCTCCAATTACTGACACAATAGCCGACTCAGGACCGTATCAAGTTCAAACAGTCCCAATCCGGCTGACTCCAGAATCTTCTATGCACCTTCGGCTCCTTCTCCAGTATTCAAGGGCTAAGCTAAGAGGTTAGCTTGGGCTTGGCCTCCAATTCCTGGTCCCAAAACACAGAGGAACCCAGGATCCTCTGAGGGTTCTATCCAGTGTCCTTGAAAGCCTCTCCGACATCCCCACATCAGGCTCCCCGGTAAAGTGTACAAAAGCTCTCTGGGAGGCAGACAGTTGACTGGGTTACCCAGCCCTATGCCAGCCTTATCCTAGGACCCCCTATCAGCCCCTAAATGTGAAGAGAATGGCTGTCCCAGCAGTTCCAGGGGGAGAGTACGAAGGCAGTTTCGTCCCCAGGGCCACACAGCATTTGAGGCACTCAGATTTTATTTTCAGAACTCCCCTGTCTCCTCAAGTCTTTAACTCAAATATCCCCTCTTGTCAAGGCCAACCTTGCAAAGCCACACACAGCTCTACCCACCAAGGGACATCCCAACCCCTTCTTTGGTTCTTTCTAGTCTACAGCTCATATTACCTGCTAATGCTGTTTATATTCTGTCATCCGGGATCTCCGGCACTTCGAAAGAAAGAAAATTCCAAGACAGGACCAAGAAACAATGAGGACTTATTGTTAAATCAATGATTAGGTAGGCACGGTCTTCCCTAGTCATTGCCCTTAAGAATGCTGAGGCGGCCTGGCAGCGGTGACACACACCTGTAATCCCAGCAGAGGCAGGTGAATCTCAGTGAGCTCAGGGCCAGCCTGATCTACAAATAGAGATCCAGGACAGACAAGACTGTCACTCAGAGAAACCCTGACTTGAAAAACAAACAAAAGAAAAGAAAAAAAAATGCTGAGATGTAGTTTACAGGGTCCTCAGAGAACTTTCCTCTTCTGTCCTCAAGTCACATGGGTGTCATATGTGACATCCTCTGAGGATACCTGTGCAGACCCTGCCACAGATTGTGGCTTCAGGATACCAACTCCTTGGTGAGGAAGATCCCAGAATAATATTATATAAAATAATAATAATGTTATTTTTTCTGGGAGCACCAAGTCAAGTCCCTCAAGAGAGGGCTCCGGTCTCTTGCTGAATTCCTAAAGGGTAGAGTCAGACACCTCTCAGTTTCCCTGTCCCCACGCCCAAAGGAGCCTCTCCTAACTCAAGAATTCATCTGAACAACTGACTCCTCACAGGACCAGCTTCCTGAGGCAGGGCAGACAGAGAAAGCTGTCTCTAAGGGTGTCCGGTACAGCTAGGAAGGGTTTCCCTGGGATCTCTAGGAAGCCAAGTCTGGGGAGGCCACGTAGTACAAGTGGCACTGATGGGCAGAGCAACACCCATCTCCTGCTCTGAATCCTGCCTGGGCAGAGGAAAATAAAAGTTGTCGAGCAGACCTGGCATGCCCGGCCCAGGAGAAGGGAGATAACAGTATCACTGGGAGATAAGACCCCCCCCCCCCCAGCCCGAGTGCACCTAGCTGCCAATGCTGCTCCAAGGAGCCACCTTGGAGATAGTGTCAGTTTTTCCAGCCTCTAGTGGTACCCAACTCAGGTGTCTCAACAGCTGCTCCTGGGTGTCTTAGAAAACCAAGAAGCTCAGTCTCCCCACAAGGCCCCATGGTTCTGCCAGACCCATCCAGGAGAGCAAAGGGCCACAGGCTGATTCCAAATCTTTTCTCCCAGGGCAGGCAGGGGCGGGGAGAAAGAGGGCAGGAAGGGCACCTTCCCTTCAAGTGTCTTGAGGGTGCGTGGAGCAGCGCAGGAATGTTCTTACTCCCCTGCCCGCCCCCCACACAGGGTGTAGCGGAGGGGGATGTCTGGGCGGAAACAGATCACGGGTTCTACACTCAGAAGACAGACTCAGAGCCACAGACAAACGGACACACGTGCATGCGCACATTCACGGACAGGGAGAGTGTCTTGCCCATCAGCCCTCCACCCTGGCTTTCCCAAAAGAATAAGGGAATTAATTTTTAAGGACCAGAGAAAGGAGGATGTCAGACTAGGAAAGGTCAATGCCCTCTCCCCCCTGACACCTGTCCTCATGATAAAATTCAGACCTTCAGCTTCAGTGACCAAAAGCCTACATGGGGCTAACTGGCACTTTTCTTTTTTTTCTTTTTAAATCCTTCTAGGAAAGTTAACAGATTCTGGTGGTGGTGGTGGGGGTACCTGCTAGGTACTAGGTCATCTGATCTCGTGTTTACATGTTCTCAGCAACCACTAGGAAACTCAGGCCCAGTGTGGCTAAGTGTCAGACCTAAGACTATTCGGCAAGAGCTGGAAGACAGGGTTCAGAGCCATCTGATGTTGGGGAACGAGGTTACTGTGCGTTTTTTGAAAAAGGGTCTTAGGGCTGGAGAGATGGCTCAGCAGTTAACATTTTCCAGAGGACTCAATTCCATTCCCAGAACCCACGTCTGGCAGCTCATCAAATACCTGTAGCTCTGATATCATCTGGTCTTGTCCACATGTGGCATACACTCACGGAGACACACACACACACACACACATAAATTAAAAGTAAAATCACACCAGGTGGTGGTGGCACACGCCTTTAATCCCAGCACTAGAGGGGGCAGAGGCAGGCGGATCTCTGTGAGTTCAAGGCCAGACTGGTCTACAAAGACTTCCAGGATAGCCAAGGTTATACAGCAAAATTCTGTCCCGAAAAACCAATCAATCAATCAATAAATAAATCCCAGCACTTGGGAGACAGAGGCAGTTCTACAGACTGGGTTCCAGGACAGCCAGGGCTACACAGAGAAACTCTGTCTTGAAAAAACAAAAATAAAATAAAATCAAGAGGCTGGTCTTGTAGTCCCGTTTGCCCTCCAGTTTGTAGCAACCTTCCTGCCTGTCTCAGGGGTGCTGGGATGCAGGGGTAAGCTGCCCATCCAGCTCCTTGTCTGTTCTTCAAATGAACATAGAGCCTTCCTTTCTTTTTTCTTTTTGATACTGTTGTTCATTGAATATTATTTTATGGCCAGCAAGATAGCTCAGCAGGTAAAGGCACCTGGCAACAAGTCTGATGACCGGAGTTCAATCCTTAGGACCTGCATGGTGGAAGGAGAGAACTCTCCTAAGTTGTCCTATGACATACATACATACATACACACACACCACAACATGTGCATGCCCAAACATATACACATGCACACATACAAATAAAATTTAAATGTAATAAAAGACTAAATTTGTTTTTCAAAACAGTTTCTCTGTGTAGCCTTGGCTGTCCTAGAACTTGTTCTGTAGACCAGGCTGGCCTCGAACTCAGAGATTCACCTGCCTCTGCCTCCCAAGTGCTAGGATTAAAGGCATGTGCCACCATGCCTGGCTTGAGACTAAATATTTTGATATAATTAAAATTATCCCAATCTATATCTAAAGAGGAGCCATCATTGCCTCAAGGAAGAGTAGAGATGCAGAATGTCCCGAGGACCTGGAAATGCTCTCCATGGACTGGCCCAAGCTGATCAGAGAACAGAAAGCTTGCTTTGAGTCCTGTCAAATGTTCTGCGTGCAGATAACTTTTAAAACTTCCGAACTCAGCTGGGTGGTAGTGGTGCACGCCTTTAATCCCAGCACTGAGGAGGCAGAGGCAAGCGGATCTCTGTGAGTTCAAGGCCAGCCTGTTCCACAAAGCGAGTGCCAGGTCAGCCAGGGCTACAGAGAGAAACCCTGTCTCGAACCAAAAAACCAAAATACAAGCAAGCAAGCAAACAAACAAACCTACCGGTCTTGTACAGTAGAAACATCTCTTCCTCCATCCTCCCGCCTCTCTGGGTAGCTTACTACAGGGACCCAGGGGATTTTCTCCCAGACTCACTCTAACTTTGATTTCTCTTAGGGAGGCCACAGTTCTTCGGCCGTGCAGCGCAGCTCAGTTCTTCCCACAAACATTTCCTTGTTACCCTGACACACCCATTCTCTCCCGGCTCAGAACGGCCTCAGTCTCCAGAGCCTGCACCAACGTAGGTACCCAAGGGAAGGGACGCGGTATCTAAGCCCCGCCCTCCATACCGGAAGCTCACCTGTTTCAGGTGAAAACCTTTAAGAGCTACACCGCGGTTACCCCAGTTACGGCCACGTCCCACAGCTAAGGCCCAGTGTGTCCACCAACTGTCCAAACACAGTGAAAGCATAGCACACTTTCTTTGACAAGAATTTTCCACTCCTTGCCAAGTCCCACAGTGCAACCCCCAGCCATCAGCGTGTAAAACAGTCTGGGTCTCCATACCGTCGCCTAAAGGTGTCCAAAGCCGCCCCGAGCGTAGAAGTGGCCCCCTTTCTACGAGAGAACCAGGTCCCACCCGCGGACTTCCTGCATCGGAGGATTAGGAGGCACAAAGGGAGGGCAGGGAAAGAGCCCAGATGGCAGAGGTAAGGGCTAAGCCGCCAAGGTAACACTCTCCAGACGCCGCTGGCGGACGCCGGGTCACGGGAAGCCGTGTCGCCCGGCTTTGAGTCCAGGCGCCTCGCTCGAGGGTCCGGGACTGGGTCTCCGCTCACCGTGTCCCCCTGCACCCAGCCAGGCCAGACACCTGTTCCCTGCTCCCGAAAGCCAACACGATTGTGCAAACCCGAGTCCCAAGTTTGGTAATCCGTGTGGCGAAACAGGAAAAGACAAGTTCTCAGAGCCACTTTCTACAGGTGTCTTTCTCCGGGACGAGCCAAACGTCGGAGATCTGGGCGAGCAAGGAAGGCAGACCTGGGCGCTGCCTTCTCCGACCCGCCCGGGGAAGCCCAGGGGACTCGGATCCCCTCGCGCCGCGCCGCCCCGAATGGTCCGCGCCCTCGAAGACCGTGTAAAGCCAGGTAGGCTCACCTGCAATCGCCGGCCGGGCCCTGCCAGAGGCCTCGGCGTTCCTCGGCGCCCGTCACCCGCCGCTCCGGTTCCCCGCGCCGGCCCACGGGCTGCAGGGCGGCCGTCTCCTTCCTGCTCACCTCCGGCGCTGCGAGCGGGGGGGGGGGGGGGGGGGGGGGGGCGGGGGGGGGCCGCTGGACCGGAGGGGGCGCGGAGGGGGCGCCCCCCCCCCCCCCCCCCCCCCGCCCCCGCCGGGCGGGGGGGGGGGGGGGGGGGGGCGCCCGGCCGGGCCGGGGGGGGGGGGGGGGGGGGGGGGGGGGGGGGGGGGGGGGGGGGGGGCGGAGCCGCCACGATTTACACACAGGGCAAGCCTGCCGAGCTCGCACCCCGCCCCTGGACCCGCCCCCTAGGCGGAGCCAATGGGGCGGGGGCGCAGCCTTCGAGCCCTCGAGGGCGGGGGCCGCGCTCTGGCCAATCGGGGCCCCAGGAGCGCGGGGCGGGGCAGCAGCGAGACGCACCTAGTGCAGCCAGCCCGACCCCGCCCTCACCTGCGCGCACCTGGTCACAGGACTGCTCCCTGTTGCCAGTGTCCCACCACCTCCCGGAACAGGAAATAGTCCCTAGGTGCCTTCTAGGATGAATGCCAGGTATCAGGATATGTTACTCTCGCAACTGTTGAGAGAGGGGCATAGCCAGGCGGGCTCCTCAAAAGAGCGTTCCTTCCAACTAGAATGACCCACAGGTGCAGGTTTCAGACCCGAGTAGGGCGGTGTAGGAACGAAGGCATAATGGCGAGATGCCTAACCACTGCTGGGAGCCCCCCACTTCTGTCTTCAGTGGTCGACTAGAGCCCAGGGTCCAAAGGGCTAGCCACTGTAGCTAGGCTAGTTTTTTTTTTTTAGCTCAATCTTGGGAGTTACAAGTGGGGAAAAGAATCATGGGGTGGTCCCTCTGAGTGGCTGGGGTCGAATCCAACCCGACAGAGGCCCTCAGCCACCACCCAGCTGCACTCGGGTTAGGACCAACAGGACTGTCTCCTCAGGCGTCCGTCAGACCTCGGTGTTAGAAGTCAGACAGACAAGTTCAGCGTGGACAAATGAGGAACCAAGGGAAGGGGTAGTCCAGTAAGTATATCAACCACAGCAGAGAATATTTCTTTTAATGGCTTTGGCTTTATGGCACGAAGCAGGCACCCCACTGTTTAAAAGGCACAGAGTCCTCTCTTCTGCCCCATCTCCTGGGCCTCTGAAATCAAGTCCTGAGTTCCAAGGGGGTCACTGCCAGGCAAGAGGGCATGGGGCAAGGCTTCACTCCCCTACAAACAGCAGATACCCAAGGCTGTAGACCATACTGGCCCAGACAGTTCCCGGTGAGTCCTGTACAGGAGTCAGCCGACATGGTCCCTGAGAGTATCCAAGTCCCCCAGCTCCCATCCCCAGAGCTGCATTTCAATGCTCCAGATCCCTGGGCAGTGTGAAGTCTCTGAAGCTATAGAAGGAGATGTCACCGTGATCCACCAGGGCAAAGATCAGGGGGACATCCCCACTCTGGTAGGTCAACCGCTTGAGGCTGCAGAGATCTGGGACAGGCTCGTCAAATCTGTAGGAATAGAGATTAAACTGAGGCCTAGTCACAGCCTACCCACGGCCCCGGGCTGCCCCCACTCCCAGACGTCCAGAGTAGGAAGGCTCTAAGACAAAAGCTAGGAATACAAGAATACTGGCCCCGGGCTCTGCTGTCTACAAACTCCGTGGCTTTGATGAACTTTCAGGAGCCCCAGAGTAGAGGGAGAGCAGGACAGAGTGGGTTCTCACCACTCTTAGCCAGAAATCCCTTCACATCAGTTCCCTCCTGCTGAGTGAGCCCAGGACTAAAGCGGAAGAGAAGAGAGTTTACTGCAAAATGCCTGTAATGAGGAGCCAAGGATTCAAAAGCTTGGGTTCCTATGGCACCAACTGGCCATATGGCCTTAAGATAGGTGGCACTTAACCCTCTGGATGTCAGATTCTTCTCAGGGACTGGCAAAGTGGTGGCAGGGATCAAGCGAGAGGCTGGCAGCAGGCAGGGTACTGCTCAATCATCTCGTACCCACTAATGCACATCCGGACATAGGGTTTGCCAGGGTTGTTTTTTCGGAATGTAGCCACAGCGTCAGCCTGGTAAACATCGAAGCTGATCTCCAAGCCTCTCGAATTCTCCAGCAGCCTGAGGACCAGGTAAGAAAGGTTACAAGGACTTCTTCTCCCACCTCCCTCCACACCAAACCCTCTCCCACTACCACGTCTGCATAGCAGCTTAGTCATGGGATAGACCCAGCATCTTGTCATTCTTCCCTTTCCCTGACGCACACGAGTAGCTGTCACTGGAAACTAAGTATGTGGGCAGGTGTCCCTGGGGTGATCCTCTGACTCACACCCAACTCCAGGAATCAAATCCCAGCTGTCGTTCCACCTGGCAGCCAGTGTCATGGAGACGGCGAGCGCAGCTGAGACTTACCGGTAACCTCCGTCAGCAAGGTGTGCTGTCTGCAGCACGGAGACTTGATCAAGGACCGCGGCTACAAGGGCAGTGAAGAAAAGATATGGAGGAGGGGAGTCAACGTCCTACATGCTCCTGTGGTGCTACCAAAATCTGCTAACCAGGTTAGGACCACCAGATTTACCAGAATGTATTCAGTAAGGTATGCTCCACACAGTAGCAGTATTTAGAACACGCTTATCTGGTAACCCTGCTCTCCTCACCCACCACTCTACCATGTTCCCATGATGCCTTTACGGAGTTCTGAATCTGTTAACTACACTTAGCTCAGACCACAGACTTAGTTCCTTGTGTTTAAAATCAAAACCAAGAACAGACAGTGAACTTTCCTCTTATTTGACTAAAACCTCTGTGGCGCCACCATGTTCTGGCTAACAGGCCGTAAAGGTGAGGGACTTGAAATTGGTTGCTGGCAAAACCATCCAGCATTCTTGGGTATGGCCTTAAAGATGCGGGTACACCCTGCAAGTGTCCCTGGGCAATCTGGGCTCTGCTGGGGCCACGGTCCCCACCTACAGAGGAGCCTGTGTGGAGCCCACGCCACTGTACCTTCTCCTCTCATACCTTAGGCATCAGCCAGCCCTGGTCAAAATAGCCCTTTTCAAGTCTCATGATCCTTCTGCTCCCAGTGGCCTATGGTATAGCAGAGTGAGGGGATACCTGGGGAATCTGCTTTATCAGGGTTGAGCAAGGGAGTAACAGACTGGCCCCATAGGTGTGGAGGGCGGGGCTGGCTCTTCTGCAGCTGTCTCCTCTGCAGCAGTTCCTTGTACTCCCGCCAGCTGGAGCAGCCCTGCACCTCGGGATCTGCGTTCACATCCTCCCGGAACTGCTGCACCTCTGCTTGCTGGTCCCGGTCTCTCCGGGAAAGCTTCTCCTTCCGCTGGTTCAGCTTTTGGCACCAGGACTCAGCATCTGTCCCTCGCCCAATGACATTGGCGGGGAGCAGTTCTGGGGCTGGGGCAGGCAGAAGGGTGTGGCGGCTATCTGAAGCCATGTTGGGGAAGGAGATCTGCTCAAAGTTCCAGCGTGGTTTAGGAGCCCCCTTGGCTCCATTCTTGATTTTATCATTCTCCTGGCCACACTCCACATCCTCCCTGGCCAGAGCAGGGCAAGGCTCTGAAGACCCCAGAGCCTGAAAGGAGGGTCCTGAGCCCTTTCTGGGACTTGACTCCTGGGGCTTCTCTGAGTACTGGCTACTCTGGTCACAGGCAGGTGGGCTGGAGGCTGCCCCGCTCATGGGTGGCAGGGAGTTCTGTAGAGCCTTAGCCTTCTTACTAACAGACCTTAGAGACATGGGAGGAAAAGCAATGTATTCATTCCCCTTGTTACTGTCACCAGGACAGGTGTGTCCCACTGGAATTGAGGTGGACCCCTACTGTCTCCCAAAGCCTGTATGAGAGCATCACAGGCCCCTTCTTAAGCCCGGAGCTCATGATATCCCCTGGGGTGGCAACAGCAGGGGGCATTACCGACAGCTGGAGCTCCTCTTCCTCTTGCCAGTCCCGTCCTCCAGGCACTGGGCATAGCCATCCAAGTTAAGCTGCCTCTCGTAAGGGGACACGACAGAGCTGTGGGGCGAGAACAGCAGGCAGGCAACAGATCCACCTTCTCAGACTGGTGCTGCCGGCAGGATTTGGGAGGGAGTGGCCAAGAGGATGAGCCAGAGGCCAGAGGCAGATCCATACCCAAAGGAAGGGTACCTGGGAACAGCCATAGGGGCCTAGTCACCCACCTCTGTCCAGGTCCCGAGTGTCAGCAATAATACCTGTGTAGCCCTGGCTGTTCTGGAACGTGCCATCAAGTACACGTTTATTTCTTGCACATACATACTACTGTTTCTCTGCTTGTTTGTTTTGTTTCCTGACAAAACTGACATTGTACTAACACACTACTTTAGATCTTTTTTCTTTCCCACTCAGTTACACACTGTGGGCTCAGACCCTCATCACTTAGCACCACAGCACTCTTCCTGCTATGAGAAGGGGAGAGGGCATGTGACAGGGAGAGACAGAGAGAGAGAGGGTGTGGAGGGGAGAACACACAACAGCAGGGTGCCTCTTGGGAGCTGTCTATCTTGTTTGAGGTGGGGGTTTCTAGTTGGCTTACAGCTCACTGATTAAGCCAGTCTGGCTACTGAGCCCCAGGAATCTGCCTGTCTCTGCCTCCCCAGTGCTAGGAATATAAGGATAAACACATGGCCTTGGGTTCTGAGGGACTGGGCTCAGGTCCTTGTACTTGCTGTAAATCCCCTTCCACCACTATGTATTTTTATAGCTCCCAATGCTGCACAGTTCAGGCGCAGCATGGTGGATAGCCACGAGTGTCTATTCACATTAAATCCAAGCCAATTAAAATTACGAAATGAGACCTCAAGTCCTGTCATTGCCGCAGAGGGCATCTTTGTACTACACAAGTCCTAGGTGACGACCGCTTTAAAAGAGCAGCCAGTTTGTGTGGGTAGGTCTCCGCAGCTGAGTCCAAGCTTCTCAAGTACTGATTCTACAAAGTGATGGCGTTTTGCGACTGTTCTTTAATACATAATAAGCAGGTAGCAGCTGCGATTTCGTTCTGTTCTTCCTCAGCCACTAGTTCAGGGCCTGGCATCAGAAGGTGCTCAATAATACTGCTGAGTGACGAACAATTCTCAGGAGGAACTTCTGCACACAGCCATGCTTGTCTCCCTAGAATAGATCCCACTTTGGGGAACTGCTTTAGGGTTTTGGGGACAGACTGTAGAGGCAACACCAGTTTCTACTGTAAGTCTGAAAGTGGCTGTGGCATTCAGCAAAGCTGGACCACTAGGTAATAGAGGGAGATCTAGCCCAGCCTAAGAATGTGAACGGCACCTCAATTATAAATCCCTCCCCAGCCCCTCGCTCATGCATGCACTCCACAAATGGGCCTGCACACCTACATGCCAGGCGCTGGCTACTGCAGTTCTGTGCTCACAGTGAGCTGCAGGTACTTGGTTATTACCTGAGCAGGGCCCAGTTTGACAACCCAGGAAAAAGTGCAGGAATGGAATTCACCCCCACATGCTGCACTGTAGCCAAAGGTCCCAGGTAAGTGGAGGCCACTATAACGGTCGGTCAGGTCCCCCGGCCGCAGTGGATGAGTCAAAGGACTTACCTCGGCTGGAACCGGCGAACCACGTAGCCTAGTCTCTTCAGGTGGCTGAAGACCTCAGGAGAAGAAAAAGGAAATCTTAGATGCTTTTTGTTTGCATGTTTGTTTGCAAGGCTCTTGCTATACGGTCCTAGCTATCCTGGAACTACGTGGACCAGCTAGCCTCACACTACTCAAAAGTCGTATTTCCCCCTCTAAACCTCTACGTGCTGGAATTGTGACAGGTACTACCATGCCTGGCTTAGATGTCCACTCTTTTTTTTTTTTTTTTTTTTTCGAGACAAGGTTTCTCTATATAACCTTGGCTGTCCTGGAACTTGCTTTGTAGACCAGGGCTGGTTTTGAACTCAGAGATCCGCCTGCCTCTGCCTCCCCAGTGCTGGGATCAAAGGCGTGTGCCCCCATGCCTGACTTGGATGTCCATTTTCTACAGTAACATAGTGGTTTCTCTAAACACAAGTCATTTCCTCTATCTCCTGAAACTCTCTCCTACAGAGCTCCAGGCTCCAACCTCGGGACTGCTTGGAACACATTCCATTATAAATATTACCCACACCAGGCCTACTGGTTCAAGCTTGTAATCCCATCTGCTAGGGAGGCTAAAGTAGGGGGATCACAAAATCATGGTCACGGGGCTGGAGAGATGGCTCAGAGATTAAGAGCATTGCCTGCTCTTCCAAAGGTCCTGAGTTCAATTCCCAGCAACCACATGGTGGCTCACAACCATCTGTAATGAGGTCTGGTGCCCTCTTCTGGCCTGCACCACAGACAGAATATTGTATTCATAATAAATAAATAAATAATATATATATTTAAAAAAAAAAACACAAAATCATGGTCAGTCTGGGGTACAGAGTGAGTTCAAGGTCAGTCTGTGAAATTTCCAAAGTCCCTGACTCAGAAAATAAAAGAGAGGGCAGGGCCACAGCTCAATGCGACAGTTTGCTAACACACATGGGCTGCTGGATTCTTCCCCAGTAGCACTAAAAGTAAATTAGCAAACACCATGTTCCAAGGAAGTTTCACTCTTTGAATTCTGTCTCTTATTCTGGGTACAAGTGACATCTAATAATTTATCGACAATACAAATCTCAAAAGAAAAACACAAACAGGGGTGGGCCTCCTGGGAAAGAACTACATCATAGAATATGTTGACATTAAAGTCTAGGCAAAACAGTGGTAGACAGTGTTAGACATCACTTACCCAACCCTCCACAGACTTGATGGGAATAGTCTCTGCTAAGTAGCCACACGTTATTGCTCGTGTCCTGTCCCCACAGCGGAGGAACAAACCCAAAAGTGTCCCCATCTCACTCAGTCTCCTCCCAGCATTCAACACAACTGATTGTTTTCTCCTTTAAAAATGAGCGCAGGGCATAGTGGCCTTTAACCTTAGCACTTGAGAGAGTGAGTCAGGCAGATCTCTGAGTTTGAGGCCAGCCTGGTCAACATAGTGAGTTCCAGGACAGACAAATCTGCACAGTAAGATCCTGTTTCAAAACAGAACACTGAAAAGAAGAAAAAGAGAGGAATGGAAGATTGTACTAGAGGCTTCGGCGTGGTTTCCTCTTCTCCTCCTGATCACGGATGGGTCCCATCTCTCCACTAACCTTCCCATATCTGTGAGCTCCAGAGGACAGTGACAGTCCCCTGCTGGTTGCACCCCCTCAGAGACAATGGCTTACACTACCCACAGCATGCAAACATCCAAGGTTATATTTCTAGCTTTGCCCTCACCCTACATTCTAGGTTGTATCTACTGTGTGCCTGAAATCCTGCTGGATGTCCAGGAAGTACCTCAACGTTACTTTGTATCAAACAGAACCCCTGAGTGGTCCCAGTCTTCCATATAAACACCCACCTCAGTCTTCCCAGCTAGATGACACCTTGGTAGTCACAAGCCTTGAGTCTCTCAGTCATCCAACCTTTCTTCCAAAACACTCCCGACATAGCTTTTCCTGCTCACTGCCCCTAGCCCAGCCTATATCTTCTCTCTCCTGAAAGAATGGTCCAGAACAGATCTTTTTCCTTGTCTAATTTGATCTTCCACCGAGCACTAATTCTCTTGGTTCTTGTTTGTTTAGTTCTGTTTAAGGCTGGGTTTCATTAGGTAGCCCAAGCTGATCTTAGACTTGAGACTGTCCTGCCTCAGCTTCCAGAGTGCTGGAATTACATACATGGGTAACCATGAGAAGCACTAAGTACTTTTTTTCCCCCTTTTTTCTTTTTGGATTTTTGAGACAGGATTTCTCCGTAGCTTTTGGTTCCTGTCCTGGAACTAGCTCTTGTAGACCAGGCTGGCCTCGAACTCACAGAGATCCGCCTGCCTCTGCCTCCCTAGTGCTGGGATTAAAGGCGTGCGCCACCACCGCCTGGCCACTAAGTACTTTTTGTTTTGAGACAGAGTCTCCAAATATATAGCATAACGAAACGGCTGGCCTGGAACTCACAAAGATCCTCCTGCTTCTGCCTCCTGAGCACTGGGACTAAAGTGTGTACCCCCCCCCCATGCCTGGCTACTTAGTAACTTTTTATTATCCAACTGCCTCCTCTGACTATAAGCCTGACCGGCACAGGCTCCTAACTCTCCTATAGATATTGTGCTTGCACCCTCAGAGGTACTTGTCACCATCCACTGGCTTGACCAACGGGAGGCTCCTTGAGAGGTAACTGATACCTGATATTGTAGGAAATTCAAGGTGTCCTCAGTCAGCAGCAGCTGGTAGGCCTCTTGGATGGACAGTGGTAGGTCTTGGTAGAAGAGCTGAATAGAGCCCTGGAAGCGGACCAAGGGCTTAGCTGTGTGTAACCTTCCTTCAGCGCCCAAGCCAAATGCGGTCAACTTCTTGCCTCTGACCCCCCCCCCCCCACACACACCCTCAGCATCACTGCATAACCCTGACCAGCTAGGAGAAAGGATTAGCATCATCCCTGCTGCCTGTGTGGCATTCTCTTCTGTTCTCCAAGTCCGCCTTTAAGTTCACCAAAAACGTAATTCTAAATTCTTCCTGGTCCTTCCCATTCCTTACTCTGAACCCCTTTCCCACGGCCCCAGGAGCCCACTCACACACTCCAGCAGATACAAGGCCTCTTCGGGGTGAAGCCGCTGCCGCCCTTGCTCTGAGTAGCCCATGGTCTGCCAGAATTTCCCCTGTGGGGCATCAGCGCAAGTGTCACCAAACAACTAAGGGGACCGAGGAAGAGGGATCCACCTCCCAGCCGCGGAGATGCTCGGGCCGCTCACCGCAGGCGACTTCAACTCCACGAAGCCCTCTTCGGGTCTCCACTCCGCGGCCACCAAGCTGCCCCTGGCGAGGAGTGGGTTGTGGGCGCCTCGGTCTACACGGGCAGTCCCCGGCCCCCGCCCACCCGGCCCCGGCCCCGGCCCCTCTCACAAGCGTTCCACGCGCTCCTCTGCCAGCAGCTGCCACAGCTCCTGGCGACACAGGCGCAGCCGCTCGGCCTGGGCCTCCGAGCCGTCCGGGAGGAAGTCCTTGGGGCCATGCGACCGCTGGGGCAGCTTCTGGGACCGCGAGCGAGCCGCCCGGAGTTCCGAGGCGCTGGGGCGAGCCGGGGACACGCGGTCAGCACCACGGCCACCCCGCGCGGCCCCGGCCCCACGCCACCACCCCCACGCCGCCCCCGTGCCGGGGAGCACCTGAGCACACGCCCCGCGGGAACCTCCACGGTCGCGGGTTCGGAGTCTGGCTCCATCGGGCTGCCTGCTGCGGCTGCGCGCGCACCGCCCAAGCCCCGCCCTCTCCGGGAACGTGCTGTCCGTGCGGTCCTAGCGCCCGGCGCTCCACTCCCGAGCGCAAATCCACCTGGCTTCGCGCCTTCCTACCTGCCCTGTGTCCCTCAGACACCTGTCTGTACACGTGTCCCTAGGTCGGCGGGGCCGAGTTTGATCTGCAGGTTTCCAAACGTGCAGGAACACACCTATTCTGTTTGCAGCGCTCCTGGGGCACCTCGCTCTAGTAAAATCTCCCCTGGCGACTGGGCATGCAGTATGAATAATCACGTGTGTGACCTCTCTCCAGCCCTGAACTGCCTCGTGCTCTTCCACTAAGAGGAAAGAGATGCGAGGTGGGGAGGAGAGCAGTGAGCCCTCGAATACCAGTTTTGCAAACTGGAGGCCACGTGGGGACGGTCAGGAGTGGTCCAGAGACATTCGGAGTTCCTTCGGGATGAGCCAAAAGAATCTCTCCAGAGGAGCTCGGCTGCAGGGTTCAAAGGCCACGGGTGGGAGGCGCTGTCCGGCTCACACTGGTGCTGAATCGCCACCCCAGCCTCCAAAAGCACCTCCTCAAGGCTGGGGTCCCCGCCGTGACACCGTGGGTCGTTCCTACGCTCACCACTAGGTGGCACCATTGCTCCAGCCAGCCGCCGTGGGTCAGCGACTCTGCTCGTGGACGAAGGTCGCTGCGGCCAAGCCGGGAGAAGATGGGACGAAAAGGAAGGGATCCCCGCCCCTAGTGGGGTCCTCAGGCTCAACCGCTAAAACGTCCCCTATTCTACTTATTCACACCTCATTCTCTGGTCTAGACTAGAGCCCAACTCGCTCGGGATCCCCAGCCAGGACACAGTGGCACGTAGCTTCATCCACCCGCCCTCTCACCAGCCACTTGGCACCCCAAACAGCTTCACCTGCGCGCATGCGCTGATCCCAGGGGCTCTGATCCTGGCTGGCTGGCGGGGGCGGGACCTAGTGAGATTGGGGCGGGACTGAGGGTGCTGATTGACAATCCGACTGTGCGGCTGGGACAGTCCCCCAGCTCCCGATCCGGCGGGAGGGAGGGGGGAGGGGCGGGATTTCCTGCGGGAGGCGCCGAGCCGGCCTTGGAAAGGAGGAGAAAGGGGTTGGTTGGGGGGGGGGCGACAGTGGAAACCAGCGTCAAGAGTGCTTGGGACTGAGCACCGCCAGCCAGACCCCCGGCGGGGCGGCCGGGAGAGGTGAGCCTGCGGGGCCCCGGCTGGGGGTCAGAATCCTTGAGAGCATACGCAAACTAACTTTTCTTGTCTGATCGGCGGGCGCCTCCATCTCTCTGCTCCTTCCGCCTTCCTTGAGCCCCCCCTTTTCGTTCTCCTCTATCTATCCCTCGGACTCTTGACTCTCCGGGTCCCTCTTGCCGCTTTGTTCCCGGGATCGGTCGGAGCTGGGCTTGGCTGCGGGGAGCTGCGCGGCGCTAGAGGGGCATTCCGAGGGGCGGGGGAGCCAGCCGACCCCAGGCACTGCCAGGAGCACCCTCCCCCGGTGCGGGTCGCGGGTTTTGAGGAGGAGTGCCCTCCGGCTTGGGCTTGGACTTATGAGGAATGAGGGGTTCCCTACCTGGGCCCCAGGCCTGCACGAGTCTCATGCCACAAGATTCTGGCAACAAAATCACCGCCACCGAGGTACTGACTTAAGGTTTTGTGCGGGAAGTCGAGAGTTGGGGTTTCAGATTCAGGCTTGGGAGGCAGTTGGTTAGCAGTGTCCAAGCCCTGGCCTGGGTCTCTACCCAGCTGTTCCCTCACACCCCAGAAGCAACAAGGAAGGGGTAGCAACAGGTGCTGTAGAACTTGCCTATCCTACAGGTAGACCGCCCCTACCCCGGAAAATGAGGGCCATAGCTCATCCCTCAGTGGAGCTGGGATGTTCACTTACTAAGTGAAGCCTAGGTAGTGAGGAGTCTGAGGGCAGACACCGTGGACAGGAGTGACCCCTGCCCATCTGTCTGTGCTACTCTTCCAGGCCCTACCTCTCGGCCCCGCCTGTTGTCTGTGGGTGTCAGAGCCTGGGGCTGTGGAGAATGGGCTGCTGGCCCTGCCTACCCCAGTGTCTCCTGCTGCCAGGGCCCCTCCTGCCCAAGGTTGAGGTGCTGCCCCGTGCCATGGGGCACAGGCAACTCAGCCCCTCCCTCCTGGAATACTACCCCCTCCCTTTGCGTGTTATAGTTATATACTTTTCTCAAGTACAGCACCTTCCTCCCCTCTCCCTGAGTGGCTCAGACCCTCCACGACTCCCAGGGCACCCAAAGTGATTTGGGGCTCTCTAGAGATCCTGTCTTGGTCATCGTCTGGGTCCTGTTTCCTGGCCGTGACCCAGCTTTTCAGCGGAGAACCTGTACCTTTTCCAGACCCCCGGGACTTGTCTACAGCTGCTGCCTCATGCGAGAGGGAATGCTGACTGCTCTCTGGATGGGCATTGGTGCTTCTGAGCTAACCCAGGAAAATTGGCGGGCCCAGTCTCAGCCCATCCCAAGGCCGTCGGAAGCAACAGGCTGATCTTAGTCCAGATTTCCACACAGCCTCCACCCCCTAGAGACTGACTTTCCTGCCTGTGGTGGCAGCTGCCAGAGCACCTTGAAGGACTATATCTCTGCCTGACAAGGAGCCCATTGCCTGGGACACCAGGCTTGTGCCCCTGGGACCAGGAGTCCTCCGAAGCATTGAGGCATGGCGGACTGACATTTGGCTGGACCAGCGTCTTGCTTCTTCCTGGACTCGGAAGCCCAGAGCCTGGCGGCGCCCTAGTCAGAATGGGTCGTGAGCAGGACCTGATCGTTGCCGTCAAGAACGGAGATGTGACGTGTGTGCAGAAACTGGTGGCTAAAGTCAAGGCTGCAAAAACAAGTGAGTCTTCCCTCGGTGGGGTGGCCATCCAGCTGAGGCTGCTCTCTGAGTACCGAGGCTACAGAGGGATGCTCAGTGGGGGAGGGGGAGGGGAGGGTAGCTTCGGTTTGCAGACTTGAGGAAGAAGGACTGTCCTGGTGTAGACAAGGAGTGCTTCTGTGTAAGAGTGTCAGAGAGGAAAGGGGGTCCCTTCTTGCTCTGGGTCCCCAGACAAGTCACTTAGCCACTCTGAGCCACGGAATCCTGGCCTGCGAAGGGCGCATATTGAAGCGCATTCTGTTTGCGTTTTTTTATCGTTTGTTGTGCGTCAGGCTCTTTTCTAAGCCCTGGAGGTTGCCTGTTGGTAGCTGGCTTTTCAGGTGTGTTCTTTGGCTTTGTGGGACTTGGCTGTGGGATGGGAAAGAAGGAAGAGAGCGCCGTGACCACCCCCAGTCCCATCTGCATAAAACCAGAGCTTCCCTGTATTTGTGTCGAACTTCATGAGGATGTCTGTAAAACCTCTTTGGAAACAGTGGTTGGGTTTCTGGTGTCATTGGTTGTTTGGTTTGGGGCTCTGAGAGGCTTAGAACCCAGGACCTCACACTTGGCACACAGTGATCTATCATCGCTGGCAGTGTATTCCCAGCCCCCAAAGAGAGCAGATTCCCGGGGACTCATAGCACCATCCAACCGGTACTAAAGCTCCTTGCTAGCTCACCTGCTGGTGTTCCTGGGAGTGTGTAGCCCATGCTAATTTTCTAGAGGTTTCCATAGCCCTGAGGACTCTATCCCTGACAGGGCAGTCAGGGCTGGATGCATGGGTGGCCACTAAGCCCCATCTCTCAGGACCCTGTGATGGTAGGGACCTCTCAAACCCACCCCAGGAAAATGGACCTCTGAACTTCAGGCGAGCACCCTGGGCTCTCCCAGACCCCGAGGCTTGTCTCCTCCAGGACTTACATGAGCCAGTAGTTCTTCCGGCTCCTCTGGGGTTAGAGAAAGTGTTCCCTGAGGGGAGGGTCTTCTTTGTAACATTGGGGTTTTAACCCCAAGCCACACCTGGGTCTTGTACACAGGAAGGAATCCCCAGGCTACTTGGAGACATCTTATTATTCCCGCCCACACCTTGGAGTGTGGGTGCCAAAAGGAAAGACGTTAGTGGCGTGCACCCACCTGCACAGCGAGGCGAGCAGGGTGGAGACCCAGCCATGGGGTGGAGCTGTGTCCCTAGTCCTTTCATCATGGGGAAGCGAATGAGGGTATGAGGGTGAGCGGGATAGAGGAAGGGGCCCAAGCGGTCCCCAGGAGATGGCCTGAAGGTCTGAGAGGGAGCCTACTCTCCTCCCCGCTCACCTCTGTGTTGCTTTTGGCCACCTGCCCAGTGGGGCCTTGATCACACTGCTGCTGGCCTCACCGGCCTGGCTGCCTTAGACAGTGAGGCCCATTGGAGGGTAGTAGCAGGGTCGGCTGGTGGCGAGACCCCCGCAACTAGGCTTGTCTTTTCTACCAGAGACAGAGCCTCTAGGGGTTGAAGTTCCTTCCCTGCGTCCAAGGTGTGGACTCCCCTATACAGGGGCAGACACACGGTGACAGGCCTGAGTGTCCTTTTAGATCTCTGCACCGTCCTTCCCTTCTTTGTCCTCTGAGAGACCAGTGACAAAGATGAGCTCACAGGTGACCTTTGTAAACCCTGGGGTTTGTGAAATGGTGTTACCCCCTGGCTTCCTGTCCGGTAGGAATTTCTACGGCCCTCTGGGGTTAGTGACTTACCCAAGGTCACATAGCCCTGGGGTCAGATGAGAGACTGATAAGCCTGTGTGCTTTCCTCACGTTTCCGTAGCGACCACTGATCTCTGTTCTGTCGGTACCACCTAAGGGACGTTCTACACACATAGAGTCCCCTAAATTAAAATTGTGCTAAAGAGCCTGGGACTCAGCCGGGCAGTGGTGGCGCAGAGGCAGGTGGATCTCTGTGAGTTCGAGGCCAGCCTGGTCTACAAGAGCTAGTTCCAGGACAGGCTCCAAAGCTACAGAGAAACCCTGTCTCAAGAAATCAAAAAAGAAAGAGAGAGAGAGAGAGACAGAGAGAGACAGAGAGAAAGAAAGAAAGAAAGAAAGAAAGAAAGAAAGAAAGAAAGAAAGAAAGAAAGAAAGAAAGAAAGAAAGAAAAGAGCGAGCCTGGGACTCTGTGGATGATACAGTTTATTTGAATCCAGTGCAATCTCAGAGAGCGATGCAGGGCCCCTGGACCAAAGCAAACCACTAAAATCAAGTCATCAGGGCGCCCCTTTTTCCTCTCACCCCACTGGCTGGGAGCCTCTAGCCCATGACTCTTTCCTTCCGCCTCGTCCTGATCCACCCTGTCCCAGGCCCTCTTCTGGAGCAGGCTGCTGGGAGGGGTGCCATTGCACCGGCCTTGCCTCTTCCCTCTGCCCCTCCCCATCTTTTTCTTGGCTAGAGGAAATGGATGGGCTGGGGTGACTGGCTGAACTCATATCCTCTGCTTGGGCCTGAGACGGGGTGACCCTTCCAGCCCCAAAGCCAGGCTGGGGAAGAAGGTTTTGCCACATCGGAAGTGACTGGTGCCTCGACAGGACCCTCCGCCCACCCGCCAGGGTCCCCAGCCCAGTTTCTGTGGGCCTCTTCTCCGCCACCTTTCCGGCTATTGTTCTAGAAAGAACAGAGCCACCTATCTGGCCCTGCCCCTGTTCCTGTGTCCCCTCTGTCACATTGCTTGCCCCTCCCTAGAAGGGACACATCCAGCCACCCAACTGTCCCATCCCAGACTTTCCGTGCTAGTGAAGGGAAGCCTCCCTCAAGGACTCTGGCGCTCCTCTCTTGGGACCTTGTCTTCACGGAGGCTTAAAAGGCACCTTGGCAGCCAAAGTCACGCAGCCCAGGAAAGACAGAGTAGCCTTTGAGCTGTGCACTTCCTGCTTCCACAGCTTCTGTTCTTTCCCTACTCCACCCCCACCTCCCCACCCCACCAAAAATGGTTCTGTGTTATAAGAACTGTCAGGTCAGAGGTCTCTCTCCTGCCCCTTCGTGGTTCTGTATTTACCTTCTCAGTATAGAGTCTTTCAGCTCCACCTTGTGTGTGTGTGTCCCCTCCCTCCCTGCCCCTTGCTTTCCTCCCTGATGGAATGAGGCCCTGCCTTTCCCAGGCTGCTAGGGTATTTGGGGGCCCACCAGGGCCTGGGGGGGCAGGCCTGGACCAGCATGTTTGGCACCTTGCCCAGCCCGGGCTGAGCCAGGCCCGCTCCTTCCCAGCAGGGTGGGTTCCAGGAGGGCGCAAGGGCTGCTGGTGACAAGGCTTGTCCTTCCTCAGCGCCTCAAAGATCTGCCCAACATGGTCTGTGTGCCCCTGGGTTCTCACCTGCCCGCACCCAGTCCCGGGGAGGCGGTGCCAGTGCCCACTGCTTCTCTAGGGGGGCCCAAAAAGTCAAAGCTTGTGAGTATGGAGTCGGCAGGTGTGCCCCCCACAGATAGAGCTCTGTGGAGAGGCCGGAAGGCAGTTTGGGTCTGGGACCCCAGTGTAATGGCTGGCACGGGAGGGGTGCGAAATCGTTATCATCATCATTCCGTGCTCACAGGGGACAGACACTGTCCCCACAGCTTCTGGGGGCAGATGCTACGGAGACCAAGTCGTGCAGATTAAGTGACCTGCCCAAAGTGGCAGGGTTGGCACATTGGACCTGGGCTAGGATCAGTATATTCTATGCGGCCCTGCCTACCAGGTCCTGCTCAGGGATGCTCCAAGCCCAGCCTTGTCAACAACCTTCTCTCTGCTTTTCAGTTCTTAAGACACCCCCCCCTCCTTTCAATTCCTGTTCCCCGTGGCCCAGCAGGACAATATGACTCTCTCCCTAACCCATTCAGGCAGGAATGCCAACCATGCGCCCCGTGGGCCTGTCCTATTGAAGGCATGTCATGCCAGTACCCCTTCCCGCCCCCTTTGGCTCTATAAACAAGCTGGGCAGGGGTTCTAGGGAAGCCAGGCGGCTGCTGCAGTAGCTTCCAGTGCTCCTCGCCCTCGAGCCCTAGGGACAGGACCTGTAAAAAGCCATGGGGCAGGTGCCCCTCTGTATACCGAAAGGTGGGTTGGGTCCTTGGAGGTGGGTAGTGGGAGTTGCTGGGTGAGGGCATGGCTAGGGCAGGTGGTGCCATGTACCCTGATGTCTCCTCCCCTGATCCCCCTACCCAGAGCTCCTCGGCTCCACGAAGAGACTCAACATCAACTACCAGGATGCTGATGGGTAAGTGTGTGCTGCTGGGTGAAGAGACCCGGGGAGGAAGTGAGAGGAACTGGGGCCCGCAGTTCCTCCCTCAGACTAGGTCCTTGAAGTATGTCTGCCCAGAGCTGGGTCCTGCCTGTATAGGGCCAGAAGGAGGGGGTACTGCCCACCCACCTGCCTATGGAGTTAGCCCTGAGCAAGAAGAGGGCCCCCCTTGGGTCAGATTCTTCCTGGGCCCCTTCTCTCCCTGGAGGGTAGGAGCCCTCAGGCTTCTGCTCCCACGGCCCCCTCCTCTGGGCAGGCTGGGTGGGGGACGCTAGACAAACGGGCCTCTCAGCCAAGACACTGAGCCCTTTCATGCTGTGGCCCGGCTGCTGTGCGCTCCCACGGCAGGGCTGGCAGGCACGGGGGGGGCAAGTAACCCATCACTGCCGGCCCCCAGAACGAGCTTGGGGTGGACTGTTCACTGACACCCCCTATTTTGTGTCCCCCATGCCAGATTCTCTGCTCTCCACCATGCTGCCTTGGGGGGCAGCCTGGAGCTCATAGCCTTGCTGCTGGAGGCACAAGCCACTGTCGACATCAAAGACAGCAATGGTGAGAGCCCACTGTATCCCGCCACGTGGGGAAGCCAGGGCCTCTCTACAGACCTGGGGCCGGAGCGTCTCCTGTTAGGACACACCAACAGGCGTTTGGGTTCCTTCTCTGAAATCGTGAATAGCTTCCTTCTGGAGAGAGTGTGTAGCTAAGATTTCCATTATTTAGACGAGGAAGCACAGAGAGGTTATAGTCCCACCCTGGGGTTGTAGATCATGTGTGCAGGGCACAGTTAGAACTCTTGACTTCAGAGCCGCGTAGGACCTTTTTCTGAGCAAACCCGGGTGAAGCTAGCATTGCCGTATGGAACTCTTCCCGTCCCAGGGTTCTCTGCTGGGCCCCCTGTGACCCCTCTTAGAATCTCTTTCCCCCTGCCAGGCATGCGTCCCCTACACTATGCGGCCTGGCAGGGCCGGCTGGAGCCTGTGAGGCTGCTGCTGAGGGCTTCTGCGGCTGTCAACGCTGCCTCGCTGGACGGCCAGATCCCTCTGCACCTGGCTGCGCAGTATGGACACTATGAGGTGGTAAGTGAGCCTGCCTGCCTGAGGGGATGTGGGAGTGAGGAGCCGGGTGGGGGCCTGTGTCTTGCAGGCAGCCTCCCTTACTTGGCTTCCCCATCCCAGTCAGAAATGCTTCTCCAGCATCAGTCCAACCCATGTCTAGTCAACAAGCTGAAGAAGACACCCCTAGACCTAGCCTGCGAATTCGGGCGGCTCAAGGTGAGGCGTACAGCCCTGGGTGCTGGGTACTAGGTGCTGGGTACTGGGTGCTGTAGTCAGGAGGAGGCTCTAACTGGGTGCTGCACACTGTAGGTGGCCCAGTTGCTTCTAAACAGCCACTTGTGTGTCGCGCTGCTGGAAGGAGAGGCAAAGGACCCGTGCGACCCCAACTACACCACACCCCTGCACTTGGCTGCTAAGAATGGCCACAGAGAAGTCATCAGGTACCCAAGGGACCCACCCGCCTCCTCAGCCTCTTCCTGAGGGACCATTGGTTTCTAACCAATATCTCCCTGCTGCTTTTTTAAAAAATGACAAATACACATGTGTTCTGTGTGGGGTGTGTGCACGTAAGCACAGCTGCCTGCAGTGGACCACAGAGCCAGAGCTCCAGGTGGAGATGAGCTACCCCATGCGCGTGCTGGGAATTGAACCAGAGCTCTCTGAGAGCAGCCCAGCCTTATCTTAGCCACCGAGTCATCTCCCCAGTCCCCTGATGCTGTCTCCATTCTTGGTTTCAACGCCACAGTCCCCACACCCCTGGCAGTCAGCCTCTTCCCATCCCAGCCACCTCACACTCCTGCCCACCACAGGCAGCTCCTGAAAGCTGGCATTGAGATCAACCGCCAGACCAAGACCGGCACCGCGCTCCACGAGGCCGCCTTATACGGCAAAACCGAGGTGGTGCGGCTGCTCCTAGAGGTGGGTGTGGGTGCAAAGAGCCTGCTGTCTGTTTTGTGGGGCTTGGGAAAGAGGGTCTCACTCCCTCCGAATGGTGCTAAAGCCTTGTGGCTGGAAAGCAGCCCCGACTGGATAGACACCAAGTCCGTCTCTTATGAGCTTGATCTTAACCCATGTCCAAAGTGTCATGCTTCCCCCCTCTAAGCCCTGAAAGTGGTAACAGCGCCTGCCTCCTGGGTAGTGGGGAGGACTCAAAGAGAAATGTCAAGCAAAATGCTATGCTCTTGTGGTACTGTGAACCCCAGGGAGGCGTGGATGTGAATATCCGGAACACATATAACCAGACGGCGCTGGACATAGTGAATCAGTTCACCACCTCCCAGGCCAGCCGGGAAATCAAGCAGCTACTTCGGGGTGAGTGGGTGGGAGAAGACCTAGTGGGTGGGGCTCTACAGTCGGTACCAGGGTGTGGTGGGAGAGTCGGCTGGGGAATCGAGGGTCCATCATGGACACCTGCCCTACCCCTTCTCTTAGAGGCTTCAGGGATCTTGAAAGTCCGAGCACTTAAGGATTTCTGGAACCTTCATGACCCCACTGCTCTCAATGTCCGGGCAGGAGATGTCATCACGGTGAGGGGCCCACACATCCTTTGTAAGACAAGCAGTTGCTATGACTCACTTGGGCATCTGCTGTGGTCCTAGGCCAAGTTAAATCTTTATATATTCTTTCATATAATCCTCTCTAATCCTAGGAAACATGGGTACCATTGTCATTTTCCTTTCTCTTTTCTTTTTTTCTTTCTTTTCTTTTTTCTTTTTTTATTTTTATTTTTATTTTTTTGAGATGACAAAGTTGAGACTTAGAGAATTAGATGAACTGGGCCAGATCACGTATCTAGTAAACACAGAATATAGAATACCATTATTCTATAGAATATCATTGTTCATATGTCTCATGCTACAGAGAGACTGGGCTGGCATCGGTGACCAAACTCGGGTAGAGGTCAGCTCTGTGCTGGGAAGAGATGGCCCAGGCCTGCTGGGCTGTCACTACAGAGACAGCCACTGCCACTTGCTTGGTGTAGTGACTGTCCTTTCCGTCCACATCCTGTCGCGACAGGTGCTCGAACAACATCCTGACGGCCGCTGGAAGGGCCACATCCATGAGAGCCAAAGGGGCACTGACCGTGTGGGCTACTTCCCCCCGGGGATCGTTGAGGTGGTCAGCAAGCGGGTGGGCATACCTGTGGCCCGTCTCCCCTCTGCGCCCACCCCGCTGCGGCCAAGCTTCCCCCGGATATCACAGTCCTCTGCTGACGATTCGCTGCAGCCTCTTACCTATGGCCAGCTCCCGCGGGGGGGCCTCAGCCCGGACAGCCCAGGTACATCCTCCCAGGAGATAGTGCAGGGGTCCCTGGGCGCTGGCAAGTTGCCAGTCAGATGTTAGCGGTGCCAACTCTGACCTTTATGCTTCTGCCGCCTGCAGCAGGTGACAGGAACAGCGTGGGCAGCGAGGGCAGTGTGGGCAGCATCCGCAGTGCTGGCAGTGGGCAGAGTTCTGAAGGCACCAATGGCCATGGCACTGGCCTCCTTATTGAGAATGCTCAGGTAGGAGGGGAGGGCACCCAGGCCTGGGCACGGCCTGCCCATTGTCTGTTTTCCATGTCCTGAGTAAGCTCTTTCTCTGTCTCCAGCCACTGCCCTCTGCCAGTGAGGACCAGGTACTGCCAGGCCTGCGTGTCCCGTCTGCGTCAGGTAAGAAGGGTAAATGGGACTGGCATTGCTGGGGACCCATACAGGTGAGGAGCCATGCCCCCACCCATCCCTCCTCCAACCGCCCCTGATGCCGTCTTTCTCCTTCCTTGAAGACAACCTGAGCCATCGCCCCCTGGCCAGTTATCGCTCAGGGGAGACCTTCACTCAGGATGTGAGGCCGGAACAGTTGCTGGAAGGGAAGGTGAGGGCCCCCGCCCCCCAGAAATACGTTTCAGACCTGGGCAGAGGGTAGAGGGCTTTAGTATCCACGGAGACCTGACCCTGGGGAAGGTGCGGGCCGATGGGCTAGTCCGTCTCTCAGCCGGCTTCTCCTCCCCGTTTCGCTGCACGCCCCAGGATGCTCAGGCCATTCATAACTGGCTAAGTGAATTCCAGCTGGAGGGCTACACTGCCCACTTCCTGCAGGCCGGCTATGACGTGCCAACCATCAGCCGAATGACGCCCGAGGTAAGCACTGTCACAGTCACACGTGACGCCAGGGCCCAGCAGGCACGGGAGGGCCCTAATGTCCATGCCCTGTGTGACAGGACCTGACAGCCATTGGGGTGACCAAACCTGGACACCGGAAGAAGATCGCCTCAGAGATTGCCCAGCTCAGCATCGCTGAGTGGCTGCCCAACTATATCCCGGTGAGCAGGTGGACAGGGTGGGGTATTTTTGTTTTTTGTTTTTTTTGTTTTGGTGACAGGGTTTCTCTGTGACTTGGGAGTCTGTCCTGGAAATCACTGTGTAGACCAGGCTGGCCTCGAACTCACAGAGCACTGTCTCCCAAGTGCTGGGGTTAAAGGTGTGTGTCATCACCGCCTGGCAGGGTGGGGCTATTGGCCCTCACCCAGGGCTGTGGCCTTGAGAGGGGTCAGGGCTTCCTTTCTCACTTGGGGAGCGCCAGGTTTTGACGGTGGCACTCATCCAGGTGGACTTGCTGGAGTGGCTGTGTGCCCTGGGGCTGCCACAGTATCACAAGCAGCTGGTGAGCAGCGGCTACGACTCCATGGGGCTGGTCGCCGACCTCACTTGGGAGGAGCTGCAGGAGATAGGCGTGAACAAGCTGGGTGAGGATCACCTTGAGGCCTCCTGGCAGCCCCTGACCCCAGCTACCTCTAGCATCTCTGAGAGGAGGGGGAAGGGGGTCTAGTCAGGGCAAAGGGGACAAGCCTAGACTCAGTTAACCCATCTGCTTCTGCCTACCCTTCCAGGGCATCAGAAGAAGCTCATGCTGGGGGTGAGGCGGCTGGCAGAGCTTCGGCGGGGCCTGCTGCATGGGGAGGCTCTAGGTGAAGGCGGACGCCGGCTGACCAGGGGTCCGGAGTTGATGGCCATTGAAGGCCTAGAGAATGGGGAAAGTCCAGCTACGGCTGGCCCTCGCCTCCTCACCTTTCAGGGCAGTGAGCTGAGCCCAGAGCTACAGGCAGCTATGGCAGGGGGGGGCCCAGAGCCACTCCCTCTTCCCCCTGCCCGTTCTCCCAGCCAGGAAAGCATTGGCGCCCGCTCCCGGGGTTCCGGTCACTCACAGGAACAGCCTGTCTCTCAGCCCAGTATTGGTGATTCCATCGCCCCACAGGAGAGGAACCTTCCAGAGGGTACAGAGCGCCCCTCTAAGCTTTGTACCTCACTCCCTGGCCAAGGACCTGCCCCTTATGTCTTCATGTGTTCACAGAGTTCACCCACTAGCCCGGCCCCAGGGCCACCTCCTGGTGCTCCTCGGGCCTTCTCCTATTTGGCCGGCTCTCCTGCAGCTCCTCCAGACCCGCCTCGGCCCAAACGCCGATCCCACAGCCTGAGCCGCTCAGGCCCTGCTGAGGGGGAAGCTGAAGGGGAAGCTGAAGGGCCAGTGGGCAGTGCCTTGGGCAGCTATGCCACCCTTACCCGGAGACCGGGACGCAGCACCCTTGCCCGGACTAGCCCTAGCCTGACCCCAACTCGAGGGACACCCCGAAGCCAGTCCTTTGCCCTCCGTGCCCGTCGTAAAGGCCCCCCACCCCCACCCCCCAAGCGCCTCAGTTCCGTCTCTGGCCCCACCGAGCCACCTTCACTAGAAGGAAGCCCAGGACCCAAGGAAGGGGCCACAGGCCCCCGGAGAAGAACACTGAGTGAACCAGCCGGTCCCTCAGAGCCCCCTGGTCCTTCTGCCCCAACTGGCCCTGTGTCTGACACAGAAGAAGAGGAGCCTGGGCCTGAGGGGACACCCCCATCTCGGGGCAGCTCAGGAGAAGGGCTGCCATTCGCAGAGGAAGGGAACCTGACGATCAAGCAGCGGCCAAAGCCAGCTGGTCCCCCGGCCCGGGAGACACCTGTGCTCCCTGGTCTTGACTTCAACCTCACAGAGTCCGATACTGTCAAACGGAGGCCCAAATGTAAAGAGAGAGAGCCACTCCAGACTGCGCTGTTGGCCTTTGGGGTAGTGGGTGGTGACACCCCTAGCCCCTCCACTCCCCTGTCCTCCCAGGCCTCCTGTGAATCTCCCTCAGCTTCCTCTAACCCTCCACGGTCTGAGCCTAGCAGCCTTCCGTCTCAAGGAACTCCAGCCCCAGATCTCAGCCCCAAATCTCAGCCCCCCGGCCACCAAGGGGCCTCTGCCGGGCCAGCTCTGGCAACAGGCAGCCGGCTGAATGTGGAGACGGAGCCTCCATCTGCCCCTGCTGCCCTCCTCAAAGTGCCCGGAGCAGGTAAGAAGTGAGGCCCGCGGAGGGAAGGTTGTTGTGTGCAGGGTCACGTGGCGCCAAGTCACGTGGTAACCTTTTATCTCCTCAGGAGCAGCTCCTAAGCCTGTGTCTGTGGCCTGTACGCAGCTGGCATTTTCTGGCCCAAAGCTGGCTCCCCGGTTCGGCCCCCGCCCTGTACCCCCTCCAAGGCCTGAGAGCACTGGGCCTGTGTGTCCAGGCCAGGCCCAACAGAGACTGGAGCAAACCAGCTCGTCCTTGGCAGCCGCACTGAAGGCAGCTGAGAAGAGCATTGGCACCGAGGAGCGAGAGGGGTGAGCTGGGTGCTGGGTGCGGAAGGAGGGAGGGAAGGAGGGCTGGGCTTGGGAGCATTGGAAGGCGACTGTCGGCCAAGTCTGGGGCTAGGGAGGCCTCTAGTGGGATGCCCTGGCCTAGTGGTCTTAGAGAGGCCTACGGAGATTCCTGGGGACTATCACTTATTCCTTAGCCCAGTCCTTTGTCCCCAAGCCTCTGAACTCACCCATAAGGGAAGGACGGAAACCCCTGCTACGGGGAGGTTGCAGGCAGGAAGAGTGAGGTACAAGGTGTTTGCCATCAGACAGGACTGCCATGGTAGCAGGCCCAGGCCCACCTCGTTAAGGCTTTCTCTCGATGCAGCCCCACAGCGGCCTCCACCAAGCACATTCTGGATGACATCAGCACCATGTTTGATGCCCTGGCCGACCAGCTGGATGCCATGCTGGACTGAACAAGACCGGCTTGTGACCCTCCTTTCCTGGTACCCACAGTGGCCTGCCAGCATTCATGGCCTGTGGCCCAACATGGAAGAAGACCCTGCCACCCAGGGCACAGGCTGAGGGTTGGTTGGGCTGGAGTCAGAAGCTGACTGAGGGGCCTCAGCTGGGTGGGAGCAAAGCTCCTCCCGTGTAGAGCTGACTGCTCAGCTTTGGCCCCTGACGAGGGACCCGTTAAGAGCATTCTCCTCTAGGAGGAGGTGGCGGCAGGGCTTTTCGGATGCGTGCACCTCCCCACCCGGGTCTCAGTGCTTAAGGAATTCCTCTGGCCACCCACCGAGCTGCTCTAGGCTCCCTGAGGCTGAGTGGAGGCTGTGTACTTGGCTGCTTCCCTCCGTGCGAGTGTACATAGGAGATGTAAATACACGGCAGGGGTATGCCTTCCTGCCCGTGGCTATGGCCTTGTCATCTCCTGCCCTGTCTGCCCATCCCACACAGGGAAGGCAGCGCCAGCCGGGGCAGAGGCAGTGCAACTAACAGATCCCCGATGCCCAAACTCTTACAACTGTACATAATATTTTTCAAGCAGAGAGAAATGCATATATTTTAAATGGAATTTATTCTATCTATTAACTGCCTGAGAGAATGCAGTGGGGAGGCCTTCAGACTGCAGAAGAACCCTCTGCCCACCTCCTGCTGGAGGGCCCCGTTGGTCCAGGCCCTGTAACTATTAACCTCTTCCCCAGCTAACATCAATGAAAGTGTCATTCCACGTGATTGGGCTGTGTCTGGATCTGTGCATCAGACCTCCACATCCGGGACTGTCCCTTCACCCACATGCCGCCGGAGCACTCATCAGTGTGGAGGGTGACGGCTGCAGTCTTGGGAGGGGAGCCTTTCATGGCTGTTTCATGGATCCGCCACAGGTTTTTCTTAAGCAATTTACAATTTTAATATAAACCAGTTGACATTCATTCCTAAAAGGCTCATTTCCAGTAAAAAAAAAAAAAAAAAAAAAAAAAAAAAAAAGGTCTCTCAGAACAAGGACAGCGCCTGGGCTGGGTCCTCCATGGATGACCTACGGCCAGCTGATGATGCAGGGGCTCCAGGGTGAGGTGGACCCTTTTCCATCTTCCGGCCCAGAGGAAGGGGAGGGCCCCAGGACCACAGCCAGGCTGCTGCCCCAGGAAAAGGATGGGTGGCAGGGAGGACACAGCAGCAGCCACTGCTCCAGCAAAGCCTGAGGCTCACTCTGAGGCTGCCACAGATGTGAGAGGAGGGTGTTCGGTAAGGGGACCCCAAAGAGGGGCCACTCACAGGAGAGGGGGCTAAGGGTCCCTTTACCAAGGGCCTGAGGTCATACATTCAAGAGTGCCCCTGGCAAGGCCAGGGAAGAGCCAGGGCAGTCCTGTCAAACCATGGCGACGGCCCCTGGGCTCCTTCGTGAAAAGCCCCAGAGTCGGGAAGACAGCAGGGTCTCCAGTGACCGGAGCTGAGCCTCCAGTGCCATGAGGCACAAAGACGAACCCTGAAACATTCGTGATACCAACTCCCCAGACTCAGGAGTCGGTCTGGCTCTAGCCCCAGGAACCAGGGCAATGACGGCCACCATGGCCAATGGCTCAGAAGGGAGAGTTCATGCCCAGCTTAGTCTCGAACTGCAGCTTCTGTCGCTTCTGGTAGCGGACACGAACCCTGGTGAAACAGATCAAGATACAGTTGACTACTCAGCCTTGGGGTTGGCACTTGTAATTCTAGCTTCTTGGGAGCTGAGGCAGTAGGATTATAAGGTTAAGATCGAAAGCATGTCTCAGAAAGTAGAAAGAGTGTTAGGGCTGTAGCCAGGGCAGAGCGTATTAGAAGAGCTGACTCCCTCTCCAGTACCAGGGGAAGAGATTGACACCCCCTTAGACAAGAGAACTGAGCAGGGCCAGGCAGTGGTGGCGCACGCCTTTAATCCCAGCACTCGGGAGGCAGAGGCAGGCGGATCTCTGGGAGTTCGAGACCAGCCTGGTCTACAGAGCTAGTTCCAGGACAGGCTCCAAAGCCACAGAGAAACCCTGTCTCGAAAAACCAAAAAGAAAAAGAAAAAAAAAAAAGAGAGAGAGAGACTGAGCAGGACGCCAACAAGGGGTGAGAGGTTTAGGGGACAAGGCCCACTGGAGTGGTGGGCTGCAAGCTCACCGAATCTCATGCAGCTTTACAATCTCATTGGTGACGACCACAAGGACCAGGGACAGACAGCCCAGGAGCCATGTCAGCAGGGGCACATCCTCTAGACCGAAGTGGACACGTGTGTCCCTGTGTGTCCACAGCTGCAGGTCCACAACTGTCTGGACCACCTGACCTAGGAGCCTGTGGAGGGAAAGAACAGCCCTGTGTGGCCCTGGAGTCATCGGCTTCCTCCCCGGCTTTCCCAGGACAGTTAGTTCAAGGAGGGCAGACAGACCCGTCTTCCTCCCACCTGTTGTCCCAGCCCTGTCCCGCAGCCCCTCAAACACTACTCACACCACAGGCACGGTCACCGCCCACCAGAGGTTTGTCAAGGGGCTCTTCCTCCACAGAGGCTTAGTGCGATGGACATGGGTGATGGAGATAAAGACTAGAAAGATTGGCCAATGGGGTGTCAAGGCTTCCACTGGCCCAAAGCCTTGCCTCCCACCTCAGGGCTTCCCCATTAGCAGTCAGCAGCCCCACGGAGACAGCGTCCTCACCAGTGTGCAGAACGATCAGGGCAGCTGTAAGCTTCTGTGCTGACAGCAACCCATTGGCAAAATCTCCAAACCAGGCTGGAGCTCTGTCATCATTGCTGCCAAAGGGAGACAAAGGCTCATCCTCCTGAGGGTCTACAGGAGAATGGGCTGGGGTGGAAATGGGTGGAAAAGAAGAAGCCCCAGGGCCCACCTGCAAAGCATGACTGAGGAGCAGTTGGTGAGGTTGCGGGCCCGGGCACTGTCACAGAAGCTCTGCAGTGTGAAGCCAAAGCAGATGAGGCACGAGCTGATGGTGAGGCTGAACTTGAGCAAGAAGCAGAGCAGGAAGTAGTGCTGGGTCTGTGGCATAAAGGAGGACCGTCAGCCCTGCAGTGGGCAGCCCCTCTGTGGGCCACAGAAAGACCGTCAGCCCTGCAGTGGGCAGCCCTCTGCGGGCCACAGAAGGACCGTTAGCCCTGCAGCGGGCAGCCCCTCTGTGGGCCACGGAAGGACCGTCAGCCCTGTAGTGGGTAGTTCCTCTGCGGCGGCAAGGCAGACCTGGCGCCTGCTCATCTCTCTCATGTTCAGCAAATGGTCACACTTCAGGAGATACGGACCAGGAACAACATTCCCAGCAAGGCTCTTTCTCAGTTTTGACCACTACCTCCCTCCACTAGCCAAGTACCAGCTCTCCAGGTCCCTGACCTCTGCAGAGTCTTCCAGGTTAGGCCGACTCCCAGCACCAACCCCCAGACTCTCTGTGAAGCCCTGGTAACCTGGGCTTACTTACCTTCTTAGGAATGGATTGAAGGTTTTTGCCTGTGGCCATAGACATGATGGAACTATGTGGTGGCTTCCCCAACAGAGAGATGCTGAAATTCAGTGTGGGTAAAGGGACAGTGGTTACTACCTGTCTCCCAACTCTCAAAGGGAACACCTACAGAGAATCTTGGGATGAAGTCAAGTCTAGTGAGGCAGAATAAGACAAAGGGACTGTGCCCCGCTGCCTCCTAGCACCGAGGTGATCCCTGAGCCATCTTGCCAGAAAACTCTAGGTCCCTTGGGTTGCCCACTGACACCTCAGCCCTACTGGCTGGGCACCGAGCAGCTTCAAGGCCTCTCACCTGAGCAGAGGGTAACAAAAGCAGGACAACCATAAGATGTCTGTGGTACTCAGGAGTGGTGGCAGCTGAACCAGACAAGAAAGGAACTAAACCAGGAGAGACAACAATCGCCAAATTTGTAGACCTCCAAGGCTACCTTCCCCTGCCCAACAGACTCAACATCTTGACTGAGGAGCAGAAGAGAACACTTCTGACAGCGGGGCCATCTCCCAAGCTGAGGGGTACACAAGGCATGTAGCTATACTGCACCCCAGACTCCTCAGACCATTAACTGTCCCTCCCTTACAGAGAGAGGCAATGCCTGTGCAGGCCCTGGCTTACCTGAATGATCACAAGGGTCAGCTGGCACTGCAACAGGAAGAGGAAGCACTTACGGATGCCATAGGTGGCGTGCCGAGCCTAAGGACCAAGAGGGACAATTAATGATCCAGTCTTGCCTGGCCTCTCTCAGGTCCTACAACAAGCAAGCTTCAGTCAAGAGCCATTTGCCCGGGTGTTCCTATGAGGAAGGAGCAGAAACAAATTCAACTGCCTTGGGGAGCTTCACTTGTTCCTCCCACAGGCAGGGAAGGCGAGAAGCATGAGGCCTAGCGGGCCCATAAGTATCACGTGTTGCAGCTCCACCTTCAAGGCTGCTTACCCCAGAGGGCCCTGTGCCACCCCCAGTACCTATCTGAGGCCCACCTGCTCAATGAGCCGGATGATGCTGATGGTCTCTTCCTGGCGAAAGGTCAGGGAGCAAGGCAGGCTGTTGAGTTGCCCTGATAGCTGCAGGGGAGAAAGGCCATCGGAGGCCTGGGCCATGGTGGTGCTGGTGGCATAACCAAAGGTCTCCCAGGAGCAGCGGGATGGGTACAGGGGATCCAGGGCAATGCTGCTCAGTAAAGGGAAAATCCACCCGTGAACTGTACTGTCAGAACTGTCGACCACAAGACTGGAGCATCCCATCCCTCTTCTCCCACCAGACCCAGGCCCACAGTCCCCGCGTCTCTCCCTGACCTGACATCACTCTGGAGGAAGAGGCAGCTGTTGCGCAGGTTGGCAGAGCTGCCCAGGCAGCAGGTCACCTCCCCATATTCCTGCATGATCTTTATCATCTCGCACATGGCTGAGGGGAGGAGAGAGGCACAGAGTCAGGCGGGCAGAGCCCTGGGCAGGTGCTAGCAGAAACCCACAGGTCAAGAGGCCAGGAGCAGTGAGGAGGAGGGACCCTCTTTGCAGCATTAACCCCACCCAGCAGCAGGACAGATCACATGACCACCCACTCCAGGCTCCCTGAAATGAGCATGCCCACTGCATGGTCCCACTGGACCCCAGCTAGACACAGCCCAGGTTTTCACTTTTCTTAGAAAACTCTCATCCCCTGTGAGCTATGCAGCGCCCACCCCTGCCAGAGCTCGGAAGGAGGGGCCCCAGTACTCACTATCAGGGGTACAGTCAGTGAAGAGGGGCACCAACAGCGGCACGTTGTCAATGTTCTGCAGGTGGGGCCGCACCTGGTGGATGCCCCGGGGCAGCTTGGCCTGGAGGAAGCAGAGATGTCAGTAGTCTCAAGATATGGAGGAGCAGAGACTCGCCTCTCCTGCCTCCTCCTCCTCCTGCCCTTCACTTCCTGAATCAGTTCTTGGCCACTTGAGGGCATAGACAGATTCCACCATCATACCCGGTTACAGTCCTCCAGGAAGCTAGGGATGTCACTGTCCGTAGGCTGGAAGCTGATGAGGTCTGAGTGACCCTCCTCCTCCAAGAGGAGGAGTCCTTCTGCATCATCTCGGGACACTGGGGATGAAAGCCTGTACTTACATTGGGCCAGCCTCCCGGGAGGCCAAGTCATGCCCTGCAGAAGGTACAGCCTTCCGTCTCCAGACCTCCACTCCCAGCCCCCCCCCCCCCCCCCCCCCCCCGCACTTCCCCTCGCCCCCCCACTGAGACAGGGTTTCCCTGTATAACAGTTCTAGCTGTCCTGGAACTCACTCTGTAGACCAGGCTGGCTTCAAACTCACAGAGATCCGCCTGCCTCTGCCTCCCAAGTGCTGGGAATAAAGACATGAGCCACAACCACCCTGCTCAGGCCTCTACTTTTAACAGCCCCGTTACTGCCCACAAGAACATGGGGCTGTTTGGCGAGGGAGTGTGCTTCCTTCTAGGCAGGATCTAGGCAAGTTTCTTCTAGCTGTACTTCCCAACAAGAGGATCCTGCCACGTGCCCTTTGCCCTCACCCTGATTCAGGTCGTCATGGAGAGAGCCTGCGTGGCTGGGGCTGGAGGGAGGGATCTCAGAGCCAGGCACGTCGCCGTTGGGTGTGAGGGAGATATGGCAGTTCCAGCCTGTCTCCAGGCCCATCTTTTCAGCAAATACCTGCGGAAGGAGGATGGCGATGAGGGGCACGGGCTCGGGAAGAGCAGTGGGGACACACGGGAAGGCACGCTCACCTTGCTTTTGAGCTCGTCCTCCAGAGAGAAGTAGACAAAGCGGATGCAGGCGTTGACCAGCCCGTCGATGAGGCGCACGATGTCCAGCCGGGCCTGGTACTGGGAGGACACCATGCCCATGAAGATCTGACCGCTCAGGGCCTGCATGCAGTCTTCCTTCTCCAGCACCTCCCCGATCCCTTCTTCAGGTGGGCACAAGACACAAAAGCCAGCCGGCATGTGTGGCAAGACAATCAGGACACAGCCCAGTCAGGACGTGGAGGAACCAGCAGATTCCAGGAGGCAGCCCAGGGCCACACACATAGAGGTCACACCCAAATCAGTGAGCGTAAGGGCCCCAGGGGACCACACACACAGCCACACAGGTGCATAGAGTCAGGATACATACGAGCCAACACACACAAGAGAAGAGACAATGAGAGGTGCTCAGCGAGGCAGCCATGCTGGGAGCCATGCTAAACACGGCTCAGCTGCCCAGCCCTCTTCCAGGCCCCTAACACATGTCTCCTGGGCCTAAGATACGGCCAAATATGCAGGCTTGGGACGGAAGGCAGGGTCTATGTCCCTCTGTTCTAATAGTTTGAGCTAATTCTCACAAGGTAATGCTTTATAAACATGCCATTCTAAACCTTCCTAAGGAAACACTTTTATATACATTGATCCTCTTGAGCACCAGGAGAAACCCCTGAGGAAGGGAGAGAAGGCATCTAACTTTAGATGAGAAGAAACTGAGGGATGCCCCATGTCACAGGCTGTGAATGCCACCCTGGACTGCCCGGGGCACTTTCCTCTGAAGCTCCTTGGCTCTGGGTTTCCCAGCCCCAGGGAGCCCCCATGTCATCCCCACTGAAACGCAGGCTCACGGTACCATCAGAGCTCCAGCTGTTGCGGCGGATGTTGGGTTTGATGGGAACGGTGCTGGGCAGCTCGCACATGGTGAAGATGCTGTTCTGGCCGGGTACCTGCACCAGCTCAATACACTTGCCATTGAGCTGGGAGGACAGGGTGCAGTTCA
Organism: Alexandromys fortis; assembly: GCF_014885135.2. NCBI lineage: Eukaryota > Metazoa > Chordata > Mammalia > Rodentia > Cricetidae > Alexandromys > Alexandromys fortis. The sequence goes on along the minus strand of NW_026067918.1, from coordinate 8,558,964 downwards.
TGGGCTTGTAGGCGAAGGCAGAGCAATAACCAGACAGGCAGGCTCGCTGGTAGAAATCCAGCACTTTCTTTCTGCCAGAGAAGCAGGGAGGACGTGAGACGAGTTGACCGTTAGACAGGCAGGCAAACCAGCAGAGCCCCTCACTCACCTGTCAGAACCCGAAAGGGGGTAGATGTCAGCGCCATCCCAGAAGTCTGTGCAGGCCTCCAACACCACGTCAGCAGTGCCGTGGGACAGCATCTGCTCTGTGCCTGGGATGGGGGAAAGAGACCACATCGTGAGGCCACAAACCAGCTCCCGCCTCATCCTGACCCAGCACACCACAGTCTTTACAGAGGGCGGAACCTGTCAGCCAGTCACCATGGAACACCGCTAGACTAGCAATGCTGGCGCTACAATCCCCGTCCTTTGGAGAATCCCACTCTCTGTGACTCTGGTCCCCAAGCCCAGCCCCTGCCACATCAGAGAACTTGGGGAGCTGTCTAGCATCCACTTGAATAAATGGGACAGGGTATAGTCTTCTGCCCACCAAGTCAGAAGGTTTGTCTGAATGCCAGCTGAGCTCAGGTGAGGCTTACTGGTGGCAGTGTCTTTGATGAAAAGGCTGATCATGTGGCTGAGTGGGGGGCGCCGCTTGGTGACACAGGAGGGCCGCCCCAGCGCCGTCTCCTTCACCGTCTCAGCGCTGGGGAGGCGGTAGAGTGCCAGGTGGTTCTCCTGCTTGAAGAGTTCCTTGGCCCCTGGAGTGAAACCTATGAACAAGGACAGCACAAAGGGCCTTAAGAGAGGAGACAAGCTGGGCAATGGTGGCACGCGCCTTTAATCCTAGCACCCGGAGGCAGAGACAGGCGGATCTCTGTGAGTTTGAGGCCACCCTGATCTATAGGACAGGCTCCAAAGCTACACTGCGGAACAGGTGGAAAGGCAGAATCTAGTTGACCTGGCCGGCTCCTGCCATCTTTATATCCCAACATTTAGTCATCGTGCCGGACTAGAAAGCGAAGGGTGGCTACGTTCACAACAAAAGGATGCCATGCCAGGGACAGTCAGTGCCAGCGCCGCCGTACCAATGAGCCGGGCCAGCTCGCAGAGGCCCCAGGGCACGTGCACGGGCAGCACCGCACTGTGGCTCTCCTGCAGAGCGATGTTGCACAGGTGGTCGGAAAAGCGGCACAGGCGCTCGGTGACGCTGGCGTTGCACAGGTTCAGCAGCACGTTGAGGCCCAGCGGCTTGAGGGAGGTGAGGTGTAACTGCCAGTTGGAATCATCAAACTGGATGCATGAAGGGTTCTGCTGGTCTTGGGACAGGCTCAGCATCTCCAGGTGGTAGTCACACACAAAGTCCTCGGCCTCATAAGGATCACCTTCTGTCCCAGGCTGGGCCTGGAGGAAATGTGGGCATAAGGCTGGGAGGAGGTGGGAAAAGGCCCTGATGCCCAAGCAGCCCCTCAGCAGAGTCCATCTTCCCCAGCCGGGTACCAGTGCTCTCGCTCTCCTCCGTCAGGAAGAAGGCGGCATGTGCCTCCCTCCTCTGCTCTTCCAACCCCGCTGGTTCAGACTGAGCTATTTCCCTTTGATAGGGGAGGCAGGAAGGCCTGGGACAGACAAGGTGGCTTCTCTACGCTGTCTCCTTCCTCTTACCTTGCTGGGCTCTTCCTCCCCTCCTTCAGTGTCCCTGCTGAAGCTCACGTTGGAACCCGATGGGTGTTTGCTGCGGCCATGTACTTTGTGATGAGAGTAGGGCTCCGAGGGCTTGGGACCGTCGCCAGGCCAGTCACCACGCTCCTGCTCGTTGGAAAGGTGCAGGGTATTGTTCAGGGAGCCAGCAAGGAGGGCATCTCGTTCATGGGGCTGAGGAGAACAGGAGCACAGGTCTCGGACCAGAGTCCCATGGCTCCTGAGGAACAGGGAGAGAGGCAGTTCTGGGCTCCTAACTGCCTTAGCCTTAGGTTTTTTTGGTTTTGGTTGTTGAAACAATGGAACTCACTCTGTAGACCAGGCTGACCTCGAACTCACAGAAATCAACCTGCTTCTGCCTTCCAAGTGCTGGGATTAAAGGCATGTGCAACCACACTTGGCCACTCATCCTTCATCTTAACCACTCAGAAGACCCAGGAATCCGGAGCTCCTCTCTCCTTCCTAAGCCTCACTCTCCAAAGGCTACAGGCCCAGCTGAGACTAAGCACCCTAACCGACCTCCATGGGAGCTGGCCATACCTCCTCCTCTACCTCAGGATGGCAGAAGGAGCGGGTGGACAGGTCGTCTGTGAGGTCCTCATGGCTGCTGTGAGGGGGTTCCACCTTCCCACTGAAGAAGAGCACAGTTTCTGGGCTGGGGTTTGGCCATGACAGGATCCCCTGCTTGTCCACACAGCACAGCACCTGGAGGAAAAGAAGCAGGGTTAGGTAAGGATTCAGTGTTAGTCTAACTGCCCAGTGCTACACACAAACAGACAGACGACCATCCAGACCCAGCAGGAGGTCCAGTCAACAGGCCTGCCCTCCCCGCAGGGTCTCCTCACCGTGACAGAGCCCAAGCTGTGCAGCAGACTGGCGCTGTGGCTCAGCGTTGGCGATGTCCCCTGGATCACCCTCAGGAAGTGACCCCAAATGCATCGTAGCATTTCCTGGTGGGAGACAGACAGTCTGTGAGGCTATCTGGGGCTCAGTCTTATTTCCTTGACGACAGCCTGTAGGACCCAAATCAAGAGGAGTCCAGGAGACGCCAGCAAGTGGAGTTGTGGGACAAGATACTGATACAGGATCAGGTCCGGATCATGCACACATTCAGCAGGGATGGGGGAGGGGGCAAGCGCTCCAAGAGCACAGCTGGAGGTCAAGGCCAGAGAATCACGGAGATCCTCGCACCTGCAGGGGCCTGGAGGAAACCCCGTCTATCTCAGCAGTTTACCTGAGAGGAGACGGTTTCAGTGTAACTGCTGAGAGTGTCCTCTGAGAACTTGGCCAGCTACACAAAAAGAGACAGGATGAGCATCGATGAGGAGACAGCTACCTTCGCAAAGACCCCCATGTCTACACCCCTGGGCTCATTGATGGGATCCACCCCTGGGCCTGGCCTGGAACCTACTTGGTAACAGAAAGTACCTGAAACCATGCAGAGATTCCCAGGGCTTCAACATGCTAAAACCAAGGTGGAGCTGGACTTAGGCCCCACTTCCTGGCACAGCCAATTAACTCTTTTTGTTCCTGCCACTGTCTTTGGAACAACCTACCAGGGAGCTGGGTGAGGCCTTGCTCATCTGGGCCAGGACACGAGCTTCTCCACAGGCGGTAGCCAGGACCCAGAGGACTGGGAAGAGCAGAGGGAGGATGGGCAACATGCCATTCACCTGAGAAAGAACGAACCACATGCCAGGATCCTAAGGAGATGCTGCTGCAAAGGGAGGAAGAAGGGGAGGGATGCCCTGCCACACAGCCATCCCCCAGGGAGCTGGAAGGAGCTGATTTAAGCTAAACCCTGAGACACCCCGGGCTGCAGAAGGGAGGAGAAGGACAGAGAAGCTCAACAGGGAGGAAAGGGTCGCCCTTGCCTGGAGCTGGAGAAGGGTGTACTGCCATGAAGTGACCCCAGGAGCATTGAACATGAAGCGCAGGGCATTGGTGATGAGAAAGCCAGCCTGTGGGGACGGAAGGGGCATAGAAGGGGCATAGCCTTAGTGACTTCCCCGGAGAGGGACTGAGCTGCAGGCCCCTTCCTTTGCTATTCACACTGCAGGCTCACTCTGACCTCTCCATGCCCTCTCCCCTGGGCTGGGCCCGCAGCTCACCCATGTCTGGCCCTCTCCCTATCCTGCAGTCCCTCACGTACCAGGACCACCGGCACGGCATAGTGAAGCATCACCGACTGGACTGTGAACCTTTCATTGTCCAGAGCAGTGACTGGGCGCAACAGGGCCATGTCCAGGCACCATCTGCAAAAAAAAAAAAAAAAAAAAAAAAAAAAAAAAAAAAAAAAAAAAAAAAAAAAAAAGCACGGCAACCCTCAAGTCTCTCTGAGGGCAAGATGCCATACAGCTAAACCTCGAAAGGGTTCTGGGCCTCTCTCCTGGACAAACCATCACTAAATACCTCCAAGTCCTGAAATTCCCTAGTCAGCGTTAGCCCCAGCCTGGGCCGCACAGTGCCATGAGAGAGGGGCTGTAGCCACCACCATCTATTCCCTCAGCCTAAAAATGCTCACAAGACGCTGAACAGGTGCCTCCTACCAGCGGGGCGGGACAAGAGGAAGGCAGTGCTACCTGACGCTGTCAATGACAGGAGTCTCCAGGACGCGGAAGAGCCGGTACTGCTGGGGGTTCTGTGGTCCCTTCTTGACTTCCCCCCTCGGGGAGGGCGGTGGAGAGAAGGGGGGGAACAGGTCTCCCGGCTCCAGGACAATGTGCTCGTCCTCCTGCCAGCAGAGACGGAGTGAAAGGCTCCATCAGAGTGCATTGTGGGTCTTTGGGGAACGGGGAGTGGGTTTCTTGAGACAGTCACACTGCCCTGGAACCCGCAATCCTTCTGCCTTGGCCTCTACAGGGCTAGGAATACATGACCAGCACTATGATTGGCAAGACCACTCTTTCCGGACAGAGCCAGCCAAAGTAGAAATAGCTCCCCAAGGTCATGGTCTCTCCTCTAGCAATGAGCCTGCTGGGGTGGGCCCTATGGGACTTGGGTTTCCAGGAAGAGCCAGAGCAACAGCAGGAGGCGGTTTCAACCCTGCCCTGGTGCCCTGGTAACCCCCACGCTGGGCAGGAAGCTTCAAAGTCTAGCCTCAGGACTCCCAATGGATTTCAGATCCTCCCCCAGCTGCTCCCTCTACCTTGATGCCCCTCAGAGAGGCGAAGGACTCCTGGCCAGGCCTCAGGGCTATGATGTCTCCTTCTACCAACAGGCTAACTGGCAGGTTCACCAGGTGTCCATCTCTGTAAGCCCAGTGCAGGGACCAGGACGGTGCAAAGGGCATGTGGAGGTCTGGATACATGGCATTCGGCCATGTGATCTCCTTTCCGTCCCTGACAGCATCTAACGAGAACAAAACAACAGCACAGGCTCTGCACATCTATCCCATGCATGCAAACGCACCCCATATTTCAACAACACCTGCCCTGAGAATCCTTCCCTAGTGACAAATAAATAAAGAATGATTCCAGCACTGTGGGGAGGGAGTACAGGAGTGAACCTGTCTGCCAGGCAACAAGAGATACTTCCAGGAAGACAGGGACAGCGTGGGAAGAGACCAGGAGGACAGGGACAGCGTGGGAAGAGACCAGGAAGACAGGGACAGCATGGGTGGTAGGCCGGGAAGAATGGACGACAAGACTTCATGAGTTAGAGACAAAGAAGGAGAAGCAATCTGGGTGGAGAGGAGCAGAACAGAGAGGCAGGAAGCAGGAAGCAGGCTGGACGGAGGGGCTCTAGGATGGAGATGAGCTACAAGGAGAGGCTGGACAGGACAGCTGGAGCCTGGGCAGAAGCAGCTCTCAGGAGCTGTGTGTGGCATCTGGGATGGCCTGGAGAAGCAAGAGGGAGCCACAGAAGGCACCTGTCACCCCAGACCTGCCTGGCTGGGTCTGGACTGGCGGTGTTCTGACAAGTCACAGAGCCTCATTCCTAGAGACTGCTCTGACCCTCGGCCTCACCTTGGATTTGGTCAATGATCCCCCGGAGCCTGCGTTCCACCTCCTGGCGCTTCAGCCGATCTTGCCGCCCGATAAGGATGAGATCCAGAAGCAGCAACAGGAACAGGGCAGAGGCATTTACCAGCTCCACTCCATGGCTGGTGTTGAGGGACACAGAGAACGGCCTGCATTTCCAGAGAAAAGGCCTCCCAGCCAGCTCCCTCCACCCATTCCTCTGGCCACTTTTAAAAGTGGTCTTGGTTGCTTCCTGCACCTCTGTCCCCAGTCAATAGAAAGGGGACTCTTCTGTACTCTATGTCACTATGGGCAGCTCAGGGAACAGCCCCCTCAGAGCCCTGGGATGGCCGAGGGGTTAGAAGTGAGTTGGCAGAAGCCATGGTCCATGCTTACCTCCCGGCTGGCTGGCCCCCACAGCAACACAGCAACAGCAGCACAGCCAACAGCATGAGAGAAGCCCCCGGCCAGTGGAAACAGGAGCAGCGGTTGCTAAGGTGCAGGAAGCTGCTTCTCCACGTCTCCTAGAGCAACACGACAGGCAGGCAGTGAGTCTCCCAGCTCGCCCCAGTATGCCCACATCTTCCAGCAGCTGGGTGGGACACCACTCCCAGTAAACTGGAACTTAGGACTACGTGAAGTGTCCAGGGGACAAGCACAGTATGTCCCTAAGACAGGTCCTCCCTGCTTCGCTGCCTGTGCAGCCATGCTCCTGTCACCCTGGAGGAAGCGTCACCTTCCATGTGCGACATTTCTTCCGTTCTTTGAGGTGTTTCTCCAACACAGCCTCCAGCTGTTCTTTCAGGACACTGAGGGCCTTCCGGGTAGACAGGCCCAGGGCCAAGGGGGGCTCTCCCTGCAGGGTGATAGAAACAGTCAGCATCTCCCAGGGCCCTGCCCAGACTCACTCTTTGATTGCAGGTCTTCTTCCCCATCCTAACCCTACACTCCTTATAGCCAAGTGAAAAAGAAAAGCAAAAAAAGGACTTTCTCAACTCATTTCGTCGTTAGACCATCGACCCATGGAGCCGGGTGGTCTTCCTGCCCCATTCCAACTCTTCCTGCTCCCAGCCCCATCCCCTACCCCATTTTACTTCAAGATTTCACAGACCAGAGGGTATCTATTTCTTTTTTATTTATTGTTTTATGTTTTGAGGCAGGTCTATCCATCTATTTCTGGCTGCCCTGGAGCTCACAGAGCCTCCTAAGTACTAGGATTAAAGACATGCATCACCCTGCCCTGTTCTCTCTCTCTCTCTCTCTCTCTCTCTCTCTCTCTCTCTCTCTCTCTCTCTCTCTCTCTCTCTCTCTCTCTCTCTCTCTCTCTCTCTCCTGCTCTCCCACCCCCTCTGGTTGTTTGAGACAGGGTTTCTCCGTGTACCCTTGGCTGTCCTGGAACTCACTCTGTAAATCAGGCTGGCCTCCAACTCAGAGATCTGCCTGCCTCTGCCCCCTAAATGCTGGGATTAAAGGTATGTGCCATCACCACCTGGAATATATCTCTTTCTTTAAGAGAGTTAACTCAGATGTTGTTCTTAATCATTCCTGGGGAAGGCATTTAAGAAAAACTTTTGGCTGGTGAGAGGAAGAAGGGCAGAGTGAGAGAGAAGCCATGGAGCCACTGCCAGAGACCGCCACATGGTGATACACAGATTAATAGAAATGGGCTAAATTAATATGTAAGGGTTAGCCAATAAGAAGCTAGAGCTGCCAGGTGGTGGTAGTGCACGCCTTTAATCCCAGCACTCGGGAGGCAGAGGCAGGCGGATCTCTGTGAGTTCGAGGCCAACCTGGTCTACAAGAGCTAGGTCCAGGACAAGTTCAAAGCTACAGAGAAAACCTGTCTCAAGACCCCCGGACACACACACACACAAAAAGAAGAAGGCAGAGCTAATGGACCAAGCAGTGGTTTAATTGCTACATTTTTTGTGTGATTATTTTGGGACTAAGCGGCCGGGAACCAACAAGCAGTCCCTCTTACTACAAACTGGCGCCCATCGTGGGGCACCAGAAGAAGAAGGACACTTAAAAGAAATCCCACACTAGCTCAGAATTGAGAATGAGACAGGGTTATTTATTTAGGGGTAGACTCACAAATCACAATCCTCTGCTGGAACGGAAAACAGCAATCAAATCCCACAGCCAGAAAAGAGGCCAGTCGCACGCTTTACATAGGCATAAATGAGAGGCCATGCCCAAGTGGGCGGGTAACTTAAAGGCTACTGGTGGTAGGAATTTCTACAGCAGGCTGGTGAAATGGTTTTGCCAGTAAAGGTGTGGGCTGCTAAGCATGATAACCTGAGTCCAAGCCCCCAGGACCTATGTGGTAGGAGGAGAGAACCAACTTCTGCAAGCTGTTCTCTGACCAACACACACACACACACAATAATGTTTAAAAATTAAAATAAAGAAGACCCTGCCACCTTCGCCTTCTAGCACCGCTATTTTGCAAGACAGGGTCTGTGACACTAGAAATTAGCAGGACATAATCTCAGGGGGAGAGACAGCTAGCCGTTCTTACAGACAGCACCGCGACTCGGCCCCTCTCCTTTCCACAGTGGAGGCACAGGGACCTCCACCTGAGCCTTCTGTGTTGAGAACCACTCATTCCTGCTCTTCCCTCCTCTCACCCCACAGCCCATCCTTGCCAGCTGGTGGATGTTCCCAGGAGACCTCTGCCACCGTTGCCACCTCCCTGCTCCAAGACCTGCATTTCACTCCCGGCCAGGCCCGTTCTGAACTCAGGCCTGTCTACTGACTGCCTCAGAGCTGCTTTACAGGAAACAGGAAATATCCCAAACTCCAAACTCATCCGTGCCAGTCACCTCTCCTCCCACACCACCACTACCCAGTCACCTCTGCACCACCCCAGGCTCTAACCTGGCCCCCACACCTTTCCTTCCCATCCCTTCTTTACCTTTTCCAAACCCACCGCAATACCCCAGCCCTCAACAGCCGACTCCCTTTATCTTTACATTTTTATGATATTTGATTGACTGACTGTGTCAAAGGTCAACTTTCGGGAGTCAGTTCTCTCCTTCCGTCACATGGGTCCCCGGGACCCAGCTCATGTTGTCAGGCTGATGGCAGGCATGTTTCTCCACTGAGCCGTTTCTGCAGCCTCCTCTCCTCTACTGCCACGGTCCTGCGCCTGCTCTGTGAGGCCTTAGGAGCCTGTGGCCTCCCAGCCTCTCCCTGCTCTTCCTTCTGCAGCCCTTGCTCCTTCAGCTCACGTGCAAAGGGACGCGTACTTCCTGACCAAGGACATACTTGCCACCAGGCAACTCTTGCTTCTTCAAGATAGCTCAAATATCATCTCCCGTGGGAGGGACAAGCAGTTCCCAAAAGCCCAGAGCTGCTCTTCAGGTCTGGGGTCTAAGGGCATCAGGACAACCTGGCTCTCAACTTGTACCTTATGGAATTGATTCTGGATTTGCAGGTCTGGCTCTCTCACTGTACCTTAAATTCCTTGAATTTGGTATAGTATTTGGTACAGAATTGAAGAGGAATTCTCCTATTCCCACAAGCCCTCCCCACTGAACCACAACAGACAATGCTAGACACACACAAACTCAGTGAATGAGCTGAATGGATGAGCACAGAAATAGCAATGGCACCTTAGTTAGGGGACGTCAAACAAAGCCTGCCGTGGTACCTGCAGCTTTCAAAGACATGCCAGCTGGGTGGTGGCACATGCCTTTAACCCCAGAATTCAGGAGGCAGAGGCAGGCGGATCTCTGTGAGTTTGATGATAGCCTGGTCTACACTGTAAGTTCCAAGACAGCTACAGCTACACAGAGAAACCCTGTCTTAAAAGAAAAAAAAAGAAGAAAGAAAAAAAAAAAAAGACCAGGTGATGGTGGCACATGCTATTAACCCCAGCACTGGGGAGGCAGAGGCTGGTAGACAGATCTCTGTGTGTTTGAGGCCAGCCTGGTCTACAGAGTGGGTTCCAAGACAGGCTCCAAAGCTACAGAGAAACTGTATCTCAAAAAACCAAAAATGAAGAAGGAGGAAGAGGAGGAGGAGGAGGAGGAGCCTGTCTGGATACCATCCTGACCCCACTGACCAAAACTTAAAATTTTAAAATTTCTGGGATGAAGCTGATGTCAGGGTGAATTCAGTGGACAGATCTCCAACTGTAAAATACAAGGCAATGGGACCAAGAAACAGAGTTCTGAAGGGCAACAAGTTTTCCCCAGAGGCCACCTGAAGAGCTTCCACCAGGAAAAGTCCAAGCAAAAGTAGCAAACTCTTGGCCCGAGATACCTCAAGACTGTCTACTAAGAACGAAGGGCTGTGGGGACACTCTGACTCCTTGTCCTACCTCGCCACTCCAATGGCCCCATTTCTGTCCTCTGCAGGGACCTGTTCTGGCTTTGCCGATGGCCGGCCACTCTGCATTTCTCTTTCCTGACTAGTTCCAAATGTATCCCCTGGCTTTCTCCTTGGCCATTTGGCTTTGGTGGGACACACACCTCCATGACCCTAAGGGCCTGCCAAGCCTGAGGGGCAGGAGCCCAGTGCCACACACCTTGAATTGTAGGTACACATAGCGTCCCCAGTGTCCACCTCACCACTGGCCACCCCAGTTTTCCAGGGTGCATTCACCCCAAGAGTCTCAGCTTCTTTTTTGTTTGTTTTGTTTGTTTGAGACAGGGTTTCTCTGTATAGCCCTGCCTGGCTGTCCTGGAATTCTCTCTGTGGACCAGCTTGGTCTCGAACTCACAAGGGATGTGCCTGCCTCTACCCCCAATTGCTGGGATTAAAGGTGTGTGCCACCACTGCCTGGCGACTCTTAGCTCCTTTGCCTGAAGCCAGTAGGATCTTGACCCTCCAGAGCCCAGGGTCCAAATCAAGCATTCAGTGCAGCTAGGATCCATTATACAACTTCCTAGAAGGGCAGAGGCCTTCTTGGGGGCTCTAGTTAAGAAAGACAAAGGGCTCCAAAGGGCAGGCTGGGCCTGTTCCTCCCTGTTGAAGGAAGGAAGAGGACCTGGGGCCAGAGTAAGAGGCCTGTGCCCCCAGCATCTTCCCTCACACTAGCCTCTCCTCTTGGACTCCATCTTCTCCTGGCTTCCTTTCCACAGCCAGATACAAGAGTTCCTGGACAGGACAGGATTCACAGACCATACCTCTAAAACAGGAGGGAGAGAGGACTACTGTGAGAGGTAAGGGCTGCATGCCCAAGAGATGGGACAAGGAGTAAAAGGGTCCAGGAGACATGCACAGGCTGTAAGGTAACATGGGAAGCTGCTGGACCTCGAGCTAGGACCTTCTGCCCAGGAAGGAGCAGTTCCCTGCAGGACTGAGAGAAGTCTATGAGAAGCCAGGGAACCAGAGAGACGTCCCTCCTCTAGCCAGGCCTGCAGAGCACTCACTGACTCCCGGGTTACACCGTTACCACCTAGACATCTCCTGCCTCCTTCTCTGCAGCCCCGAGCCCAGGATTGCCCGCCTCGTCATCACTTGCTTTCCCTGTCCCAGGTACTCTGCTCTTCTCCAGGGGAGAGAGGCATGGTCAGAAGGTGACAGATGCTCTGTGGACAGGACACCTGCAGAGCTGCCTGCACGCATCTGCCCATCTGCCCCCTCATGTTGTGTCTGGCCAGAGGCACCAACTCCAGACAGGGGATTAAAGACAGTGCAGCAGAGGGAAAATAAGCTATTCTGTAATTACATGCTGCCCAAAGGAAGTGCCTGCCCACACAGGCTGGCCAGCCTGTGGTGAGGACTGGGCCTTCTGAGCCAGCCTACTCTCTGCAGGGTTCAACCATGCTGATCTGTGGAAGGAGGGCTAGTGTTCAGGGTCAGATCACTGCTACCCTCATTGCCTGAGCTTTCCCCCAGGTGGCAGAGGGAAGGGGCTCAGTGGAAAACCATCGTACTTAGGAGGAGCAGGACTGGTTGGTAGGGAACAGGCAGAGTGACACGGGGCACTCCGTGTTCCTGGGCGCCTTGAGAGACGCAGCAAGTTCCTATTATCTGAACAATAAATAAACTAAGTCAGCACAGGCTAAGGCCTGCTTCTCTTTACCTACTGAGGTCAAGAAGGGTGAGGAACATTTTGATGTGCCTTAAGTTCCCAAGGCTAACGAGAGATTTCTCCTCTTTCTCTGGTGCTAAAAACTCACCCCTTCCCTGGCACTGGCACCCCCTAGACGGACTTGTGGGGCCAGGAGGGACCAGGACAGAAGGGCGCTGAAGTCATTCAGGCAGAGCCAGCCCTTCCCACTATTGTCAGCACTCACACTCAGCCAGAGAGAAGAGGAAACAACTTGACTCAGAAAGGCAGCTGCTGTTGTTTGGTTGGGCTTTGTTTTGCTGGGTTTTTTTGAGACAGGGTCTCACTATGTAATCCTAGCTGACCTGGAACCCACTACGTAGACCAGGCTGACCTCAAAGTCAGAGATCTGCCTGCCTCTGCCTCCTAAGCGCTGAGATTTGCCCACCATGTTGGGCAAAAAGGAAGTCTTGACTTGGGAGGCTGGATGCCCTCACCAGCTGGGCTGGTTCTCTCTGTTCCACCACTGAGGAGGAGCACCAGCAGGACCGAACATTTGTGGGGAACAACGAGGGCAAAATGACTGACAGTCGCCAGCAGTAATCTAACACTGAGCAGGACCCCACTGCCAAGGTGTATAACTCAGCATCCAATAGCTGGTACACCTACCTCAGCAAGGAGCCCCAGCCCCTGGCCCCCAGCACCTAGCCCGTGTCCCTGTCGGGCACTTCTGAGGCTTGCTCCACTTTTCTTCCTACTCCACCTGCTTCAGAAGCAGCAAAATTATGGCTATATATTCAGGAAGGCAGGTTACAAAATAAACTTTGACTGGTTGCCTTGACAACAGACGGCCACCAGTTATAATCAGCTGGGTCCCTTCACCAGTCACCCCATCAGAGCTGCCGTAGTCAGCACAGACGGAGAGGAATCCCTCTGAGTTTGGCTGGCACAGCTGGGCTCGTCTGCAGCCGGCACATCTGGGCTCGTCTGCAGCCTGGCCAGCCAGAGGCAGAGCAGCACGGCTTACTCCTCTTCCTTCCTCGTAGACTCATGCAGACCCCAGCATTTCCACCCACCTGCTTCTGCATCTTCAGCAGCCACCGAAACCCAGGAACTATCCCAGCCCTGACCCCTGACTCAGTTACCTGAGTGATCCAGCAGGGGAAAAAGTCCCCTCATTATAGAGAAAGAATGGCAGCCAGGCCCTGGGCTTTCATCACCTGTACATGGAGCTTTGGGTCCCAGCATCCTTTCCCCTCTGGGAAACTCAATCCCCAAGGCTGCTCTGGATAACTTGAAAACCTGGCTGGCCATTCCAAGACACACCAGCTTTTCGGTTCTCAGTCCCAATCTCCTTCCAAAGCCCTGGTTACCCCAGGCTCATCCTGCCCTGCAGCATCTTCAGGACTCCTCTGAACGATAACCCAAAGACACCCTGGTAAGCAGGGCAGGAGGCAGGGGGAGCTGGGGAAGCCAAGCTGGCATACTCACCGTGCTGTGCTTGCCCTGGTGGGGCATCCATAGCTCTGCCTGCTTGAAGAGCATGGGGCAGACAGAGCCTGAGGGACAAGCAGTCAGGTATGGTCACTCCCAACACCACCCTCGAGGAGAGAGGGAGACGCAGAACAGAACAAGAGAGTGAGAGACCGTGTGAGCGAGAAGAGGGGAGAGAGCCAGACCGTGTGTGAGTGAGAGACCGGTGCTGCAGAGAATTGGGCGCAGTGTAGCAGAGCTTCAATCTGCTGATTAATTCAGCCTATTTCCAGTCACGCTGCAGATTCAGGGAGGGAGGAGGAGGCAGCAGGCAGTAACAGCAGCCCAGAGAGGGAGGGAGACAGAGAGGGAGGGAGGGAGGAGGGAGGGAAGAAGGAGGGTGAAGAAAGGAGGGCTGAGAGGCCAAAGTTGGTCCCCGAACTGCCTGATGTCCAAGAGTCCAGTGCAGGGTGAGCACAGAAGGGAGATCCAGCTAGAAGACAGCCAGACGGACGGAGGGACATTTGGACAAACGAAGGGAGCTGTCAAAGGCCTGGAGCCCCCAGGGCAAATGCTGGCATCCAGGAGAACCCTGGGGAACAGATTCTGAATCTCCTGCCCGACTACCTGTCCACCGCCCCTAGGTCACTAGTAAGCATCCCACTGTGGCTGAGCTCCCTGCCTCTTGGAGAGCGGAGCCTAGGCAACAGCAGACCTCCACCATGAGAGCTGCAGGGAGGAGGGGAGGGAACCGGGGTTTTATTAATAGCAGCACATCCTGCAGCAAGGAGGGGTGGCCAGCAGGGATTCCAGCAGAGACTTCTAGGAGTCTGGAGGAAGAGACCAGTAGCAGAGGGAGAGAGCAGGCCATCTAAAAGGGCTTCTTAGGATTTTAACGCCCTCCCTCCAGGAGATCTAGAGATCCCACAAGTCAATGACCCACAAAGGGAAGCATTATATTTAGGCACAGTAGAGACCAGGGCTGCCTGGGTACACCGTGATCTCTTTTTGGTTTGATTTTTGTATATTTGTTTGTTTGAGACAGAGTCTCTCTGTATAGCGCTGGCTGTCCTGAAATTCAGTGTGTTATGTAGACCAGGTTGGCCTCGAACTCAAGTGATCTGCCTGCCTTTGTCTCCTGAGTGCTCAGGCTAAAAGGCATGTGCCACCAGGCCCAAGTACAGGCAAAAAGGCTCCCAGGCTGCAATTTAAGCCTGGCCCGAGTGACGCTGGTCCCTAGTTTGACATAAAAGAAATCAACACAGGCACTCTGGGTAAAGGAGAGGTAAGATACATTCCTCTGCTAATGGATAGGCCAGCTTCAGCATGGTGACACAACGCCCCAGGGAGTGAGGACAGCCTAATGGGTCCCTTGGCTGGAGAGCAGGCTGGAGGCTGAGCGTGCTTCTCCAGGGCCCTCTGTCTCCTAGACTACACCCTCTCCAGCTGCTGAGAGGAAAGAGAGCACCTCCCAGCACAAGCCGGCCTCTCCCCCTCCCCCTCGCTGGCCTATGTACCTCCCTGTGGGGCCCCTGCCAAACAGTAGAATGGGGACAGAAAGGAGGGGCTGGGCAGTCCAGAGGTTAAGGGCAGGAAGTCTTTGCTGGGAGCAGGAAAGAGGGATGGGCGGGGTCAGCCTCTGTACCAGTCTCTGTGAGGACAGAACAAGGCAGCAAAGCTCCCCCTGCTCCAGAGCACACCTCAGAGCGCACAGGGTGCTGTGTAGACAGCAACACGGTCCTTTCCCTTCTCACCCACTCCTGCACTGCCTACTCAAAGGCAGGAGAACAGCCGTTAGCCCAGAAACAGGGCTCAAGCTGGCATGGCCACAAGTTCATCCTCCATGTGCTTCCAGACAGGCTGGGAACCGGTGGGTACGAAAGAGGGGGGACCAGGTGCTAAAAGCCATCCAGGGACAGGCAAACCAGTCCTGGACTAAGGCGCTGGGTATAGTCCACCTGAGGAGCAACTGTCACCATACAAACTCCCCTCAATCCTTCTTCTCCAAGAAGCCGTCTGAGAGTCCTGGGTAGTATTATCATTAGAGTTCACCTTTGGAGCCCAGCGTGTTATTGAAGAGATCCTTATGGGCTGGCAAGACTGCTTGGTGGGTAAAGCACTCGCGGGGGCAGTCTGCCACAGGAGGAGACTATTCTAAATCTACTTCCATCCAGAGACAGCAAGAGCGCCTGAAGGCAGGGCCAGTCTTCCCTGCCTGAACTACTCAGGCCCGGGGACTTTCGATGGACACTGGCCTCTGAGAGGAGGCCTCACCCAGTTGCCAAACTCACTCTGTAGTCCAGGCATGCCCCAAATTCGCAATTCTCCTGCCTCAGCTTCTACAGTAAGTGACAATACAGACCCACACCACCAGGCCCAGCTCAGTCCTGTTGATTAGCACGCAGCTGTGTTTGGAATCTGATGAGGTGCTTGTCCCTAACCACAGACAGGGTGCCCAGCAGTCCTCAACATGGCCAGGCAGGTTGGGGCACAGCCCTAGCACAGTGCAAACAAACCAAATTACACAGCTCTGGGCAAAGCTGGCTTGGGATCAAACCCAATCAGAAAGCCTGCTATGACAGCCATGCTAGCCGGGCTCCCCTTAACCTGTATTCATCGCAGCCTGGCAATAGTGACCTCCGAGGAGGGGTCACAGTTATATCCCCCACAGGCCTCATGACACCCCCTTTGCTCACACTCAGTGTAAAACCTCCCAGGAAACCCAGGGGAGGGGAGCCCAATAGAGATACCCCCCATGACAGACACACAGCAAGAGAGCAGGGCCCACCAGATGCTTCTCCTTCAGGTCCATGGGCACAGGGTACTTCAGACATGCCCAGATGAACACAGTCACACCTGGAAGGAAGCTTCCTCCCCAACATGGACAAACCCGGGTGAGTCTGCCACAGTCACAGCATCTGGGGAAAAAAAAAAGAGGAAAGAAATCCTGTAAATAAGGTCACAAGGTCACATGACTGGGAGACTGTTGTGCAACAGGACGACCTCAACCAAGCCCCTGACCAGCAGCACCTGGCTGGCCTGGTCCTCTGGTGGCATCCCTCAGGAGTCACCCCTGGATGAGGCCCACTCCTGGGGGGTCCCTGGACGAGCCCCGGCTAATCAGCCGCCTCACAACTAGGGTTGAAGACCGCAGTAAAGTCATCTGGAGTCTACCACAAGCCATCGGGAGGGAGGCCGGAAAGAGACCGGGCAGAAGCAGGCACACGACGCTCTCTGGGCTGAGCGGGTGCCACACTTGCCGGCACATGCATGCCCACGGGTCTTCTGAGCCTCTTGTGTGGGTGACAGAGTGCTAGACAGGCACCTTGGGCAGAGGTCGGCCAGGATGAGCAAGCCGATCTGACAACGGTGTGACAAAAGCCAGCTAGGTGCCTGGACGACGGAACCAGCCCAAGGGCTGGGATGCAGCCCTGTCAGAACAAGGCGCTTAGCATGGGCCATAGCCTGGGTTGGATCTCAGCATCCCTCCTGCTTCAAAAACAGAGCCGTGTGACCCTGACACCAGTCCCACCTGCCCCACCTGAGCCCTGATCCTCACCCTTCCGTCCTGGCAGCCAACACAACTTTCACAATCTCAGCTCAGGGCATGTTCTCAGTAAAAAGTGACACTGAGTGATCTGGCCCTGTGCCAGAGGCCGCCTCTCGGAGAAGCGCTAACCTGCTGATGAGGGCAGTTCTCCAGGGCCACGGCCAACCTCATTACGAGGAATCAGAGGCCTCGGAGAGCTGACCCATAAAAGAGCTGTCGAGAAACAATTAAAAATCTATGTCCAGAGGGCCAGCCAGGAAACTCGGGTTGGAAGCCACCAACTCCACTCCCAAATCCCACCCAGTTCCTCCGAGCGGCACCCATGTTGATGTCACCTGCCAGGCTGCCAAGTTTCTCCCTACCCCTTCCTTTCAGCCAGGACCTTCAATCAAAGCTGAGACACCCCTCAGGGTCAGAGACAGTGACGCTGGCAGTGGCCTTGCTAAGCGGTGACATTCAGTCTTTGGCAGCCAACTGAAATGGGATCCTGAGAGGCCAAATCACTCCTCCCCAAGGCCACTCTGACCAAGTGTCCTGAGCCTTGTTTACAGCTATGGCTGAGGTCCCCATGATACCCCATCCCAGCAGGGGCTGAATAAGGTTTTCACCACACAGGGAAAGGAACTAGGATCCAGAAGGGGATTGTTCCTACTAACGTCTTCTGCCAACACAACCAGAGGGAAATGGCTGTGGCCAGCTGGAACCACAGCAGTGCAGAGGGCAGCCAGGAACATGACATTTTTCTAAGAGTCTCTGTATTCCCATCATTCCATACATGGGATTCTGGGAGAGGACCGTTCTTAACATCTGACCTGAAATCAGGAGCAGAACCCTTAAAGGGCCAGCTCTGCCCATATCTCACTGCAAAAAGCAGATGCATCACAGCTAAATGAACACCTGTGGGTTCAAATCTCAGCTCCAACGTGTATCAGATACTGAAGGATCTCGGTAAATTATTATCTGTCCTTTTCGGCTTCTGCTCCTTGTCCTTACGATGGATGTGGCAACACCGGTTTCACAGCGGTGCCGTGAGAGTTATGAAAAATAGCATATGTGCTGGGCCTGGTACAGTATTTGGTGCTCAATAAACAGTAGCCATTACTATGATGAACAACAAGAAATGACACTCAAGTTCATCCAGGTCAAGAATAAGGACTTGGCCAGACGGTGGTGGCGCACGCCTTTAATCCCAGCACTTGGGAGGCAGAGGCAGGTGAATCCCTGTGAGTTCGAGGCCAGCCTGGTCTACAAGAGCTTGTTCCAGAACAGCTAGGACTGTTACACAGAGAAACCCTGTTTTGAAAAAACAAACAAAAAAAAAAAAAGGAAAAAGAATAAGGACTCAAGGGGCTGGAGAGACAGCTCAGAGGTTAAGAGCATTGGTTACTCTTCCAGAGGTCCTGAGTTCAATTCCCAGCAACCACATGGTGGCTCACAACCATCTGTAATGAGATCTGACTCCCTCTTCTGGAGTGCAGACATATATACAGGCAGAACGGTATATACAAATAAATAAATAAATAAATAAATAAATAAATAAATAAATAAATCTTAAAAAAAGAAAAGAAAAAGGAATAAGGACTCAAGCTGCCAAGCCTAAGTCTGGGCCGTGGGACCCACATGGTAGAAGTCCCTTGACCTCCATGTGTATACAGTGGAAAAAGAAGGTATAGAGATTGAAATGAAAAGTCTCCTTGCGGGGCTGGAGAGATGGCTCAGTGGTTAAGAGCATTGCCTGCTCTTCCAAAGGTCCTGAGTTCAATTCCCAGCAACCACATGGTGGCTCACAACCATCTGTAATGAGGTCTGGCGCCCTCTTCTGGCCTGCAGACATACACACAGACAGAACATTGTATACGTAATAAATAATAAAAATAAATATTAAAAAAAAGAAAAACAAAAAAAAAAGAAAAGTCTCCTTGCAACAGACAGAAATTATCACAGAAAAACCACAACAGTCAAAATGTGGAGAGCAAGTACCCCTGACATATCCCCTGACACAGCTCCTGCACCCAGAGCTCAGGGATCATAGCAGAACAGGGCGTGGAAGACCGTAACAGTCACGGGAGCTGGAAGCTTGCTGCGAGATTTCATCTCCTAGAAATGTCAGGGAAGCTGCACCCATCGAGACTCACTAACATGACTGCCTACACAAGACCTGGGCAAGGACGCCCACAACACACATGCCAACAAGGAAGGGGGAAATCTCATGGGGCCCCAACCCTAGAACTACAGGCAACCAAGGATTACTGCATGTGGAAGAAATACTTTCCCAGGGAAGAGCCCCCAAACTGGTTCCCCAATACCAAACAGCCCTAAAATTATATACGTACAAGTAACAAACATCATAGGGACTGAGCAGATTGTACTTAAATACTTAGGAATATATAGTTCTTTCTCTCTCTCTCCCTCTCTCTGTGTTTGTGTGTGCGTGTGTGTGTGTGTGTAAAACAATTTAAAAAATAGAGACCTTGCCAGGTATGGTGGCTCCATGCCTTTAAGTTAAAATCCAGCACTTGGGAGATGGAGTCAAGTGGGTCTCTATGAATTTAAGGACAGTCTGGTGGACATGGTGTGTCCTAGGACTGCCAGGGCTACGCAGTGACATCCTGTCTCAAACAAAATAAAACAAACAACCACACACACACACACACACAAAGAAGCCATGAATTTGAGAGAGAACGGGGCATGGGGTGCATGGGAAGAGCTGGAAAGAGGAATGGGAAGGGGAAAAATGATGTATTTAGATTTTAATTTAAAAAAAAAAATGTTAAAGAAAGACCGCCTCTGTTTACAGACTAAATAATACAGTCTCCAGAAAATGGTATGAAGTCTGCAAGCATGAGGTTGTAAGGTTAAAATACAAATATAAATTATATTTCTCATGCCAGCCAGACGGCTCCGTAGGTGGAAGGCCCTTGCTGCCAAGCCCAGTGAGCTAAGTGCAGTGCCTGGCACCCACATGCAAAAAGGGAGAACAGACTCCTGCAAGCTGTCCTCCGGCTTCCACACATGTGAAACGGCACGTGTGCGCACACACACAAATAGAGAAATGCGGAGGCCAGAGAGATGGCTCAGCGGTTTAAAGCCCTTGTTGCTCTTGCAGAGGACCATGGTTCGATACCTAGCACCCACATACATGGTGGCTCACAAGCCCCTGGAACTGCAGCTCCAGAGGAACAAACTCCTTCTGCCCTCTGTGGGCACCTGCAAGCATGCGCTGCACAAACCTACATTCAGGCGCATTAAGCACATGAATAAATCCGTTTAAATTAGTCGGACTGACTTCATGTATATAGGTGTTTTTTCCGCATGTATGTATGTGTATTATGTGCATGCCCCGTGCACACTCAGAGGTCAGAAAAGGGCATCAGATTCCCTGGGCTGGAGTTGGGGATGATTGGGAGCCATTGTGTGGGTGCTGGGAACCAAACAGACTCTCTGGAAGAGCAACAAGTGCTCTTAACCATGAAGCCATCTCTTTAGTCCCAAATATTTTATAAAACAAAAACCAGAGCCGGGCTAATCCCAACACTCAGGAGGCAGAGGCAGGAGGATCTCTGTGAGTTCAAGGCCAGCCTGGTCTACAAGAGCTAGGTCCAAGACAGGCTCCAAAGCTACAAAGAAACCCTGTCTTGAAAAACAAACAAACAAACAAATTAAAAAAAACAAGAGCAATAAAGCAGACATGGCTGGGGGAATGGCTCAGAAGACAAAGTACTTTCCATGTAAGTGTGGGTGCTGGAGTCTCGATGCCCATGACACGGCAACCCACCTGTAACCCCAGCATTTGGAAGGCCGAGAAGTGAAGTCAGAACAAGCTGACTACCTCAACTAGCCAAACAGCCACACTTTCAGTTTCGCGAGAAGGTCCACCTCTCTCCAATATACAAGATGAAAAGCAGACGGGGGAAACACATCAGCTCTGACACACACACACATGAATATGAATACACACATGCTGCCATACATATGAGAAACATGCATACACACACATACATGTGCAGAAAGAGAAGTTACCCTTAGTTTTATTCAAAATAGCCCCAAACCAGCGACAGTTCAAGTGTCCATTCACAAGAGAATGGGTGAACAAACTCAGTTCTCCCGATGCAGTGGAACCAC
Source organism: Alexandromys fortis (assembly GCF_014885135.2). Lineage (NCBI taxonomy): Eukaryota > Metazoa > Chordata > Mammalia > Rodentia > Cricetidae > Alexandromys > Alexandromys fortis. Next base: position 8,538,176 of record NW_026067918.1, on the reverse strand, counting down.
CGGGAGAGAAGGTGAACGGTAGGACCGATAATACAACCATCTAACTGGATCTCCAAATGGTTGCTGTGAGACACAAGCCAGGCACAGAACAGCTCCTGGTATATGATTCCATCCATGAGCCCAGGAGTCAGAAGCAAAGCTTCCCTCTTCTTCAGTGATTATCTTGGGACTGTATTCCAGAAACAGAAAGCTGACCACCATGCTCCACTCCTTATGCCTCACAAAAGAGGGTAAGAGGCCGGAGAGGTGGCTCAGTGGTTAAGAGCCCTGGCTGCTCTTCCAGAGGTCCTGAGTTCAGTTCCCAGTACCACATGGTGGCTCACAACCATCTGTAATGAGATCATGTGTTCTTCTGGCCTGCAGGCAAACACAATAAATAGATAAATAATAATAAATAAATCAAAACAAAAGAGGGTAAGGAATGATGGCCTTCAAAGTGGAAGACGTAACGTCTCTTCCTGAGGAAAAGAGATTTGCTCTGCTTGCCTCAGTTTCTCAGGGTCTGGGACTGCCAGCGTATGCTACCGTACACAGAACGGCCTCAAACTCTTAGCCCTCTGTTCTCAGCCTCCCAAACAGCTGGGACTACAGGCATAAGCCACAGAGAAATGTAAAACATAAACAGTTTGAGGGCTATTATAAAAACAGATAGCTAAGGGCTGGTGAGATGGCTCAGCCGATAAAGACACCTGCTGCCAAGCTAACCACCTGAGGACCTACGTGGTTGCAGGCAGCCAATTCCTCTGACTTCCACATCCACCGTGATTCTCATGAGCCTGCACAGATACACGCGCGCAGAAAGTCAGTAAATAATAAAACAATAAAAATGTAATTTTAAAAACAGCTATGATTCCGGTTGGCCCTGAAGTACTCAACAGGAATTTCCAAACAACAGGCGTTGCAGGGGCCTGCAGGTAGCGGGGGAGCATGGGACGCAGGACCAGGAAAGTCTCTCAGGAGAACTGAGGAGAAGCTAAGGCTGGACAAGGGGCAACCCACACAGAAGCTACCCATCTCAAGAGGGCACCAAGGAGAGAGGCACACAGCCTTCTTGGGAGACAGCAGAAAGTGAAAAAGGTGAACAGCTCCCACCCACACAGGAAAGGACTCAGACCAACATGGCCCCAAAGGCCAGAGCTGTGAGGCCATGAGGAGTTGCTGACAGTTCCTCAGGAGACTCGAGTATTTAATAGTTAAAAAAAAAAAAAAAAAAAAATGAGAGGGAGAAGGGGAAGACATGACATGCAGGAGAGTTAGGAGAAAATTATAATAATCTTGGTTTGCCACAACAAGTAGCTAAAAACGACTACATCAACCGCCATGGAAAGAAGGGATGGATGGCCCTCCTGCTGCCAAGCTCAGAACGGAGGCCAAAAAACAAGCACAGGTCCAAGGCTCAAGCTGAGGATGAGCTGGGAGCTGCCTGTCCTTCTAGACCCTTCTGATACAATCTGCATCAGGTAGGCTTGCACGGCGGCCTTGCTCAACACACCACAGTATTTGATGGGCCCATACTTAGTTAAGTACCTGAAACCAGAAGGAACAAACTGGTGTGTTAACGCCACAATGAACGGAAGGTCTCACAGCAAGCTATCCGGCTTCATCCTTTGCATCCTAGTCAATATTTTTATCAATGGCTTGAAGAAGGAAACAGATGGTATGGTAATCAAATTCTTAGATAGCGTTACCCGGGGAAAAATATCAAAGACAGGATCCAAGGAGATCGCAACAGGTTGCAAAGACGAGCCAAATCCAATAGCTCAGTTTAACTGAAAAGAATAATATGCCCTCAGCTCGGGCTCAAAAACTACCATAAATGGCTTTAGTCAAACGCAATTCCAACACGTGAGCATGTGCATGGCACTCAAAATTCATTATCTTCCAGCTAACAGTTAACAGACATCCTTCTTCCCAGCAAGAAAGACATCTGACCTCTGCTTATACCAGAGCGAGTCTGGAATACCTCATTCAGTTGCACAACACACATGCATTGTTTTGTTTGTTTTGTTTTGAGACAGGGTACATAGTACTGGCCGTCCTGGAACTCACTCAGTAGCCCAAACTGGCCTGAAACTCACAGAGATCCACCTACCTCCCAGTTGCTGGGATCCCAGGCACGTGCCATCATTTCTGGCTATGACGTGAATGCATGACATAGATGTGGAGGTCAGGGGACAGCTTGCAGGGGTTGATTCTATCTTCCATCACGTGGGGCTGGGACGTGAACTCAGGCTCGACAGAAAGGCTCCTCACCGGCTGACTTGTCTCAGCAGTCCCCGCAATACAGAACACAGAGAGGGAAACTGAGAAGCTAGGTCCGGTGGTCTACGTCTGTAATCCCAGCACTCAGGAGCCTGTGACAAGAGGATCTCCAAGAGTGCCATGACCTGTTCTACATAGCAAGGTTCAGGCCAGCCTGGGCTGCAGAGGGATGCCATAGCCAACAAGAGGGAAGAAAAGGAAGAGGAGGAGAATACAGCAGGCTTCTGGAGAGCAATAACCAGAAGGAGAAACTGACAGGAGAAACGCGAAGAAGAGAAGGTGCTTATCCGACACCAAAAGCACACACCGGATGAAAAAGCTACAGACAACGGTGCTATCTATGGCAGCAGGAGACATGGCTTCTTGCTGTGAGAAACCCCCCAGTAGGGACCAGGACCTCCAGGGCAAGGGAAACACCTATAAAATAAAGATTAGAGCCAGCTGTGGTGCTTCATGCCCACAACCCCAGCCTGGACTGCAAATAAAGACTTTTTCCCAACATGTGAAAGTGCGCGCAAACACACACACACACACACACACACACAAAACCAGAACAAGCAAAAGCAGTATGAGAAATATTTTTCTGTGTGCTTAGGATTGCTTAACCTGATACAGTGGTATGCACAGCACTTGGGAAGCTGAAACAGAACTGTCCCAAGCCTGAAGCCAGCCTGAGCTACACAGTGAATTCCAGGCCAGCCTGATCTATCAAGTGATAATGAGACTCAAAAAAGCAGAAAAAGAAGAGAGGGGAGAGGAGGAGGGAAGGAGGGTGGAGCAAGAACGGAGTTAAAGCATACAAAAGTTAGAAGATGCCACGTGACATCAAGGATTATAACACTACCGCACTAAAGCGATGTGGTATTGGCTTGGTATTTGAGAGGCCAGAAATAGATCCAGACATTTTTGGACAATTGATTTTTAAGAAAAGTACAAAAAGGATTCAGTAGAGGAAGGAAAGTGTTTACCAAAGGCAGTCGGAACAACCGAATATTCCAATCCGAAAAATAAAGAAGGATGCCACCGACCACACATGGGACTTCTTGACAGCCAAAAGTCTTTGCGTGGCAAAGGCAACTGTTAACGGAATGGAGACAACCGACAGACGAATCTTGTCTAGCTAGACCATTCACAGAAGAACATTAACATCTAGACTATAGTAAGAACTAGGAAAGCTAACCAACAGGAGATCAAACAACCCAGTCAATAAAAGAGCTTTCAAAATGGACAGCTGGTTCTCAAAATGTGAACTGCAGACAGCCGGTAAATACAGACAATGGCCCAACCCCACCAGCCATCAGAGCAATGCAAACCCAAACTACTGAGATTCCATCTCACCTGAGTCAGAGTGGCAGCTAGAAACAAGTAACAGCCCAGGGGCGGTGTCGCACGCCTTTAACCCCAGCACTTGGGAGGCAGAGACAGGCGGATCTCTGTGAGTTCCAGGCCAGGCTGGTCTACAAGAGATAGTTCCAGGACAGGCCCTAAAGTTACAGAGAAACCCATCTTGAAAAACTAAAACAAACAAACAAACACAAGTAACAGAAAGACACGGACAAAAAGACATCCACTGCTGGTGGGAACGAAAAGCACTCCAGTCACCACGGAATTCAATATGGAAGCTGCCAAAAACCTCAAAATAACGCTGGCCATGATGGTGCACGCCTTTAATCCCAGCACTCAGGAGGCAGAGGCAGGTGAATCCCTGAGCTCGAGGCCAGCTTGGTTTTAGAATGGAGTTCCAGGACAGCCAGGGCTATAACGGGAAGCCCTGTCTCAAAAAAACAAACAAACAAAAATCTCAAAAGGCATGGTGGCAACCCCTTTTATCCAAGCATTCAGGAGGCAGAGGCAGGAGGATCTCTGTGAGTTAGAGATTAGCCTGGTCTACATAGTTCCAGGACAGCTTGGGCTACCGCACTGAGCCTCTGCCTTGAAAAAAAACAAAAACAAAACAAAACAATTAAAACCTCAAAACAGATCTACCATATGACACAGCTAGACACAGCTACATGGCTCCTGTGTCAACACCACAGACATTTGCACATCCTTGTTGACCACAGCGCTATTCACAACAGCTGAGTCATGGAGCCAGCCTCCTTGACCAACAGCAGAGAAACAGAGAAGGAAAATGTGCTCCGTGTACACAGGGTTTTTTTTTCCTGGTCATCATGAATAAAGTTTTATCATTTGCAGAAAATGGATATAACTGGAGAGACTATATTAAGTGAATTAAGCCCGTCTTAAATATTGTTTGCATTTTGTCTCTCATTTTTGGCTCCTAAGTTTTACATGGATACAAAAATCACACACACACACACACACAAATGACATGAAAGGAAAAGCAAACCTATCTAGGAGAACAGAGGAGACAACTAGGAGAGGGAGAAATGGGAGGGGACAAGCAGGGGACAATGTGCTCCCTCTGTGACAGACACTTGAGTGTGTCCTTAGATAACAAAGGAGTAGGTACAATGAATATACACAATGAAAATTTTAGTAAAAGGCCGGGCGGTGGTGGCACACACCTTTAATTCCAGCACTCAGGAAGCAGAGGCACGTGGATCTCTGTGAGTTCGAGGCCAGCCTGGTCTACTGGTCTACAAGAGCTAGTTCCAGGACAGGCTCCAAAAGCTACTGAGAAACTCTGTCTCGAACAAAAAAAAAAAAAAGAAAAAGAAAATTTTCCTAAGAAAACAGTCAAGCTGAGGGAGACCTTTAAAACATTATGCTAAATGGACTGAGCGGTCAGAAAGGACAAACACCATACGATTTCTCTCACATGAGGTTTCTAGAATGTTCAAAAACTACAGAGACAGAAAGTTGCCAGGGGTGGAACATTGGCTTTTCATGGTAGTTTCAGGTAGGGAACATGAGAAACTTCTAGAGATGGGTGGTGGTGATGTTTACACAATAACACAGACTACTGAGCGCTACAGAACTTGTTAAAATGCCAAATTTCGTGCAATATATCTATTTTATCACCATTTAAAAAATCAGCGAATTTCCGGCTCTGCCTAACATTACCAAAGCAACGTTCTCTTTGGAGTTTGCTGTCAGCTCAGGGCAGGGTTGTGCCCTGGGAGCTCACCTGAGTCTCCAGTAACATCTTTCCTATGATTCCTGGAGTTCTTTGTTTATCTTCCTACAGAGGAAGACTGCTATCAAAAGCATTTTCAAGTGGAAGCTAAAATTATAAAAACTGAGGTCACATGATTATGTTGAAACTCAAAGCCATCAGTGAGATTTGCCAGGTTTAGGGAGCATCAAGGTTAGACTAAAATCTTGCCCTCACCCTCCTTGCCACCTCACATGACCCACACTGTTTACTACTGTCTCAGCAGCCGCAGGCAAAGCTGATTATTACCCAAACCCCTGATCACCAAACCACACACTGGGTCTTTCTTTCAGAAGGAAAACATCCCGGTTCCAACCGTAGCCTAAACTTTATTTCACCCAGGAATAAAACTGGAAACTCGGGTTTAAAACCGTTTTAAAGAAACCTGACTTTCAGCCATGGAAGACACTGTGATGAAAGCCACACAGACACCAGAGCAACAGGACAAGAGCACTGGAGGTGCCAACGGGAATCGGGAGCCTTTTACCTGAAAACCAGGGATGGCCTTAGAGGTGCTGAGGGGCTTTCCAGATTGCACTTGACAGCCCCAGTCGAGTTAAATAACACCTTGGATGTAGGCAGTATTCGTTTGACAGCTCCTCCCTCCCTGTACAGAAACTGATTCTGGAGTCCAGTTTAGGGGAAAGGAGCAGGGAGGAACCAAAGCCTGTGACCTTTAGATCTCATTTGTTCCCCAGGAGGTAGCCCTTCCAAAAGCTGCGAGCTGGCACTCTGTAGCCACTTAAAATAGAAACTTCAAGTGTTTTCTGTTTTCCCTCCATCTCACTGCGCAGTCAGCCTTTTGTGGTCTAATCATCTATGAGGTCTGGATACCAAAGGGGGCGAGCAGAGGTGGGCATTCCAGGACAGTTAACTCTCCAGCTAGCTGGGGGCCGGCTATCAAAGGGATGGTTTGTAGTTCCCCTCGCTGGTCAGTGCAGTGCTCCCCAGAATCTAGGTGTCCCTACCTACCAATCTGCCAAGAGGGAACCTAACAGAAGTTAGGGCTAATGAAGCAGGTGAGATTCTATCCGCACGGCTTCGTCCTGCTGCAGGCTAAGCCCACATGGTACGGTGGCCTGATTCGGAAAGTGACTGTCAAACTTCTTTATCCCTTCAGTCACTCTTATTTGACTTTTAAGATACTGAATCTCAGTTCTGCTTTTGCCTTTAGGGTTTCACGGGAGAGAAAACGAGGGCGTCACACAGCAATTGCTCTACAGAATTGCAAACACTGGGGGGCTAGGGTTGCTTCTGAAGAACCTTGGCATGACTCTGAAAGCGGGGGAGCCCACCCCAACTGCAACATCGCAGTCTTGCAGATGAACTAAAAGACCCTCGTAATTCCACCGGCCGGCCGGGTGCACTAGCTACTGTCAGCTCCGGGGCCCAGCGCGCGCAGTGGGTGACAACCGTCTTCCTTTGGGCTGGGACAACCCAGAGGCCTACAAATAAACACTCGTGGCATCAGAATGGGGAGCCCTCTGGCCCAGGGCCCGGCCACGACGAACCTGGGCCAAGGACTCTTTGTTGGACACAACCTTTATTTCCGACGAGGGGACCGCAGGCAAGGGGCAAACCAGGACAGAGAGGGAAAATAGGAAAACAAAAAAACACCCTGAGGACGTGAGGGAAGGAGCCGGCCAGGAGTTGGAGGCGGGCCCCTCGACTCCCCTACAGAGGGATGTCCCCTTTGATGGCACTTGCTGGGTGCACACCCCAGACACTCCTCGGCTCCGGTAAGAACTCAGAGGACGCAGAAGGTCGGGCCCCACGCCCCCTTGCTCCCCACTTCGGGCCGCCGGCCTTCTCGTACTTACCGGGGGACCCCCGGACCGGTCTTCCTCGCCCGCGTCCTCTCCCCTCCCTGCCCCCTCCTCACTTCACGTCCCCGCCTCCAGGGGCCGCAGCCATGTCCGTTACGGGCAGCTCGGAGGCGACTTGCCTCCTTCCCGCGACAACAAAGGTGCGGGCAGACCTGCTAAACATCCGGACGCTGATTGGTTGAAAGTCGAGATGGCGGCAGTTTCTGGATTTCTTATTGGTCGTTGGGTGCGCTAAGATGTAGCTTTAACCGCCCCTCAGGGAGCCTGGCGGAATTCTGCGATAACTTGCTCTGAAGCCGGGAGCCTGGGTCCTACCTTGGGCACGATGCTCTGGCGTTTTTAGCTATAGAGAATCTGCCCAGAAGCGATCACACAAGTTCTTCTTCCCCCATTAGTTTTCCCAGTAAATTGTTTTAAAGCCATGGGCAGGCGATATCTTCTGCCCTTTATTATTTTTTAAAAAGCCCCTTGCAAGAGCGCCTTATCTCTGTTTTTTTAAATTCTCCCTCCTTGTTTTTTTAAAGTCCCACCAGACTAATGCTGCAGCCAAGCCAAAGCTGGAGAATCTAAAGCAATACTGTTATTTCACCCTCAGTTCTTTTGAAAGCTAAAGGGGAAAACAAGTTTAAAAAAAATTTTTTTTTCTAGATAATTAAAGAAATCGCCTGGGAACCGTGTCTTGGGAAAACAAAATAAGCCTGTGTCAGTATTTACTTTCATTTTCCCAGAGATCTAAGTCTGGACGAGTTGCTTTTAAAAAAAAAAAAAAAAAAGCTGTTTATGAAATCAGAAGGGGTCATAGCTGGTCCTGGGAAGAAAGACTTCCCTTCTTTATATTAATAAATTTAATCATGTAATTAAAATTCCTCTTCTTGGTTAGACAAGAAATCATTTTACTGATTTAGCTCTGTTTAAACCAGTTCAGCTGTTACCTAAAACACCCACAGAATCATGTTACTTGCCCCAAATATCTGCAATTTATCGTTACATATTCCACGGAGAAGTCTAAATCTCGCCACGTAATCATAGATGTTCCTAATGATGGAGATATGTATGCATTTTCAGGGCTCACTGCCACAGGAGCTCACTAGTCTCAAACACGCCAGAGAATGTTGCCGTTGGCTCTCTGCGCTGTTAAGTTTTTTTCCCTTTAATAACAGCCAGTATGCAAACATGTGCTTGTCTGAAAGTTGCGCCCTAACACTTCCTTCCCGGGCGACGCTGTCCCTGTTTCTTCAACAGAACTGGTATTGCTTGGGTCTTATAGGTCTTCCCACTTCACTCCACAAAACATGGTACCCTTGGGAGATGCTGGACATTCATTCTGCCTCTCTCAGTCAGGGCTACTGATGCTGTTATGAAACACCATGACCAAAGACACTTGGGGAGGAAAGAGTTTATTCCGCTAACACTGCCACATTACAGTTCAGCAAAGGAAGTCAAGAGCTCTAGTGTTCAGGGACCGAGAGGCAGGAGCTGATGCAGAAGCCGATGGAGGAGTGTTGTTTGCTGGCCTTGCTCAGTCTGCTTTCTATTTTTGTTTGTTTGTTTTCTATTTTTGTTTTTAAGCCGGGCTTCTCTGTGTAGCCCTGGCTGTCCTGGAACTAGCTCTGGAGACCTGGAGACCAGGCTCAGAAATCTACCTGCCCCTGTTTCCCAAGGGGTGGAATTAAAGGCGTGCCACAACCGCCCAGCCTCAGCCTGCTTTCTTACAGAACCCAGAACCACCAGCCTAGGCTGGCACCATCCATAATGGGCTGAGCCCTCCTGAATCAACCACTAATTAAGGAAATGTCCTGCACTTGGCAGTGGTGGTGCACACCTTTCATCCCATCACTCAGGAAGCAGAGGCAGGCGGATCTCTGTGAGTTCAAGGCCAGCCTGATCTACAGAACAAGTTCCAGAACAGCCAGAGCTGTTACACAGAGAAACCCTGTCTCAAAACAAACGAAGGAGAAGGAGGAGGAGGAGGAGGAGGAGGAGGAGGAGGAGGAGGAGGAGGAGGAGGAGGAGGAGGAGGAAGAAAGAAGAAGAAGAAGAAGAAGAAGAAGAAGAAGAAGAAGAAGAAGAAGAAGAAGAAGAAGAAGAAGAAGAAGAAGAAGAAGAAGAAGACAGGCTTGTCTACAGCCTGATCCTATGGAGACATGTTCTTAATTGAGTCTCCTTTCTCTCTGATGATTCTAGCTTGTGTCAAGTTGACATAAAATCAGCCGATACACTGTCCTAATTCATATTGTTTTGTTTTTTTGAGACAGGGTGTCTATATATCCCTAGCTGTCCTGGAACTCACTATGTAGACTGAGCTAGCCTCAAACTCACGGGGATCCACTTGTCTCTGCCTTCCAAGGGCTAAGATTAAAGGTGTGCACCAACACACCCTACCTTGGCCCCTCTGGACCACACTGCCTCTGGGCACCATTTAGACTTTCTGACTGGGTTGCCTGCCAGTTTAAAGGACTGTGAAAGATTACTTTGCCCCTGACACCCATAAAAACCTGCTGAAAGAACAAATGGCTCAAGCCCAAACTTGCCAATAGCATACTCTAAAGCACCTTGGATAGCTTTTCCAAGGCTCTGAGGGCCTTTTAGCCGTGTCTTTCCAATCTAGCTGTTTCAAGCAGCTAGCTGTACAATCAATCCTTCATTTTTCTGAAACATCTCCAATCTCTCTAAGACAGCCCTGAGAAGAGCCCAAGGCCTTCCAAGGGAGATTTTTTTTTTTTTTTTTTTTTTTTTGGTTTGGTTTTTCAAGACAGGGTTTCTCTGTGGCTTTGGAGCCTGTCCTGGAACTAGCTCTGTAGACCAGGCTGGTCTCGAACTCACAGAGATCCGCCTGCCTCTGCCTCCCGAGTGCTGGGATTAAAGGCGTGCGCCACCACTGCCTGGCTGGAGATTTTTTTCATCTCTGTCTCTCTCTCTCTCTCTTTTTTTTTTTTTCCTTTAGGATTCTAAAGAAAACCACCCCTGTGTTCTCAGTTCCTTCCTTTCCAACCTCAAATGCTAATCCCATTTTGAGGTCTCAACTGGTGCTGTTCCTTGATCGTGAAATACCCTTCCCGGCCTCCTTGCTTCCTCATTGGCTCCTCCTCACCCTTTCAGATCTGGTGGCTTTGTCCGTGTTTTCTCACAGTTGCCTGTGGATAACGGTAGCACCTTGCTTACCACTGGGTTGTATCTTTGACAGAAAATATTAATAAAGCATAAGTATGCGTACATCTTTCCCTCTCCCGCCTGCTGGGGGCAGGTACTAGCAGGACGTGGGGTGTTTGAGAGTTATTTGTTTTGAGAGGAGGGAACGTTGTAGGGATTTTTGATGTGGTGATGGCGGGGTGTTTTTGTTTTGTTTTGTTTTGTTTTAATTTTGTTGTTTGTTCCTTAAAGACATGGTACCATGTGTAGCTTTGTCTGGCTGGGAACTCACAACGTAAACCAGGTTGGTCTCAAATCCCCAGAGATCTACCAGCCTTTGCCTCCCGAGTTCTGGGACTGAATGTGTGCACCACCATGCCCTGCCTGTGGTGATGATTTTTTTAAATTTTTTATTATTTTGGGGGCATGTGGGAACCATAGTAGGTGTTTAAAAGTCAAAACACAATTTAAAAGAAGTCAGTTCTCTCCTTCCACTGTGGGTTTGGGAACCCAACTCAGGTAACCAAGCTTACATTGTCGGTTTTGGCTTTTTGTTGTTGTTGGTTTTTGGTTGTTTGCTTTGTTTTGTTTTTGTTTTGTTTTATTTTGAGAAAGGGTATCTCTGTGTAACCCTGGATATCCTGAAATTTGCTGTGCAGACCAGGCTAGCTTTGAACTTATAGAGACTTGCCTGCCTCTGCCCCCCCCCATACCCTGCACATCATTGGATTTTGGGGAGTTTATACTGTAACCACCATTTCCAAGTGCAGGAGCGAGTACATACAAGAGAAGGATGCATTTTCAAAGAAGGAAGAGGGCTGTGGGTGTGGCTCAGTTGGTAGAGTGCTTGCCTAGCATAAATGAAGCCAGGATTTTATCCCAAGCACCACTAAGCCTGACGTGCTGGTGCAGACTAGTGATACTAGCACTTGGGAGGGAGAGGTAGGAGAATCAGAAGTTCAGGATCGTCCTTCAGTGAACAAGTGAGTTCAAGGCCAACCTGGCCTACAGGAGACTTTATCTCAAAAGAAAGGAAGGAAGGAAGGAAGGAAGGAAGGAAGGAAGGAAGGAAGGAAGGAAGGAAGGAAGAAAGGAGAGAGGGGAGGGAGGTGAGTAAAGAAGAGAGGGAGGAAGAGACCAAAATGGTCTGAAGTAGGGCAGAATTGGAGGAAATTTGAAGGGAGGGAAAGAGAGCTTTAGGACAGAGTGAAGAGCATTCTGGCGGATTGAGTAACAAAGTTCGTTTCAGATGCTACTCTGCTGCTGCTAAACAATTTCAGGACTGAAGAAGTTGGGCAGAAGAGAAGGCTCAGTGGTCAAGAGCTCTGGTTGCTCTCACCGGGGACTCAGGATGGGACCCCAACATCCATATGGCAGCTCACTAATTTACGTAATTCTCTTTGACATCTTCCTCAAGAAACCACATTGGCATTTGAAGTTGCGTGGCAATTATTCTTGGATGCCAACTTCATTTTCTTTGCAGTGGTTGTGTCTAGAGACTGGCAGTACCCAGTTACTGCCCACTCCACATCTTTCTCCCTAAACATATAAGCATTCGTAGGTGTCCTCGCCCCTTAAAACAAAAGGAAGTAGAAGTATATAAAGCAAAAAGAAGAGAAAAAAATATGGGATGGAGAAGAGGAAAATGCCTTCAATATCAGGTGACCTGGTCTAGGTGACATATCTCTCTCAGACTAGCCCAAGGAGCACCCAATGCCTTCAGCTCGGTTTGCTAAACAGAGAACTGCAGCTTTCTCCATTGTGTGGCTGTGGCTTCCCGGAAGCAGTGATGTTTATGGTGACTTCAAGTTATCAAGGGGAAGGGAAGGAAGAAGGCCGCTCCCACCGGAGGATGCAGCGTTGGTGACAGTCACGAGAAGGAAGCAAGGATGTGAAGAACTAAAGGAGATTCCCCCACCTGACCCAAACACCCGAAAGATGCTTCTGGAAGCTGGAGAAATCTGGGAGCAGCCACATTAGTCCTTAGATCCCACGTCAAGGATTTTGAACTCTATTCTGAGACCAGGAAAGATGGTGAGAAGATCATCAGCACTCTGTGAATGACATTTATAAAAATCCTCAGGCTGGGTGCTGAGTGAAAACGGGATTGCAGAGAAGCGAAAATGGCACTGGGAAGATGGGGGGAGTTGCCGCCTGGGCCTATGAGAAGTGGGGGTTCCACTGAGCAGTAGGGTAAGCTGTCTGGGCCTGTGCTGAGGTCTCAGCAGCCTGGGTGGTAAGACATAGATGTGACCAAGAGCTATTGAGCAAAACCTAATGGCTGATTTGAAATGTCATAGGAAAATGGTGGAACGTCTCTCTCAAACCCTGGGCCTCGTATCACCTCAATTACAATGACAGAAGCTGTCTGTGTCCTGTGCCAAGATACCCGGGAAAGGTTAACACACAGTGAAAATACCGGACAATCAGATGGGGAAACTGGAATATGCCTAGTTCCAGCAGTTGGGGGTTAAGGTAGGGTGATCAGTTGAGCCCAAGAGTTTGAAGCCAGTTTGAGCAACATATTGGGTTCCCCCATCTCAAACACAAATTACTGAGCCAGGAGTGGCAGCAAATGCCATTAATCCCAGCACTAGGGAGGCAGAGGTAGGTGGATGTTTTAGAGGCCAGCCCAAATGGGCATAGTGAGTTCCAGGCCAGCCTGGGCTATGTAGAGAGACCCTGTGTCAAAACAAACGGATAAACAGACCATTAGTCTGGAGGGACGGCTCACTGGCTTCAAGTGTGAGCCACCTGACATTAACCCAGGTTTCAATTCCCAGTGAAAAGCTGGATGCTGCCAGGCAGTGGTGGCGCACGCCTTTAATCCAAGCACTTGGGAGGCAGAGGCAGGGAGATCTCTGTGAGTTCGAGACCAGCCTGGTCTACAAGAGCTAGTTCCACGACAGGCTCCAAAACCACAGAGAAACCCTGTCTCAAAAAACCAAAAAATAAAAAATAAAAAGATAAAGTAATAGAAAGAAAGAAGGAAAGAAAGAAAGAAAGAAAGAAAGAAAGAAAGAAAGAAAGAAAGAAAGAAAGAAAGAAAGAAAGAAAAGCTGGATGCTGTAGTGCAGGGCTATAAGCCCAGCAGGAAGATAGGAAGTGAAGACAGAATTGCAGAGGCTCATGAACCAGTTAGCCTGGAACACACAGTTCAAGAGAAAGAAGAGAAATCCAACCTCAGCAAGGTAGAGATGGGAACTGACTCTCCTGGCCCCCATAGCTGTGCTGCGGAAACTGTATACCTGTATTCACATAGGAGAGGAAGAGGGAAGGAGGGAGGGAGGACCAAAGCGGAGGGGAAGAGAAAGGGGGAGGGAAGGAAAAGAGAAAAGAAAGGCAGTCGTAAACTGGACAAGTCAGGGGTGGGACACACACCTGCGATCCACACACTTGGAAGGCTGAGGCAGGAGGATTCTGAGTTTGAGGCCAGCCTGGGCTACATAGTGAGACCATCTCTCAAAAAGAAAAAAACCAAAACGATGAACAGGACATCACCTAGAGAACCTTCTTGTTTCTAGGACTTCGCCCAAGTGGAGTTGAGTCACAAGCCATGAGTGACTCAGGCCTGATTCAGGATTTTAGCAAGGAGCAACATGCTGAACCACCTGCAAGCTGAAACAAGCCCCTCCTACCACCCACTGCAGCATCCTTCGTCATTGCGCCATCTTTTCCACCTAATCATTTGCTTGAAGATGACAGGAAGAAACGGGCATGGCTTAATATCTTTATGTGGAGCTGCTGGAGAGAGGGCTCCGCAGGTAAAAGCTCAGGCTGCTTCCAGAGGTCCTGCTTGTGGCTCCCAGGTGGCACCCCAACACCGCCTATAATTCCAACACCGTCTTCTTCTGGCCTCCAAGGGCACCTTACATGGCACAGACTCACACACAGACACTCATAAATAAAAGTCACAGACACTCATAAATAAAAGTCTTTGTATATATTAAAAGTCTTTGGGCTGAAAAGCCTCTGACTCTTCCGGATGAAACAGACCAGAGTCCCTGACCAGAAACAGTAGAGTGAGGAGCCTCCTGCTGTGGGCGCTAATCCTCTGTCTATTGTCACAGCCAAAGTTCCAGACACTTTCAGGTTCTCTGATGGGATGGGTCAAATGGTCAAAGGACACAGGCCGACAGTTGAGACAAGAAGGCAAACGTCAGGAGTTGATTTGGAGGAGGGGAAGATTTTATTTTCCTAATAAAAATAAGATTGACCTGGAAAGAACGCAGAGTCCGTTTCCCATCGCTTCGGTCACACGAGATAATAAAATTGAACAAGGCAGAGGCTACGGTGACACCGGCACATTTACATGTGATTTATATGTGATTGCAGTGTGAGAATATCTTTGCGGGACAATCTGACAGTAGACAGTAAAAACACAAAACGACCAGCTCTTTGTCGTGGCTGTCATTTCTTATGGCAATACAACTCGGAAAGAAGTCCAAAGCTGTGTGTGTGTGTGTGTGTGTGTGTGTGTGTGTGTGTGTGTGCAGGGAGTATTGACCACAGCGGGAATCAGATAAAAATCACTCCCCCAAGGGGCTGGTGAGACGGCTCAGCGGGTTGAAATACTCGCCACCAAGTCTGACGACTCGAGTTCGATTTCCTGAACCCACGCGTAGGAGAGAATCAACACCCACAAGCTGACTTCTGACTTCCACACTGCATTGTGGCATGTGCAAAAGTGTGCTCAAATACACACCACAGGTGTGTAAAAAAAAATTAATGCCCCTCAGGGGCTGGTGAGATGACTCAACATTTTTTCTTTCTTTGGTTTTTCGAGACAGGGTTTCTCAGTAGCTGTGGAGCTTGTCCTGGAACTCCTTCTGTAGACCAGGCTGGTCTGGAACTCATAGACCCACCTGTTTCTGTCTTCCAAGTGCTGGGAATAAAGGCGTGCGTTACCACACCCACCTGGCTGCCGCTCAGTTTTCCTACTGGCTAAGTCCTTGCATCTCTCCCACCCTTGTGCCAGGCTTTCTTTTTGGGGGCACCAACCAGCTCCCACATCGTGACATGTAGTCTTGCTAGTCTTGAATGCTTGGCCTAGCATAGGCTCATTTCTGGCTATCTCTTTTAACTTAAATTAACCTGCTTCTCTTTATCTACCTTTCGCCTCGGGGTTTAGAGCCTTTCTTCTGTATACCTTCACTGCTTCTCTATGTCTGGCTGGTGGCTGCCTGGCTTCTGGCCCAGGGTGTCTTCCTTGTCCTCTCCTCTCTTCTTCTCTCGTTTTTTCTCCTCTAGTTTGAGCATAGAGTTTTCCCTCCTCTTTATTCTCTCGCTATCGGCCAGCCCTGCCTATCCTTTCTCTGCCCAGCTATTGGCCGTTCAGCTCTTTATTTGACCAATCAGGCGCCTCACCAGGCAAGGTGAAACAAGTGCACCGTATCTGTACATAATTAAGCATACATTCTTATATTGTTAAACAATCGCAGCATAAACAAAAGCAACACACCTTTGCACAGTTAAAGTAATATTCTGAAACAAAAACAAATGTAACAAACCTTTACATAGTTAATATTCTACATCAGTGCCCATGTAGGCAGGCCCCTCTGCGAGCAGCTGGTTTATTGAAAAGAGAGGCAGGATGTGATCCCTATCTTGATCAATAGTGTTGGATCAGTAACTACACCCGTGGGGCTGTGGAAGAATCTATAAAGCAGTCAATTTGGCTGGGAACCAGTAACTGCCAAAGGAACTTTAGACCCTCCAGAGAAGTCTTTAGAAAGAAAAAAAAAAGTCTAAGGGATTTCCCTGTGCTATTAGAACTGTTTCTGCCTAGTTATCACCAGTAGTGGGTCCTCTAAAGCTGAGCTGCTCTAGCCTAGCAGGTACATTAACTGGAAGAGGCAGTTCCTCTCGGGCCAGTGCAACACTGACTCATCTCCAAAGGGAGCTATGCCAGTCAAAACAGGATGGACAGCATCAAAGGAAAACAACATCCTGCATGGGCTGCTCTCTGTCGTGAATTATCTGGTCCATGCAGGGCGACTGCTGTAGTTCCTGCAACCAAACCATCATTTTGATGGGGAGGCAGATGGCAAGACAGGGTTTCATGAGAGGAGGGAACTTCAGCTGAGAAAATGTCTTCATGAAACTGGGCTCAGGGCAGGCCTGTAGGGCATTTTCTTAATTAATGGGGGAGGATCCAGCCCATTGTGGGTGGTGCTATCCCTAGGTTGGTGGTCCTGGGTTTATAAGAAAGCAGGCCGAGCAATCTGGGTTGAGGAGAGATGGGGTAAGGCAGTAACCAGTACCTCTCCATGGCCTCTGCATTAACTCCTGCCTCTTACTTCCTGCCCTGTCTGATTCCTGCCTTGGTATCTTTCGGTGATCTGTTGTCTGGAAGTATAAGCAGAATAAACCCTTTTCTCCCCAATGGTCTTTGGTCATGGTGTTTCATCTCAGCAATAGAAACCCTAAGACAGTTTGCTCCTCTCCCTCTTAGAGAAGACTTTCCTCTGTTGGGTGTACTGCTGTATACCTGTAATTCCATCATCTGGAAAGCTGAGGCAGGAGTATTGCCATGAGTTCAAGACCTACCAGGGCAATACAGGAAGTGCTAAGCCAAGCAGGGCTACAGAGTGAGACCCTCCTTCAATTTTCTTTTGTGGGGGGTGGTTTTTCTAGACAGGGTTTCTCTGTCTAAAACTGAACTGCTGAGAACTGAACCTGGGTCCTTTGCAAGGGCAATACATTGTCTTAACCCCTGAGCCATCTCTCCAGCCCCAGAATTTTTGTTGGTGTGTGTTTGTTGTGTGCATGTGGGTACAAAAGTGTCTGTGCCCGTGAGTGGAGGGCAGAGAACTTTTCATGGTCCTTCTTTCCTCAAGCACCATCCAGGTTTGGTTTTGTGACTTTTTTTTTTTTTTTTTTTTTTGACAAGGTCTCTTACTGGCCTGGAGCTCACCAACTGGCAGGTCAGAGAGCCCATGGGATCCGCTGGCCTCTGCCTCCCCACCCACTGCCAGGATTATAAACACACTTCAACATACCCACCTTTTAGAAAGCAGAAAGCAAAAACCAAGAATTCAGGGCTATGTTCAGGTCTCCATTGCTTGCACAACTGAACATCACCCCAGCCCAGGTTCTGACTCCTCAACGCCACTGACCGGCCCGTCCTGGGATCGTCTTCACCAGCCTGTTCTGCATTCGTCTTGAAGATGTGAGCATCTTCAGGGCCTTCTCTTGTCTGCTAGCATCTCTCTAATTGACTAAATCTGATGTGGGATTTCCCTCTGTATGCTGTGATTACCATTGGTTAATAAAGGAACTGCTTTAGGCCTATAACAGAGCTACAGGGGAACAGAGCTGGGGGGGGGGGACTAAACCGAATGCTGGGAGAAAAGAGGCAGAGTTAGGGAGAAGCCATGGAGTCACCACCGGAGACAGATGTGCTGGAACTTTGCTGGTAGGCCACGACCTCATGGTGATGCACAGATTAGTGGGGATGGGTTAAATTGATATGTAAGAGTTAGCCAATAAGAAGCTAGACCTAATGGGCCAAGCAGTGATTTAATAATACTGTTTCTGTTGGATTATTTCGGGGCTAAGTAGCCTGAAACTAACTAGTGGCCTCCTCCAACATAAATCTACTCTCATTTTTAAAATTTGTTTATTTTGGAGACAGAGTCTCACTCTGCAGCCTAGGCTAGACTAGAACTCACTTTGCAACCCAAGCTGGCTTCAAATTCATGGCAATCCTCCTGCCTCAGGAAAAGTGCTAGGATCACAGGTGGGAGCCACCACATCTTGCTTCTTGGTCTCAAGGTGAGGAGCCCACACTCGTGAGTCTTGTACTCTCCCCTAAAGCTCTAGTTTTTGCTTTGTGCAGTGGCTTCTCCAACTCCTCCACGTGTGTGCCTCTACTAGGCAGCCCAAACTCTCGCGTGCAATCCACACTCAGCCTCTTCTAGTGGAGCTCCCACCAGGCCCCCGCCTTGCACAAACGGCACTGCGAACACACAGCCCTGAAGCTGAAACATGACATCTTGGTTCCTTTCCTTCAGTCATTTAAAAAAAAGGAAAAACACAAGATAAAAAAAAATCCAGGTGTAGAGGTGTGTTTATAAACCCTGTACTGAGGAGGCAAGACAGCTGGCTCCCCCGACTCTTGGCCAACCAGTCAGTCTGGCTTGCTAGGTTGAGTTCCAGGGTGTTGAGAAACCTTGTCTAAAAAAAAAAAAAAAAAGCAATAGAGGCACAAAAGGAACAAATGACACCTCAGATTGTCCTCTGGCCTCCACAAGCACACTTGCGCGCACGTGCGCGCGCGCGCGCGCGCACACACACACACACAGACACACACACAGATGTCCGTGGCCCACACTATGATCCCAGCATTCCCCAGGAGGAAGTTCAGAAATTCAAGGTTGGCCTCAGCTATCTAGGAAGTGTGTGACTGGCCTAGGCCATGTGAGACCCTGTCTCAAAACAAAAGTTGAGCAATAAAAAGATGCTAGCAGGGCTATAGCTATCTGAAAGCTTTTTCTGAAAATTAAAAAATTAAAAGATTTACTTTGTGTGTATGTCTATACCATGTATGCAGAAACCTGAAGCTATCAGAAGGGGGCACCAGGAAGTTGTGAGCCACCCAGGGAGGGTGCTGGGAAGCAAACCTGTCCTCCTCCTCCTCCTTCTCCTCCTCCTCCTCCTCTTCCTTCTTCTTCTTCTTCTTCTTCTTCTTCTTCTTCTTCTTCTTCTTCTTCTTCTTCTTCTTCTTCTTCTTCTTCTTTTTGTTTTTTTGAGGGAGGGTTCGAGACAGGGTTTCTCTGTATATCTCACTCTGTAGACATGGCTGGACTCGAACACAAAGAGATCCTCCTGCCTCTGCCTCCCAAGTGCTGGGTTTAAAGGCGTGCGCCACCACCAGCCAGCTCCCACCTGCGATTTCTATAAGAGCATCAAGTGCTGTTAGCGCTGAGCCTCCTCTCCAGCTCCCGTCTGAAAGCTTGCTGAAGTTTGAAAAGCCGAATGCAATTAGATGATAGGACCCCTCCGTTCCCCTTCTCCTGGCCCCTCAACAGAGCTGTCTGACCTCAGGCCAGAGTACCGGCTCCCTTGAGAAGATCATGTGCATAAGAACACAACAGGAGCTTTAAGGTACTGTAGGGTCTCTCCTGGGAAGTTTTCACTCTTGTCATTGGAAGCAGAGCAGTCCCTACAGAGTGCAGGAGAGGATCACTTAGGGAGTCACTACCTGGAGTGTCATCTAAGAGGACACTCACGTACAGTCCCCTGGGCTCCGCTGTGATTCCACACTCCTGCCACCTTCCCATGTATAACATCCCACCCAACACCCATCCCCCAGTCTCCTTAAGGCTGACCTTCTCGTTTTCAGAATACCGATCGCTGCTTGCCATGTGTTTCTGTGTGTTCATGGGATGCCAGCCTCCCTCCACGGGATCCAAGCTTTGTATGAGCAGGAAATTCCATACAGTTTAGGGATTGCCATTTTCCAAGCCGTCAGAACAGTACCCAGCACACAGTCATATAACTTCAGCAAACACATCGGTGAAGGGCTTTCTGGGTGGAGTGCAAATGAGATCTACATGATGGCTCCTCCTGTAATCCAAACACTTGGGAGACTAAGGCAGGAGGATTGCTACAAGTTCAAGAGCAGCCTGGGTCATGTCATGAGTTTCAGGATGATATGGGCTACAGACCCTGTCTCAAAAACAGACAATAAACACATCCCAAAACAATTCTGCCAGCTAACAACCAAGTGTTTCAACAAGTGGATGAATATTCTACATCCAGTCCATAAACACACCAATACCCTGCGTTCCTCTGTTCTCTGCTACCGGCAACCATCACTCCCCGATCAACTTTGTTTTAATTTTCTTCCGCATATAGCATGTGTCTCCACCTTGATTTTGCAGCAAATGACAGTATTTTATTCTTCTTTATGGTTAAATAGTAACCCACACATTTTCTTCCTCTGTCAGTGGGCATGAGGTTGATTCCATATCTTTTTTTTTTTTTTTATGGTTTTTTGAAACAGGGTTTCACTGTAGTTTTAGAGCCTGTCCTGGAACTAGCTCTTGTAGACCAGACTGGCCTTGAACTCACAGAAGTACGCCAGCCTCTGCCTCCCAAGTGCTGGGATTAAAGGCATGCGCCACTACCGCGTGGCTGATTCCATGTCTTGGCTCTGCATAGTTAACCCTTATTCTGAGTTTTGCCATATACTTACATGTGTTCCAAATCTCTACATTATAACTGTCATCTTGGGCTGGAGGGATGGCTCAGAGGTTAAGAGAACTGACTGCCCTTCTGGAGGTCCTGAGTTCAATTCCCAGCAACCACATGATGGCTCACACACATCTATAATGAGACCTGGTGCCCAGAATACTATATACATAATAAATAAATTAAAAAAAACAATAGCTGTCATCTTTATTTCAGAGATGAGAAAACTGCAGCTGAGTAATTCTAAGTGGCACATTCAGGGCATCCTATGACGGGACTCACGGCAGGCAGTGTGATGTCAGAGGCCAGGGTCATTCATGTGGACTATGTGTTTGAGCATGTGTCTATAAAATACCTTTATTGAAGCCAAGCAATGGTGTCACCCACCTTTAGTCCCAGCATTTGGAAGGAAGAGGCAACCGGATCTTTGTGTATTTGAGACCAGCCTGGTCTGCAGAGGGAGTTCCAGAACAGCTGATACACCAAGAAACCTCGTCTCGAAAAACCAAAACAAAACAAAAACAACCACCACCACCACCAACAACAACAACAAATCCTTTATGGAGATATTATTCACATGCCATAAAATTCACTTGCTTGGCATAAAGCATGGGCACATGCCTGTAGTCCCAGAACTGGGGAGGCAGGCACAGGAAGATGTTGCGTTCTAGTCTAACCTGGGCTACCCAGAAAACTCTCGTCAAAACAAACAGGAGGAGGAATGTGGGGCCAGTGAGATGGCTCAGCGGGTAAAGGTGCCTGCTGCTAACCAAACCTGACGCCCTGAGTTCGATCCCCGAGACCCCACGTGATGAAAGGAAAGAACCAGTTCCCATGGTTGCCCTCTGACCTCCACATAGACACGTTGTCATGGCATGTGCCCTCTCACCCGGCAACATAAATATATTTGTAGAAAGTGGGCAATTGTATAGCTTTAAAAAAAAAAAAAGAACCTTCATTTTATGGCTGAGGCGAAGTCACCAGGGTGACCTGGGTGCTGCAGCAGCCACGCTCTCGAGTTCAGATACTCCATCTCAGAACTGATGTCTGACTCTGCAATGGAAAGGCTTTGGGGACCTTATTGGCCCCAGGCTCTGTAGTGCGTCATCTCAGACAGGGCGGGGAAGTCACGTTTACCACGTGACTGAAGGTGGCAGCAGTGCACGTGCATGTGAGGCTAGCTCCTGTCACCTTGCTTCTGCCAGGACCAGAGAACCTTTCTTATTATTTATAAGGTTTTTTTCTTTTTATCTGAGGTGGGGTCTCCTGTACTCCAGATCACCTCCAAACTCACTCACTATATAGCTGAAGATAACCTGAACGTCTCCTCAGCCCGCCACCTCCTAAGTGCTGGGATTGTAGATCTATACCAGGGTACCTGACTTGGAGCTTTTGCATAGTGTGCAGAAGGTCTTAGAGTTGGTTCCCAGTAAAGAGGAAGGGGAGGAGGAGAAGAAGAGGGAGGGGGAAGAGAGGAGAGAGGGAGAAGGAGAAGATGGGGAGGAGAGGAGGAGGAAGGAGTGGAGGAGGGAGAAGAGGAGGAGGAACAATTACCTACTTAAAGTAAATCATTCAATAGATTTCAGTATATTCAAGGTTGTGTAGCCCTCAACACAACCAAGTTTAGAGAACCCAAAAGAGCAACCGTGTATCCTTTAGCATTCTTTTCCACTGCCCCCCACCAGCTCTAGGCAAACTCTGATCTGCTTTATGTGTTTATGGATTTATCTACTCTGGGTGGGTGTCCCATGCAAATGCGATCATTCACCTGGTGACCTTTACTGACTGGTCTCCTTCACGACCCACTACCGGTGATATTTTTCGAGGTTCATCCATAGTGAGCCATCTACCACTACTTCACTCTTTTCTCTGAATGGTAGTTTTTGAAGGTTTTCGATTTTTATATCCTTTATGTACAAAGACAAACATGACTGTGTCGCTGGGTAGACAGCCTTGGATAATCCATTCAGGGTCGCTTAGTCAAACTTACTGAAGCCTAAGTCAAGTCTTTTGAGTAGTGCGGGAACAGTAACAGCACGTTTCAGCCCGTATTTCCAGATCAGGTAGGACCACGATGGTTAGAGTGGAGCAGACTCGGCAAGAGCCAGAACCCTGAACCTGCGGGTGACCTTGCTTGTAGGCAGCCGACAAGAAAACAATGGTACTCTATTGCAAGTGTGTATCAGCGATTCTGCCCAGCAATTCATTCACGGAGGAGCATTTGAATTGTTGCTACTCTCTGGCTGTTTTGACTCATGCCAACAGTGAGCATTCATGTGTAAATGTTTGTAGGCACCGTGTACTGGCTGCTCTTAGGCAAATACCTGGGAGTGGACTGCAGGACGTGTGGCTGCAAAGCCCAGGTTCACTCTGGCTTTGTTCTACTGCATACCAGAATGGATAAATCCATCACAAGTTTAGCTGACGTATTAGTCTAGAGGTTATTTTCTTTTAATTTTTATCTTATTGGTGTTTTGCCTTTATGTATATCTGTGTGAGGGTGTTGGATCCTAGAGTTACAGATGGTTGGTCCTCTGGACGAGCAGCCAGTGCTCTTAGCCACTGAGCCATCTCTCCAGCTCCTAGAGGTTATTTTTTTTAAATGTATTTTATTTATGAGTATTTTGCCTGCATGAGTGTATGTGCACTGAGTGTGTGCAGGCCCCACAGAGGCCAGAGATTTGTGGAGAAATGGCTCAAAGGTTAAGAGCACTGACTACAGTCAGACAGTGGTGGTGCACACCTTTAATCCCAGAGGCTCATGGATCTCTGTGAGTTCAAGGCCAGCCTGGTCTACAGAGCAAGTTCCAGGACAATCAGGGCTGTTACACAGAAAAACAGCTGCCTTAAAAATGCCCCCCCCCCCGCCCCGCAAAAAAATCACTGCTTACTTGGTGGCTCACAACCATCTGTAACTCCGGTTCCTAGGGATCTGACACCCTCTTCTGGCCTCCATGGCACCAGGCATGCAAATGGTGCACAAATACATGCAGGTAAAACATCTGTACATATAAAACTAAATTGAGAGAGAACCTGTGTGCCGCTGTAGACCAGAAGATGCTGCTGTATTCCCATGGTCTGATACAGGCGGTGTGGACTGCCTAATGCGGTGCTGGGAGCTGAATTCTGGTCCTCTGCAAGCACAGCACATGCTCCTAACTGCAGAGCCATCTCTCCAGTCCTGTCTCCAGTCCAGAGCCTTGGCTAGCACGGTCAGCACCTGCTTGACCCAGGAGCCTGGTCAACTTTGAGTACACTAAGTTGTGACAGATGGCCTCGAGACCTGATGCTGATACTCCCAGAGGAGAAACTGTTGCCAATGACAGACTCCTACTGAACATCTCTCCGGTGTAGTTACTCCTTTCCCAAGAGACCCAGCCAGAGCATCAGATCCTCTGTACCATTTTTTGCCCTGCAACCTTTCTAATCAAGGCAGGAATTTTCAAGATGTCTAAACTCTCACTATTTCCTTCCACTCTGCCACTTTCTCTAGCAAAAAAGGCTGGGTCCACAGGCCACTTGGCAAGGACCAATGTCAGTAATAAACACAGGAGCATCCCTGGGAAATCAGAGCACGTACAACAGGCTGGCTGTTTTCTTAGGTGAAAAGGCCAACAAACAGAGGTTGTTGCCTAGGTTTTGTTTTGATTTTATCACGGGGTGTGGCTAGCACACGGTCAGAAAGAGCCACAGGGACTTTACAACTCCTGACCATCTTTATTGGGCTGAAGTCCAGGTCTCTTTATAATTCTTTTAATAAATCCTCGAGTTTACCCACATTTCAGCTCCTCTGAGGCTTTTCCCCAAAGACTGTTCTCCTCTCTGGCTATCCCAGGGGAGTGAGCTGCAGAGTGGTGACGTCGTCTCTGTGTTCTAGAAGGCAGGAATGTGGGGCAAACAGGCTAAGACCTTTACTCAGGGTCACAGGGCTTGGGTTGAAAATAAACCCCGACCGAGCCCATCATTCATCTCCCTCTTCACGGTGGGAGAGATCAGGAGTTGATCTCTTTTGTGTCTGGGTTTACAGGGGAAGGGCCATGCTATTTAGGGAACAGGTGCCTACCACACCCACCCCCAGTAATCCCAGCCATTTAAATCTGCCATTCCAGCCCAAAGGCTACAAAGGAAAGGCCAGGCTTATCTTGAAGGTACAGGACACTACCGTGCTTTCTTCATCCTTGGTAAACAGCTAGGCCAGTCCAGCGAGGCAGAAGAGCCTCTTCAGCAAAGATGACATTCTGTGGGTGCCAAAGTAACTGAGATTTAGTTGACAGTGTCCACCCCAGTGCCCACCAGGGTAGGGTCGGTGCCCTGGAGAGATTGGAGAGATTGCAATAGCATTGGCTGTTGCATAGCTCCAGGACTAACTAGGAATGACTAAAATTTTTGTGGAATGTTTTAAGAACTTAATGGCAGGAGAAATGACAGCCTGTGTTGACAGTGGGGACTCTGATATAAGTCACACTGGTATCATCTGGTGGTCATGAATTCATTGTTTTTAATTTTTTGTTATTGCTTTTTGTTTCTTTGGTATTTTGGCTTTTCAAGACAGGGCTTATCTGTAGCTTTGGAGCCTGCCCTGGAACTAGCTCTTGTAGCCCAGGCTGGCCTCAAATTCACAGAGATCCATCTGCCTCTGCCTCCTGAGCGCTAGGATTAAAGGCGTGTGCCACCACTGCCCAGCTATGAATTCATTGTAAAAAGAGACCATGCATTAACACCAGAATGAGATTTGTGAGGTCAGATTTGAAGATCCATTCATTTTTTATTGTCTGTGTGTAGGGCTTTTACTGTTTGTGTGTATATGCACCATGTGAGTTCCTGGTGCCCAGGGAGGCCAGAAGAGGGTGCTAGAGCCCCTAGGTCTGGAGTTACCAATAGTCATGAATGACATGCAGGTGCTTGGATCCAAACTCAAGTCTTCTACAAGAGTACTGCTGACTGCTAGCCCGGTAGTGGTGGCACACATCTTTGATCCCAGCTCTTGGAAGGCAGAGACAGGCAGATCTCTGAGTTTGAGGCCAGCCTGGTCTACAGAGTGAGTTCCAGGACAGTCAGGGCTACACAGAGAAACCCTGTCTCAAAAAAAAAAAAAAAAAAAACAAACCAAATGAAGTGCTTTTAAGCCTGGAGTCATCTCTCCAGCCTCAGTGCAGTTAGTTTTTGATAGATCCTTTTATATATATACTATCAAAAGTAAACCTGAGCAAGGTGTGGTGGCACACATCTTAGTTCTAGAGGTAGGGAGGCAGAGGGATGTGGATCTCTGTGAGTTCAGGTCCTGCTTGGTGTGCATATTGAGTTCCAGACCATCCAGGGCTACAAAGTAAAAAAAAAAATTAAGCAAAGAAAAGAGCGAATTAGAATAGGGGGAAGGAAAGTCACTGAACAAAACATTCACAGCCAACACTTTTTGTTGATGTTGTTTTGTTTTCTATTCAGCATTACAACCTTGGTTGCTGGGCATAGCTCCTAATTCCTGAATTAAGATGATGCGTGTATGCGGGCTGCTGATGCGGCTCAGTGGGTAGGATGCTAGCAGACACACAGCCCTCCATCTGAGCACCAGCACTGCATACATGACGTTTGGAGATGCAGGCCTGTAATCCCAGCTCTCAGGGAGGTAGCGGAAACCCAGTGTTCAAGGTGGTCCCAGGTGCTGGGATTAAAGGCCTGAGCCCCACTGCCCAGTTAAAATCCTACAGCTTTTTAACACCAAGTGCTTTGGCCAGCCATCTTGCTAGACTATATGTGGTTAACATTTTTCCCACTTTCATGTGTGTGCTGGGCATGTGTGTGTGCAAATTTTGTGCATGTGTGGATGTGGTGCACGTGGAGGCCAAATGCTGATGTCAGGAATCGTCACCATTGATTGACCTTCTGCCTTATTCACGAGGGAGGCAAAGTCTTTCCATCAACCAGGATCCAGCCCAGCAGTGGGGAAGTGCCACTAGCCATATCGCTCTGGGGACTCCCTGGCTCCCCCTTGGTGATGCAGGATTATAGGCAGGCCCACCTGGCATTCACATGGATTCAAGGGATCTGAATTCTGGTCATTCTTCTGCAGCAAGCAGTTAACTGCTTAGCCATTTCCCAGTCCCAAACGTTTGAGGTTAATTTTAGAACATTATGCAGGGCTGGAGAGATGGCTCAGCAGTTAAGAGCACTGACTGCTCTCTCAGAGGACCTGGGTTGGGTAGCTAGCACCCACACTGTGGCTCACAAATGTCTGTAACTTGAGTCCCCAGGGAAACAGGTGACCTCTTCTGGCCTCTGTGGGCACTGCACACACATGCTGGACGAACAGACATGCAGGCAAAATACCCATGCACATCAAGTTTAAAATAATACTAATTAAAATAAAAGCAAGAACATTATGAATACAAGCTTGGGAAAGGAAGACAGAAGACTCTCTCTGGCATTTTATTCTCATGCCAACGGAATTACCATGATTGGCTTTTGTTTTGTTTTGTTGAGATAGGGTCTTACTGTGTAGCCTGGGCCTGCCTAAAACTTACTAGGGAAACCAAACTGGCTTCTGGAACTCACGAAGATCTTCCTGCCTCTGCCGCTCGAGTGCTGGGATTTAAAGGACTGCCCACTACTCCTGGCTTGGCTTTACTAAAACTGTTTAAACTCAAGTATGAGTCCCCTTATGCTTTACCCTGGACAGAGCCCGCTAACCTGGAACCCTGCTCGCTTCAGCATCTGGGGTCTGTTCTTCTAAGACAGCTTCTCTCCCCAGGCTGCTGGGCGAGGATGTGTGTGTGCCTGCACGCACGCGTGCAGAGAGAGGTTTATCTGAAAGCCAGACCAGGGGGTGGCTCAGCCCTCGCCTGCTATGTGCCTGTTCCAATGCCCTAGAATAGCAAAGTTTATCAAGGATATTCTTATAAAGTGTCCCCCTGACAGTGTGAACAAGCTACGTGAGGGAAGACAGGTTTATTTAAAGATGAGTTCTAGATTCCTGCCTGGGTTGTCACTATAAAAAGTTGGCATAATTGATGACCGTTGATAAAATGCCTTTTCTATCTTGGGGTAGCCGGGGCTTTGTGCGGCGTATGACGGACGGTCAGCTGTTACTCCACCTGGCTTTCCCCAGCCTCCTCTCGAATTGCAGGCTGCCTGGTTAGTTTTTTATTGTAGTTTTATCCTTTCTTCTTGTGTCCATAGAGAAACAAACAGTAAGGCAGGGAGAGGGCTTGCCCTAGGGGTCCCTGTGAGTCCCAGAACTTTGCTCGGAGCCCAAGAATTTTCTTTGCCCTTAAACCAGACACAGAACTTTCAGGTCTCTTGGTGATGTCTTCTAGCTAAGTCCATACGGTCCCCTGGCCATTGAATATGACTTACAATGTGTTCCCCTGAGAGGGTCCTTGCTCAGGATTTAGTTATGGGGGAATGAGAGGCCCCATCCTTATATAGATTGTGGCATCCAACATAAAAAGCATATGCCCCAGGTTTGTCATCAAGCAAAGGTCATACATACATACATGAAATAATGTGTTTCATAATTTTAATGCTGGTTTTTTTTTTTTTTTTTTGGCTATTCTTTCAAGACAGGACCTCACTATGTAGCTCTGGCTGTCCTGAAACTCATTATGTAGACCAGGCTGGCCTCTAACTCACAGAGACCGAATGCCTCTGCCTTCCAAGTGCTGGGTTTAGTCATGCACCACTATAGCTGGTTTTAAAAGTCTTTCTTAGGGGCTGGGGAGATGGCTCAGAGGCTAAGGACACTGACTGTTCTTCCAGTGGTCCTGAGTTCAATTCCCAGCAACCACATGGTGGCTCACAATCATCTAAAATGAGATCTGGTGCCCTCTTCTGGCATGCAGGCATACATGGAGGCAGAACACTGTATTGTATATGTAATAAATAAAATCTTTTTAAAAAAAAAGTCTTTCTTAGTTTTGTTTTTCTTTTGAGATCTTATTAGCTTAGTTTATGTATATGAGTATTCTATCTGCATGTATGCCAAATGGAGAAAGAGGACATCAGATCCCACTCTAGATGGTTGTGAACTGCCATATGGTTGCTGGGCATCGAACTCAGTACCTCTGAAAGAGCAGCCTTTTTGGGGGGAGGGTATTCAGGACAGGGTTTTCTCAATTTGTAGGTCAGACTGGCCTCAACTTCAGAGATCTGCCTGCCTCTGCCTCCTGAGAGCTGGAATTAATGGTGTGTGGCATCACTGCCCAGCTAAATATTTTATTTTTTGTGTGTATGAATGTTTTGCCTACATGTATGTACATATACCACATGTCTACCTGGTACCCAAGGAGGCCAGGAGGGCATCAGAGCCACTAGAACTTGAGCTGCAAATAGTTGTTAGAGCCATGTAGGTTGGGAATCAAATCCAGGTCCTCTGCATAAACAAATGTCCTAACCATGAGACAATATCGCCAGTGCTCCCCCCCACCCCACAGGGTAGAAAAAGAGAAGGAATCTGGGAGGTGGTGGCACATGCCTTTAATTCCAACAATTGGGATGCAGAGGCAGGTGGATCTCTGTGAGTTCGAGGCCAGCCTGATCTACAGAGTGAGTTCCAGGACAGTCAGGAATGTTACACAGAGAAACCCTGTCTTAAATAAATAAATAAATAAATAAATAAATAAATAAATAAATAAGGAAAGACCGAAAGAAGAGGAAGAAGAGAAGAGAACAGACTCCTACAGGTTATATATTCTGATACAGGTTAAAGTCTAAACTGTCACACACATACAGGAAGACACAAAGACACTGATGAATAAATATATATATATATTTTTTTGGTTTTTCGAGACAGGGTTTCTCTGTAGCTTTGGTGCCTGTCCTGGAACTAGCTCTTGTAGACCAGGCTGGCCTCAAACTCACAGAGATCTGCCTACCTCTGCCTCCCGAGTGCTGGGATTAAAGGCGTGCACCACCACCGCCTGGCATAAATGGAATTTTTTAACGAGGCAGGGTTTCTCTGTGTAACAGGCCTGGCAGTCCTGAAACTTGCTCTTGAAGACCAGGCTGGCCTCGAACTCACAGAGATCCACCTGCCTCTGCCTCCTGAGTGCTGGGATTAAAGGCATGTGCCACCACCACCGCCCAACCTTGGAATTTTACATGTACCGTTTATTTTGGAATAACTAATGCATGCAACTAAGTATTTTAAAAATATAAAGAGTTGAAGAGTAGAAGATTAACCAGGCAGTGGTGGTGCATGCCTTTATTCCAGCACTCGGGAGGCAGAAGCACCAGTCTACTTCAGAGAAGATAATGAGCATCAAGGAAATGCCACATGGAGTTTACTTTCTTCGTGGCAAAAGTAAACAACTGGGCAAGAAAATGACCTTGCCTCAACTACTGACAGTATGCTGTCCTAAGTGGAGAAGCAGGACACAGAAGAAAGTGACTGCCAAACATTATCAAGACAAGGAGGAATAGCCCTTCAGAATATCCAGCTTCACAGAAAAGCCTGTCAGATAATCTAGGCCTGTAGGCCAAAGATGGATGCCCCAACATTGCAGAGAAACTTTGGGTGACTGTCCAGGCAGTCAGCTGCTTCTGTCATTTCTCACAGTTTTTGGAAGTTGCTTGCTTGCACTTCTGCTTACTCAGCTAACATTAATTCCTTCTTGGGTCTCTAAGGAAGTTGAAGACTGGATAGTTATAGTTTTCCTTGGTGGCCAGATGCAAAAAGCAAGTTATGTAGAAAGTAAATTAGTCCAAAACTTTGGACTCACCAAGATGGGATAGATATGGAGTATTTGTCTCTGAATTTGTCAAATGCAAATGGACTAGACATTGTTGATATAATTATTGCCTGTATGTATGTATATATATATAGTTATTGTATTTATTATATATAGTTTTTCTTATATTAATTATAACTTATTTTAAAATTTTAGACAAAAATATCTTAAATTCCATATTCTGTAGATTTCTGAAGTATTTGAAAATGACCTATCTAAAATATATCTTTGTTTGACATTGAAAACCTACCTAATGTGACTACAAGTTTGATTATAATAGGTGATTAACTACTCACCTGCATTTCCTTATTATTGTAAGCAGTAATAATAACTTTCAAGGGCTAGAAATTTGCATTACATTGTTAAATGAGCTGTATGGGTACAATACCTTGAACAAGAGTAGAAATGCATGTACAGTATGTTCTAACAAAGTTCATCTCAAATTTGTATCAATATATAAATTTTTTATACAATATACAAAAACCCAATCCAGGTGCTAGAGAGATGACTCAGAGGTTAAGAGCATTGCCTGCTATTCCAAAGGTCCTGAGTTCAATTCCCAGCAACCACATGGTGGCTCACAACCGTCTGTAATGGGGTCTGGTACCCTCTTCTGGCCTTCAGGCATACAGACAGAATATTGTATACATAATAAATAAACAAACAAACAAATAAATATTTTTTTAAAAATAAATAAAAAACAACAACAAAAACAAAACAAAACAAAAACTCAATCCAATGTAAAACATTTAAAACTAGCCATTACTTTTAAAAAGTAGATTCAAGCTGGGTGGTGGTGGCGCACGCCTTTAATCTCAGATCTTGGGTGGCAGAGGCAGGTGGATCTCTGTGAGTTCGAGGCTAGCCTAGTCTACTTGAGTCAGTTCCAGGACAGGCTCCAAAGCTACAGAGAAACCCTGTCACAAACAAACAAACAAACAGACAGACAAATTAATTAAATAAAAATAAAAGGTTCAATAATCTACCTTTTTAGCTTATCAATATTGTTCTCTCCCATCCCTGTCCCTTGCCTCCTAATCTCTCTCTTTCCTGGGGCCACTAAGACAAACTTCTTACATATTCTTCCAGAAATTCTCATTAATGTTTAAAAAAAATCATTCTATTTCAAAAGTTGGAAACTCCCAAACTGTCCACTGTAGCGTGAGGCAATTTTACAACGCTCTTAATGAAAACCAGGGGTCAACTTCATAAGGCTAAGTATGGAAAGATTACCTACAAATCAAATTATCATCCAACACATTTTAATAACTAAGTAGTTAAATATGACCGTGAATCAAAAATGACCCCAGATTGCGAAAGGCTAATAACATTAGTCCCACAGCTTAGCGGGCCATCCCAGCCACACGTGATGACCTTGGACATTTCATGGGGCTGCCACACGGCACCTACACACACTTTATTACAGGCTTTAAACAAACTGTAGAGTTTTGTGGTCTTCCAGTCGCAAATGTTTAATTTTCCATTTCCATCTCCTGAAATCACACAGCTCATGTCTGCCTGACAAGCGTAGCCTGCTACCAGATGACCTTACAATTTTTTTCCTTACTTCTGAATCTGAATCTGTTCCATGCTCCAGAACTAAGATTTGGGTATCTGTTGACTGGCAAGCTAGCCATTTCCATTTGGAGACAAATCACTGCAGGCACTGAGTGCACACTTGGCTCTGCTGTGTACTTAAAACCCACAGGGATATCCCATCCCCAAACTCTAAGGCTCTTATCATCAGATGAACTCACAAATCTTCAGTTCTCATCAACAAAAACAACGGTGTTGACAGCTCCCTAATGCCGGTAGTATTCCTGAACAATCTCTCCACTGCACAATCTTTCCGCCAAACGTCCCAGCCACAAAGAGATTTTGCTTGTCTTCATCGGGATTGAACCCGACACAACAGGGTGCTTTTCGGTTTGTAAACCTTGGCTTACCCTGTCCGTCTCTGTGTCCCAGAGCTTCAGGTACCTGTCACAGGCTGCACTGAGGACCTGTGTCCCTGCAGTGTTGACACGGATTCCCTCACAGCTTTACTGTGACCAATCAATGTGTTCAGACAGCGCCGGTCTCCATAAACTTCCCATAGCTTAACTTTACAGTCCATGGAACAAGACAGCAAAAGAAAGACAAGTCCAGAAAGAGGAAACAGCCTGACCACACTGACACCTTTGTGTGTCCAGACCACACGGGAATTTGGTTTTGGGGAAGACAACATTTTCAGGTGGCCCAGATGACTGTAGATTAACACCGACATCCTGAGGTGTGTGCACGCAGGACCCGCCTTGAGCACCATACATTTCTTCAACGTGTAAGATTGTCTTCTCCTCCACAGGTCTCTCCTCTTCCTGTTTGCCTTTTTACTGCCTCTTTGCTGTGATTTCATCCAACTACTTTTGTTCTTCTTCTGAACGTTTGGCTATATCTTTTTCATCCACAAATTTTGCCCATGGTCCCAAGAAACCATCAATAGCCGGGTGGTGGTAGCGCATGCCTTTAATCCCAGCACTTGGGAGGCAGAGACCGGCGGATCTCTGTGAGTTCTAGGCCAGCCTGGTCTACAGGAGCTAGTGCCAGGACAGGCTCCAAAGCTACAGAGAAACCCTGCCTCAAAAAACTAAAAAAAAAAAAAAAAAGAAAGAAAAAAGAAACCATCAATATTAGAAGCATCATTTTGTTTGAATTTTTCCTCTTTTCTGTTTTCTTTTGACCAGTTTCAAATACAAATGTCCATCTTTGCTGTTCAAACATGAAGTCGTTGACATGAGCCGCTCTGGATATCCAGAAAGCTTATTTCTGGAGCAGCCATAGGAGCAATCTCAAAGGTAGGATTATATTAAATTTCTTTAACAGGATGGTCAAGGTGAACTCCAGTCTCCAAATCTTCCTCAACTGCCACCTCCAGAGCCCAGTCACCGCCACTGTCTGAGAGGGCTTGGCTGAAGGCGATTTGGTCAAGTGCATGAGAGAGCCGGCGGCTGGCGGCCGACACTGACTGCCCTCACTGTCGGAGTCCGATTCAGACCCTGAACCCAAACCATACGAAGCAGCTAGAGCTGCAATCACAGCGGACATGACTGCAACAGATGCCCTCTGCTGTGGTCAGGCCAGGGCGGACGAAGCAGCGAGTCCCAGCACCTCATTGGGTGCCAGATGTAGCGCAAATTCTAACTGGTCTTAAGCTCAGAGAAGCAGGGCAGCCAGCCACTAGTTCTTACCTCTACAGAATCCTCAGATCCAATGGCTGAGAACTCCTATCTTTGCAATCCTCAGAATGAATGGGCTTGAGATCCTGTCTCCACCTCCCTAGTGCTGGGATTAAAGGTGTGAGCCACCACTGCCTGGCTTCTAAGGTTAACTAACGGCTAGCTCTGCCCTCTAATCTTCAGGCAAGCTTTATTTACTAGAGCATAAATAAAATATCACCACATCTTTTAGTATATCAGACTGCATCCATCCGTCAACAGAGTTCATCAAATGAACCCCATAAATCTGACAATGTGTTTCATGAAATCTCTGTGATTATTGAAAAACAGATGACTTCCACTTGGGGACAGGTCATAGTATAACACATTAAATGACTGAGTTAAAAAGTCAGCTGGGCAGTGGAAGCACAGACCTTTAATCGCAGCACTCGGGAGGGAGAGGAGGGTGGATCTCTGAGTTCAAGGCCAGCCTGGTCTACAGAGTAAGTTCCAGGACAGTCAGGGCTGCACAGAGAAACCCTGTCTCGAAAAACAAAATAAAACAAAAAAAAATCAACTTTCATAGGAAATTCCTTTTGAAGAGCACTGGATTGGAGTGTTGTCACAAGCTGGGCCTGGAGGTGCAGTCCTGTTATCTCAGTTGTTTGGGTAGCTGAACCAGGAGGGTCTCAAGTTCAAGGCTAGCTTGGGTGGCACAGTGGATTCTAGGTTAGCTGGGGGCAACCTAAGGAGATGTGGCCTCAAAAGTCAAAAGTAAAAGGAGATTTGGAGTTATAACTCTGTGGGAGGGTACTTGTCCACCATACCCAAGGCAATGGGTTCTACTCCCAGTACCAGAAAAGCAAAGATACAAACAAAATGCCTTGCTAAGCCTGTGGCGGAGTGGTCTGATAATAAAAGCAGCTGTCTGTGCCCTCCTATCGGACCCTGAGTACAGGGAGTATTTTGACAGCATGTTTACTTCTCTATGGCCTGTGCCAGACGGGGTGAAATCTTTCTGGCTATAATAAGACACGTGGGCTCAGAAAAGCAATATGATTCAGAAGCAGGAACCACAACTCCCGGAGCAAAGATCCCCTCTTGGGGAGTCTGCTGGCTTCATCTTTCACGAAGGGTGTCAGGGAGGGGCTAAGCCAGGCTTGCAGATCTGAACTCTGGATGGTGGCTCATGCCCGACATTCTCCGCTCTCGCCAAGCCCACATTGTCTGCATTCCCCTTGCTTTAGGTTCTCTTCTTGCCTCTTGGACACAGATACTTGAGGTCACATAGCTTCTCCTTCAGCTGCTGGGGTCTCAAGGAGAGGGTAGAGGGAACACTAACTTATATAAAAACCCAAGGGCCCCTTCCTATATTCTCCCTTGGCTGTTGGGG
This sequence comes from Alexandromys fortis, assembly GCF_014885135.2. NCBI lineage: Eukaryota > Metazoa > Chordata > Mammalia > Rodentia > Cricetidae > Alexandromys > Alexandromys fortis. The sequence goes on along the minus strand of NW_026067918.1, from coordinate 8,503,335 downwards.
TGTATCTCTGTGGGACAGAATGTGTTTCGCTGAGGGTTTTGTTTTGTTTGTTTGTGTGTGTGCGTGTTTGTGCGTGTTTGTGCGTGTGCACACGTGTGAGTACAAGCACCCGCAGCATATGTGGAAAGGTCAAAGGACAACTTGGGTGAGTCGGTTTTCTTTCTACCATGATAGGTATCGACCTCAGCCTGCCAATCAGATTTGCTGGAAAGTCCCATTGCTAAATGAACCATCTTGCTAGCCTCAAAATGAGATCTTGCGTTAGATGGGCTTGGTGAACTTAGCCCAGTTTCAGTCCTAAGGGCACCTGTTTATGGAACAAACAGGGCTATTTGCCGTCATGCTGTTAATAGGCCAACTGCCTGTGTGTTTATATAGGGAGCTAAGGGAGCTGACATGTCCCCAGTGTCCTGCCAAACAAACAGACCTAATCACCCCAACTGAAAGCGAGTCTGCAACCTCAGAAACACAGTCCAGCATTCAACAAGCATATTTTTAAAAAGGGAGAGAGGTAGAGAGGCATGACACACGCATGCACACACAAAGATTGTGCACACACACATACACACACTAATAATTAATGAAAACATTCCAACAAAAGGAAATCCCACTTGGAGCTTTCCTGAACACACTAAGCTAGAACATGTCTAGTTCCCAACAAGGACACTCTAGAATGTGTGTGTGCGCACGCGTGTGTGTAGGTCAGAAGTTAATGTTAAATGCCCGTTTATTTTTCTTTTTTAAAATATATTTATTTTTATTGTATGTATGTTTATTTTCTTTTTGTGTACATCGGTATTTTTTTAATTAATTTTTTTATTAAAGAATTACACCTCCTCCCCTCCTCCCACTTCCCTCCTCATCCCCCCTCCCCCACTCCAGTCCTAAGAGCAGTCAGGATTCCCTGCCCTGTGAGAAGTCCAAGGTCCTCCCACCTCCATCCAGGTCTAGGAAGGTGAGCATCCAAACAGACTAGGCTCCCCCAAAGCCAGTACATGCAGCAGGATCAAAACTCAGTGCCATTGTCCTTGACTTCTCAGTCAGCCCTCATTGTCCACCACGTTCAGAGAGTCCGGTTTGATCACATGCTCCATCAGTCCCAGTCCAGCTGGCCTTGGTGAGTTCCCATTAGATCAGCCCCACCATCTGAGTGGGTGCGCACACCCCTCGCAGTCCTGACTTCCTTGCTCATGTTCTCCGTTCTCCCTCCTTCTGCTCCTCATTTGGTACATTGGTGTTTTGACATGGGTGTCGGGTCCCCTGCAACTGGAGTCACAGTAGTTGTGAGCTGTCATGTGGGTGCTGGGAACTGAACCTGCATCCTCTGGAAGAGTAGTCAGTCCTCTTAACCACTGAGCCATCTCTCCAGTCCTAATTGCCCTTTTTCTTTTTTTTGGGGGGGGGGAGGGAGAGGGTTTTCAAGACAGGCTTTCTCTGTTTAACAACCCTACCTGTTCTGGAACTAGCTCATATAGACCAGGCTGGCCTCAAACTCACAGAATCCTCCTACCTCTGCCTCCCGAGTGCTGGTATTAAAGGTGTGTGCCACCACTGCCCGGCATAATTGCCTTTTTTCAATTGTTCTTTACCTTCTTTTTTGAGACAGGGTCTCTCACTGAACCCGAAGTCGACAATTTGGCTAGACTAGTTAAGCAGCCAACCCTGAGCGCTTCCTCTCTCTGCCTCTCCAGATGTGAGAAGACAGATGTGCAGTTCAGTGCCTGGATTTTTTTAAATATTTATTTATTTATTATGTATATAATATTCTTTCTACATGTATGCCTGCAGGCCAGAAGAGGGCACCAGATCTCATTACAGATGGTTGTGAGCCACCATGTGGTTGCTGGGAATTGAACTCAGGACCTTTGGAAGAGCAGACAATACTCTTAACCACTGAGCCATCTCTCCAGCCCCAGTGCCTGGATTTTTATATGTGATCCGAATGTAGGTCCTCTTGTTTGGGTGGCAGGCTCTTTTACTAACCGAGTCATCTCCCCAAACCCACTTTCCCCCTTTAACACCAAAGACAATCCCATCCAGTTCTTTCTTCTTCCGCTGATGGTCATGTCTAACTTCTCTCTCTGATCCTTGAGGTCCAGACTGATGAACCTTTTATGTCTACAGTATCAGGGATGACCCCCTCACAGCCCACTCCTTCCTTCTTTCCTTCATTCCTTTCTCTCTTCAGAATCTTATGTATTCTAGATCAGTGTTCTACCACAGAGTTATATCTTATAGCATATATATTACACACACACACACACACTCATGAACACACATTAGAGTCTCACTGGGGCTGGAGAGATGACTCAGGGGCTAAGAGGACTTGTTGCTCTTGCAGAGGACCTGGGTTCAACTTTCAGCCTCCACATAATGGTTCACAACCATCTGTAATTCCAGTTCCAGGGGATCCAATGCCTTCTTCGGACCTCTGCAGACACTAAGCAAGCAGGAGACACTCTACAGACATACATGCAGGCAAAACACTCACACATAAAATAAAATGAATAAATCTATTAAATCTCATTTTATGTCCCAGGCCAACCTCAAAGACAACAATCCTCCTATTGGCAGCATCCTGAGTGATGGGACTTCAGGTGCATGGCACCGTGCCTGCTTCCTTATAGAATCAGCTACTATTTTTTTGTTTTGTTTTGTTTTGCTTCTTTAGGCAGACTAGATGTGAAAGTTATTACTGAGAATGACTTGGCGGCATTGTAGGACGCAGCACAGTGGAAGCCCTCAGCAGCTCAGAACCGCCACTTGTCCAGGGGATCGCGATTAGGGACATATTTCAGCCCACCGCTGTCAGGGATGGATTGCTTCTCAGCTCCCAAGTCCTCAGTTCATCTACACTTGATGAAACCCCACTTCTTTGAGATGTGGATCTTCTGACGGCCAAGGAACTTGAACTCTCAAACTTGTGTTCCTTATTCCACAGGTTGATACAGATGGACATGGTGACCTGGCCTAGTCACTGTGCCCTGGAGCTTCCCAGAAACATGCTGAATACCTGTCTAGAATCTACACTGGGGACAGCATTGTGATCAGAGGTTGGAACATCTACCAGAAAGCTGTCTCCAAAGTCCCTTAGGACAGCTGAGATAGGCAAGAGACGGCCAACGCTACCAACGGGGCTGCTGTGTGTAGCCTCTGCACACCAGGTCCCCATGAAGACAAGAACCTGGTGGACTCGTTGGCTGCGGGCATAGTCTGTACCTGTCACATCTCTTTCACCTTCCGTGTATGGAAGCTGCTTGTCCAGTGCATCTCTCTGTGTGTACATAAACACAGCTATATAAAGCGGACGCTCTTCCCCATCTGACACACATAAATATAAGGGTAAGTAACGCTGTCCCCTCTGGTTGCCAGGCAGTTCTGGTATTTATATTGATTTTAGCTCACGATGCTTACAGAGATTTAATTATCGTAAGAATCTAATGTTCATGTTAATTTGGGAGAGGATGGGGATTTGGTGTCTCGGGCAGAGCCAAACATTTGAGACCTGGTTGATCTGTAGCTCCAGAAAAGCTGCCAGCAAAACTTGGGAGCTTACTGTTTCACCCTTGCAACTTGAGGCAGAGCGGAAAAGGGGTCCCTGCATTTCCGAAGGCTTTTCACACATCTGACATATCAGCTAGGGGAAAACGGAAGGATTTTTTTCTTTCTTTCTTTCTTCCTTCCTTCCTTCCTTCCTTCCTTCCTTCCTTCCTTCCTTTCTTTCTTTCTTTCTTTCTTTCTTTCTTTCTTTCTTTCTTTCTTTCTTGGTTTTTCGAGACAGGGTTTCTCTGTAGCTTTGGNTGCTTTTGGCCCTAGATGGGTTGATTTCCATGTTTACATCAAATCACAAGTAAGCAAATATGCTCAGAACAATTTCAACGTGAAAGCCAGTAGCATAGACCTATGGCCAGTGGTGCAGACCCAGACCCTGCAATCAGCATGCCCCAAAAGGTGGATAATTTGTTTCTGTCCAAGAACAGACAGATGCGTGAGTGGATGGAGCCTGAAGCTCAGTACTTCAGTATGTGAATAAAAGCGAGGCATGGTGGCGTAAGCACGTAATCCCATCACTTGGAAAGTTGAGGCAGACGGATCGTGAGTTTGAGGTTAACTTGGGTTATAATATCCTTTAAAAGAGGGCTGGAGAGATGGCTCAGAGGGTAAGAGCACTGGCTGCTCTTCCAGAGGTCCCGAGTTCAATTCCCAGCAACCACATGATGGCTCACAACCTCCTTGCCAGCAGTCCATTGTATGCTTAATAAATAAATCTTTAAAAAAAAAAAAGTCTGGAGGACAGACAGCCGGGTGGTGGTGGCACATGCCTTTAATCCTAGTGCTTAGGAGGCAGAGACAGACAGATCTCTGTGAATTCAAGGCCAGCCTGGTCTATAAAGCGGAGTTCTAGGGAGAGAAACCCTGTCTTGAAAAAGAAGTACAAACAAACACCCCCTCCATACAGAAACTTTGCTGCTGGTTCCTTCTCTCCTCGCTTGCGTATTAGCACATGAAGGGTTACAGGCAAGCGCAACGGTCTCGACATTCTAGCTGTCAGTTCAAGCCTTTGGCTCTATTTTCTACGCCACACAGCCAATAAACCATGTCTGTTACCACCAGAGCGATGGTTTCCCTTACATCACGTAGCCTTTTCCCTCTGTGGTCAAGCTGCTCAGGCAGACATTGGTCCCTGGGAAAGCCTGGTTCAGATTGTTCATTTACCTCCAGATCCTGACTGATAATTTCCTCCAGGTCGTGACCTTGTTGTAATAACAAAGATGTCATTTTTTTTTAAAGTGAGGCCCTTCCCTTTTTTGGAGGCAAAAGTCTGTTTATTCCAAGATAACCTTGCACTGGCTATAATAGCCAAGGATGGCCTTGAACTTCTGATCCTCTTGGCACTACCTCTTGAGTAGTGGGACTACAGGTGTGTGCCACCAAGGCTAGTCTTATGTGGTGCCCGGCATCTACACCAAGATTTCATTCTTGTTCAGCGAGCACCCTACCAACTGAGCTGTGGGAAGCGAACACTAACTTTTTTTTGGGGGGGGGGCAGGTTTTTCTCCATGTAACAGCCCCAGCTGTCCTGGAATGAGCTCTGTAAATCAAGCTGTCTTTGAACTCATAGAAATCCACCTGCCACTGCCTCCTGAGTGCTGGGCTTAAAGGAATGTGCCACCACCACCACCTGACTTTGCTATCATGTTTAAAGGAGTTTATATTGGGTTCAAATGAAAAACACAATATGTATTATTTCGTCTTGGTGTAAAACCTTCAGGCACTGAAGATCCTGGCCAGATAGAAGGGCACTAGCCAGTCTTAGTGGTACAGGCCTGTGATCCCAAAGCTTGGCAGGTAGAAGCAGGAAGGTGGAGTTCAGAGTCAACTTGAACTGCATAGTGAGTTCTAAGTTATGCTGGACTACGTGAGATCCTGTCAAACAGCATCACCTTCACCCAGGGGAACTACACATTTGAGGCCAGTTTGTGTGTGTGTGTGTGTGTATGTATGTGTGTGTAGGGGTGGGGGAGACTTCTCAAAAGAAAAGAAGGAGGAGGGCTGGAGATATGGCTCAGTGGTTAAGAGCATTGCCTGCTCTTCCAAAGGTCCTGAGTTCAATTCCCAGCAGCCACATGGTGGCTCACAACCATCTTTAATGTGGTCTGGTGCCCTCTTCTGGTGTGCAGACATATAACACAGACAGAATATTGTATGCATAATAAATAAAAGAAGAGAAGGAGAAAGAAAGAAAGAAAGAAAGAAAGAGAAAAAGAAAGAAATTAAGGAAAGAATGAAAGAGAAAAAGAAAGAAAGAGGGAAAAAGGACATTCGATCTAGACCTTGCCACTGTGTCTTCCAGAACCTGTAACAATTGAAACGTCCAGAGAACCTAGGTCCTGCTCTGGGACCTAAAGCCAAAGGGACCAAAGCTGCGTTTCACTCAAGAAGGAACGGGGAAAACGCAGCTATGGAGCTTACTAAACACGCTGGAAAACATTGGTCCTGTTCTTTTGGAACCACAAAGTATCGAAACTTGCGAACCAAGATTCCGAGGTGAGGAGCATGAGAAGGGAGGGCTGTTCGCTCCGGTTTCTGTTTTGGTTCCAGGGAAGCAGGGTTTCCATTGCATGGGATGCAACTGGATATTTCCTCCGTCCTCCGTGGCTGGGCCCTGGCAAACACTGTTTCCTGGCACTCGAAGAGCGGCAAGTCCCAGCAGCGAGGTCAAATCCATTTTTGGAGCCAAACAGCCGTCTTCCTTTACAGTTCGTTAGCTTTACAACCGCCAAGACCACTCCGGGCTGTCTAGACAAGAGTGACACCTAATGGCAACAAAGGGAATTGTTCCAATTTCCCAGTCCTGTTAGGAACCACCCTAGAATGCTGGATTCCCGATCTCCCACAGAGGTTCTTGATTGTATCACCCGCTAATTACTCTCTAACTAATGATGATATGTACAGTTGACAACGTGGGTGTCCTAGTCAGGGTGACTACTGCTGTGACGTCACACCGTGACCAAAGCAACTGGGGAGGGAAGGGTTTATTTGTTCACACTTCCACACTGTAGCCCATCCTTGAAGGAAGTCAGGACAGGAACTGGAGGCAAGAGCTGATGGGGGGGGTAAGGGTGTAAGGGGGGGGCTGCTTACTTGTTTGCTCCCCACGACTTGCTCAGCCTGCTCTTATAGAACCCATGACCACCAGTCCAGGGGATGGCACCATCTACGATGGGCTGGAGCCTCCCTCATCAATCACTAATTTAAAAAATGCCTTATGAGCCGGGCGGTGGTGGCGCACGCCTTTAATCCCAGCACTCGGGAGGCAGAGGCAGGCGGATCTCTGTGAGTTCGAGACCAGCCTATTCTACAAGAGCTAGTTCCAGGACAGGCTCCAAAACCACAGAGAAACCCTGTCTCGAAAAAACAAACAAACAAAAAAATGCCATATGGCTGGGCATTGGTGCACACCTTTAATCCCAGCAGTGGGAAGCAGAGCAGGCAGATCTCTGTGAGTCTGAGGCCAGCCTGGTCTACAGAGTGAGTTCCAGGACAGTTGGACTGTTTCACAGAGAAACACTATCTTGGAAAAACAAAACAAAGAAACAAAACAAAGCAAAAAGAAGAAGAAAAGAAGAAAGAAAGAAAGAAAGATAGATGGATGCACTACAGGCCTGCCTACTATGGCTCAATCTTATGGAGGCATTTCTCTCTCTCTCTCTCTCTCTCTCTCTCTCTCTCTCTCTCTCTCTTTCTCTCTCTCTCTTTCTTTTTTCTTTCTTTCTTCGGTTTTTCGAGACAGGGTTTCAGTGTAGCTATGGAGCCTGTCCTGGACCTACCTAGCTCTTGAAAGTGTTCCTCTAGTAAGGCTGGAGGGGCTGGGAATGTAGCTTATCAGAAGATTCTTGTCATGCGTGCCTGCCTTCAGACCTCAGCGATGACAAACAAAAAACTCTACCACCAGGCGAGATGGCACATGCCTGTAATCCCAGCACTTGGGGGCTGTGTCAACAACAAAAACTGAAGTTTTTTTTTTTTGACCAGGCTGGTCTTGAACTCAGAGATCCACCTGCCTCTGCCTCCTGAGTGCTGCTAGTATCAAAGGCATGTGCCACCCCATGCCCAGCTAAAAAACTTTATTATTTTATGGGTATGAGGGTTTTGCCTGCATATATCTGTGCACAATGTGTATGCAGTGCTCAAAGAGCCCAGAAGAGGGCAGCAGAACTCCAGGAACTGGAGTTACAGACCTTCGTGAGCCGTCACGTGGGTATTGGAAATCAAACCCAGGTCCTCTGGAAGAGCATCAAATGCCACCTCTTGAGCCACTTCTCTGACCCAGGGATGTACTTTCCTGCAAAGCATGAAATAAGATGCATCAAACTCCAGGTCTCCATGGAACCAGTCATGGTGATGGTGATGCGCGCCTTTAATCTTGGCACTTGGGGGGCAGAGGCAGTCCAATCTCTATTAGTTCAAGGTCAGCCTGGTGAGGCCAAGGCCAGACAAGGCTAGGTAGTGAGACTGTGCCTAAAAACAACTGCATAAATAAATGAAAAAAGAAAAATAAAAGAAAGACAGAATGGGGTAGGCAGTGCGATGACTTGTAGGTACAGGAACCTGCTGCCAGGCCTGACCACCTGAGGTTGATCCCTGGGACCCACATGGTGGAAGCAAAGGACCGACCCCCACAAGTTGGCCTTTGACCTCTACACACACACTAAATAAATATTGCTTTTTTTTTTTTTAAAGAAACCTGATACAGGGTGTAGAAATATATGTTAGTACACACACAAGGCACTAGGTCCATCTCCAGCACCAAAATAGCACCACCAACAATAGCAGTGATAATCTATAAACAGTGGAGTGGTTTTATTTGTAATCATCAGATGATTCAGGATACAGGAAGGCTTAAGAGATAACAGTTTGGGGCTGGAGAGATGGCTCAGCAGTTAAGGGCACTGACTGCTTGTCCACAGGTCCCGAGTTCAATTCCCAGCAATAACATGGTGGCTCATATCTGTAATGAGATCTGGTGCCCTCTTCTGGCTTACATGCAGCAGAACATTGTATACACAATAAATAAATCTTTAAAAAGAGAGATAGAGATAACAGTTTGAGACAGCATCTGTACGTTTTCAATTTTGCTTTATCACATTGACTTTATTTTCGTGTCTGCGTGTGTGCTCACTCACACATGCAGGCGTTCTTGTGGGAGTCAGAATTTAGCAAGTATTTGTTGAACATATCCTTCTATGTGGGAGGTAGGTGCACTTGGGGGTCAGAGGACAACTTGGAGGAGCCATTCTTTCCTTCCACCCTTTTCCCAGGTTCCAGGCATTAAATTCCAGGGGTCAGGCCCGTTTACCTGCAGAGCCATCTGGCTAGACTTGTTTCATTTTGATTTTTTTTTTTTTTTTGAAACGGAGTCATAGCTAGCCTTGTTTCATTTTGACTTTTTTTTGTTTTGTTTTGTTTTGAAACAGGGTTTCTTTTTGTAGCCTTGGCTGTCCTGGAACTAGCTCTCTACACAAGCTGGCCATGAGCTCTCAGAGATCCACCTCCTTCTGCCTCCTAAGTACTGGGTGTAAAGGTGTGTGTCACCACCTCCCCGCCCATTCCATTTTTTTAAAGGTGATGCTTTATCCAGATCCTGCACTCTCTTCCAGAGTACTGAGAAGACCAGTGTCCAGTGGTTTTAGACATACTTTTAGGGCTCACAGAAACCATACACTACAGATAGTATGGCCAGGCCCATTTTGTAGATGGGAAGATATTTCCAGAAACATGAGTTCTTCAGTTCTGTTCTGTGAGCCAATGCTCTTGTACACTGTAAAGATTCGTCACTCATATTGGTTTAATAAAATGCTGATTGGGGCTGGAGAGATGGCTCAGTGGTTAAGAGCATTGCCTGCTTTTCCAAAGGTCCTGAGTTCAATTCTCAGCAACCACATGGTGGCTCACAACCATCTGTAAAGAGGTCTAGTGCCCTCTTCTGGCATGCAGACATGCACACAGACAGAATATTGTATACATAATAAATAAATATAAAAATAAAATAAAATGCTGATTGGCCAGTAACCAGGCAGGAAGTATAGAGGGGGCAACCAGACTAGGAGAATTCTGGGAAGAGGACAGGCGGAAATGCAGTCACAAGCCAGACACGAAGGAAGTAAGCTGAGAATTCCTTACTGAGAAAAGGTGCCAAGCCATGTGGCTAAACATAGACAAGAATTATGGGTGAATTTAAGTCATAAGAGTTAGTTAATAGGGGGCTGGAGAGATGGCTCAGAGGTTAAGAGCACTGACTGCTCTTACTGCTCTTCCAGAGGTCCTGAGTTCAATTCCCAGCAACCACATGGTGGATCACAGCCATCTGTAATGAGATCTGGTGCCCTCTTCTGGCATGCAAGCATACATGGAAGGAATGTTGTATACATAATAAATAAATCTTTAAAAAAAAAGAGTTAGTTAATAATAAGCCTGAGCAATAGGCCAAACAGTTTGTAATTAATATTAGACTCTGTGTGTTTTTTTAGTACTGAGTGGCTGCAGGACCGGGAGGGACAGAAACTTCTGTCTACAGCTCTGCCCAGCGTTATTACAGAGAAAGCCTAAGATGAGAATAGAAAACAAACCGCTCATTTTGGCCCAATACAGATTGTTGGTTATGTCCATGGGGTAAAAAAATCTTGACAGAACCGATCAAAGAGAGCTTGGACGGAAGAGACAACAGGAGTTAGGACATGATGGTGTCCAAGAGGTGGCTCAGTGGTTAAGAGTACATTTTGCTCTTGCAGAGGAACCAAGAACCCACCCAGTGGTTCACAGCCATCTGTGTCTTAGTTCCAGGGGATCCAATGCCTTCTGACCTCTGCAGGGACCAAGCACACGTATGGCCACAGACATACATGCAGGCAAAGCACATACAAAATGAAATGAATAAACCAATTACTTTTCTAAGAATCAAGAATACGAGCCAGCAACGATAGGCAACCCACCCCAGCTGAGGACTAAAACCCAGGGTCTTATATTTGCTAGGTAAACACTTGCTCTACCACTGAGCTAAATCTCCAACCTGCCAGGCAACTTTTCATAAGTTTGGCTTTGAAACTGAACATTGTGTCTGTTCTCTCAGACTTGGAGGGAAGAGATTTTAAAATGTGAGATTATAACGTGGCATTTGGTATGCCGTCTTTGGGTTACTGTTGCTGTGATGAAATACCACAACCAAAAAGCAAGTTGGGGGGCTGGAGAGATGGCTCAGTGGTTAAGAGCACTGTCTGCTCTTCCAGAGGTCCTGAGTTCAATTCCCAGCAACCACATGGTGGCTCCAAACCATCTGTAAAGAGATCTGGCGCCCTCCTCTGGTGTGTGGGTATAAATGGAGGCAGAAAGTTGTATACATAATAAATAAATCTTTAAAAAAAAAAAAAAAAGCAAGTTGGGGAGGAAAGGGTTTATTTGGCTTACACTTCCAGGCTTCTGTTCATTACTAAAGGATATCAGGACAGTAACTCAAACTAGGCAGGATCCTGGAGGCAGGGGTTGATGCAGAAGCTATGGGCAAGTGCTGCTTACTAGCTTGCTCAGCCTGCTTTGTTTTGTTTTGTTTTGTTTTATAAGACAGGGTTTCTCTGTGTAGCCCAGTAGCCCAGGCTGTCCTAGAACTCTCTTTGTAGACCAGGCTGGCCTTGAACTCACTAAGACTCACCTGTGTGTCTCCTGAGTGCTGGGTTAAAGGCAGGCACCGGCTCAGCCTGCTTATAAAACCGAGGATCACAGTCCAGAGACGGACTGCCCCTTTCCCCATTGATCACTAATTGAGAAGATGCCTTACAGCTGGATCTCACGGAGGCATTTTCTCACTTGATGCTCCTTCCTCTCTGATGACTCTAGTTTGTGTCAGCTTGACACACAAAACCAGCCAGTACAGTATGCCAAAAGGAATCACCTGGGAGAAAGGAGAAGCTACAGATAGAGAGGAATGAAAATAAAGAAAAACTTGTCTGCGGAAGTTCCCGTGGCTGGGAAGCAGAGCATCTGAGGGCAGACGCAGGTCAGAGGCGGCAGCAATGCGTCCTTGTCATTCCACTCTCAGGGCTTCTCCTCCTCCAGTTGAACAAGAGGGAGCAATGCCTGCTGTGGAGAAGGGAAAGCCTGAGAGACCTGAGAGACCTGAGGCGACCGGAGGCTTGTACCTGTCCTTATAGCAGAGACGACCAGAGAATGAGGAGATTTGCAGTTACGGACAATAGCAAGGTCCCAATTAAATGTGAAGTTGTAAACTTTTTTGGTGGGGGTTAGTTTTTTTTTTGGTTTGTTTGTTTTTCGAGACAGGGTTTCTCTGTGGCTTTGGAGCCTGTTCTGGAACTAGCTCTGTAGACCAGGCTGGTCTCGAACTCACAGAGATCCGCCTGCCTCTGCCTCCCGAGTGCTGGGATTAAAAGCGTGTGCCACCACCACCTGGCAATTTTTTTTTAAAGATTTATTTATTTATTTTGTTTACAGTGTTCTGTCTGCATGTAAGTCTGCAGGCCAAAAGAGCAACCATGTGGTTGCTGGGAATTGAACTCAGGACCTCTGGAAGAGCAGCCAGAGCTTTCAATCTCTGAGCCATCTCTCCAGCCCCCTGACAAATTTTTTAAATTATTATTTTTTTCTTTGTGTGTATGAATGTTTTGAATTTATGTGTCTTCAGAGGGCATTGGATCCCCTGGAACAGAGTAACAGATGGCTGTGAGCTGCCATGTGGGTACTGGGGGGGCCAACACCAGGTCCTCTGGAAGAGCAGCCAGTGCTCTTACCCGCTGAACCATCTCTCCAGCCTTTGAAGCTGTTAGCTTAAAAGAGGCGGTTCAGGCCATTGAGAGCATTTTTAAACCAGGCTGTGATTTTTTTCGGTGTTGTTTTGTTTTTAAGAAGTATTTATTGATTATGTATACAGTGTTCTGCCTCCATGTATGCCTGCAGGTCAGAAGAGGCCATCAGATCCCACTATAGATGCTTGTGAGCCACCATGTGGTTGCTGGGAATTGAACTCAGGACCTTTGGAAGAGCAGCCAGTGCTCTTAACTGCTGAGCCACTTCTCCAACCTCCCAGGTTGTGTTTTAGAAGGAGAGAAAATTGAGTAGACAAAAGAAAGGGGGAGAATCTGGCCTCAGTCTTCAAAGGCTATGGCGTTTCCATTTGGGATGATGACAAACTTGTGAGCATGGCCTGAGCTTTCCCTGTGCCCCAGATACCCTGAGCTATCGGTGATAGAGGAGCTTCAGGTGGCAGAGTGTATGCCTGGCATCACAGTTCTCTGAGCAGGGTGTGGGGGCACCAGATGCTGAGAACCAGACCTAGGTCCTTTAACCGCTCAGCCATCTTTTGAGTTCTAGACTCAACTCTCCCTTTAATGAACAGAAGGTGTCCAGGGTGAGCCGTGGACTCAGAAACAGAAGAAATGGAAAGTGCCGGCCTCCTCTGAACTTGGTCTTGGAGCCCCATCGGCGAACTGTCAAAACCAAAGTCCACTGTTCATTTGGGCGTGTATGCATTTATTTATACTCGAGCGCTGAGAAGTATACTGGAGCACCTTCCCGGCATTTCCCAGTTGCGGGCAGCATGAAGTCCCACATGCGCCCAGGTCTTTCCCCCCCCCCCCAGGGCTATTAACACTCTGATTCCTGTAATGGAAGCCACAGGATTCCCAAGAGTCGCGTGCAGAAAGCATTGCCTTTTAGGGGCCGCTCCAGAGATGAACCTGAGAATCCACCGGAAGCTGCTTATTTAGCCTCGCATTTCCGGGTCCTTCTTAGAAATAATGATTGGAAATCTTTGAAATCCTGGAACCTCAAACAAATCACAACCCAGCCCACATTGAGATTTGTTGCATTTATGAGAATTGTTGACCCCTTTCTTCCATCTTAAACGTTTACTGCTTCATCTGGAGGGGCCCCAGCCTGACTTTACCTATGGCAGGCGGTGCTTGCTAATATTCTAGACGATTCAGACACCGCCTCCTCTACAGAGCCTCCACAAACTCTAGTCTTCCTTCTCTCTGGGTTTATTAATTTTCTTGAGACATGGCCTCCCCTTGTAGCATGAACTGGCTCGGAACGGCTATGTCAACCAGGTTGCCGTTAATCCCCCTGCATCTGCCTCCTGCGTGCTGGGATCAAAGGGTCTCGTGCTTCTTTGGCTTCTCCTGGTGTTTGTGGAGCTTTGCTCGACTGTATCCCACTATTTGAAGGTGATTTATTACAAATTATAGCGGGGCTGGAGTGATGGCTCCACGGGGAAGAGCACTTTTTCTGCTTTTTCTGAACTGGGGTCTCCAGCAGCCACGTAAAAGTGGACATGGCCATGTGTCTGTAAAGCCAGTGTTGGGTACAGACAGACCATATCCCAGGAACTCACTGGCTATCCTGCCTAGCCAGAAGGGCAAGCTTCTGGTTCAGTGAGAGACCCTGTCTCAAAAGGAAGGTGGAGAACCGCGGAGGAAGACTGACAGGAGTGGGTGTGCGGCCTTAAGCTTGGTGAGCTTCCGAGGTCAACTGAGCAAATGTGAGGAGAATTCTGAAGGAACCACTGAACAGAAGCAGGAAGATCTAGGGGGGGCCTTGTGACTGACCTAAGGCCAGCTCCTAAGGAAGCCCTCAGCAGCACACAGGCTGCGAAATAGTAAATTCTAGGGCAATGCCCAGTTGTTACCTGCAGGTGGCAGTATAATAACTCATAAAAGTCAGGCGGAAACGTCTTCTAGCCCCTAGAAGTTAACCCCCCCCCCACACACACACATACCGCAAAACAGCAACAAAACCAGGGGGAAGTACAACATAGGAGTTGGGGAACGCGAGGGGCGAAGGGCGAGGGGCACACTGCACACACTTTTGGTGATTATTTTATATTCAGAAGTGGTTGATTTGGTCAGCAATTTTTTTTTTTTTTTTTTTTTTTTTGTTTTTCGAGACAGGGTTTCTCTGTGGCTTTGGAACCTGTCCTGGAACTAGCTCTGTAGACCAGATTGGTCTCGAACTCACAGAGATCCGACTGCCTCTGCCTCCCGAGTGCTGGGATTAAAGGCATGCGCCACCATAGCCCGGCGCAATTTTTGTTTGTTTGTTTGTTTGGTTTTGGTTTTTTGAGGCAGGGTTTTTCTGTAGCATGCACCACCACTGTCCGGCTCTTTCAACAGGTTTGTATGCCAGAGCTTGACAGCTCCTTACCCACGGTTGCACCATTTTGGCGTGATCACTATTACCTTTAAATATTCTTTCTGTGGTGGCGCACACCTTTAATCCTAGCACTGAGGAGGCAGAGACAGGTGGATCTCTGTGAGTCTGAGGCCAGCCTGGTCTACAGATTGAGTTCCAGGACATTCAGGACTGCTATACAGAGAAACGGTGTCTCAAAAAAATTTTTAAAAAAAGATTTAAATTAACTATTCTTTTCCAGATCTGGTATATTTACATGTATTTTTACACAGATATATTCAGTGTAGCGTTTTTTGTTTTAATCAGGACTACAGGTGGAATGGAAGTAAGTGCATAACCTTTTCTCGTCTCTTAAAATCTGTTTCAATGCCTACTCATTTTCTGAGCTATCACCTACTTTCTTAACTCCAACTGATAAAACCACACAGAAGAGCAGCCACAACCAAGTGTGGTGGCGCACCCCTTTAATCTCAGCACTCCAGAGGCAGAAGCAGCAAGATTTCTGTGAGTTCGAGGCTAGCCTGTTCTACAAAGTGAGTTCTAGGATAGCCAGAGTTATGGAGAGAAATCCTGTCTCAACCCCTCCCCACAAAAAAAGAAAGAAAACTCCAAAGCCACAGAGAAACCCTGTCTCGAAAAACCAAAAAAAAAAAGAAAGAAAAAACAACCACATTTTTATCTCAGTTCCTCTGCCTGTTCACTTATTTACTTCACGTGGTTACTAAGAATCTAAGACTATGGGGCTGGAGAGATGGAGATGGCTCAGAGGAGAGCTCTGCCTGCTCTTCCAAAGGTCCTGAGTTCAGTTCCCAGCAACCACGTGGTGGCTCACAACCGTCTACAATGAGATCTGATGCCTTCTTCTGGCCTGCAAGGATACATGCAGGCAGAACGCTGTATATATAATAAATAAATATTTAAAAAAGGATCTACTAATATAAACATGAAAATGTGGAATTGTGTCTGGCCTAAAGCTCGGGACCATGAGGAGTCAATGAGATTGGAGGTATGGCGGCGATATAATTCATTTTATTTGTAATCATTTTTATGTACGGGGGGGGTATGTACGTGGATGCCCGAGGACTTCACATCCCACAAAGCTAGAGTTGCAGGAGGCTGTGCGGGTGCTGGGAACCAAACTCTGGTCCTTTATGAGAGCAGTAAGCCCTCTTAACCATCCTGCCAGCTTTCTCCTCCTTTTACTTCTGAGGAAGGGCCTGACGGATGGACAGATGGAAGGAGCTCAGGCTGGCCTTAAACTTGTTACATTGTAGTGGAGAATAACCTGAACTCCCATCCTCCTGTGCTGGATTTACAGGGGTGAACAACCCCACCGGGGTGTAACAGGAATTTTGAAGAAAACACTAACTTGAAGACCTTAACATGGGGGAAAGGCCAACCGAATAGGGGAAATTGCATTAGCAAAGATATGGACGTTCAAAAGATAATGGCACCTTCCGGAAACCACATGTGATTCAGTATTAAAGGAGCTGGCTCTGGCTGTGAACTGAGGGCTCACAGTCAGTAGCTGATCTTTAAGAGCCTTGCAACAGACTCGAAACATTATCCTGTAGATGATAGCCATCTTAGTTCTAATAGATTTTCCATTCTGCAGTCGCAGCGATAAAGCAGTTTGAAGATGAAAATCAAACTGTGGCCCAGCCCTGCTTCAGGATGGAGTTGCCTGAGCTTCTCCAACTGTCTCAGCCCCGAACTGCATGCTTCTTAACTTAGACGTCTCCCTTCTTCTCAGGCTAACCAGAGTCCCAACCTGAACCTCACTTCCTGTCTTCCTTGGCTCTGGAAGAAGTTAAGTTCCCTGCTGTGTGCTCCAAAGCCACCGACGACCCAGCCTGTGTCACATTCTTAGAAGTCTGTCTTCTACTTTCAGTGTCGAACTCCAGGCAGGAAAATCCTGCCGACTGCAGAAAGATGCAGAAAGGGACAAGGGCAGTCTGGCTATTTCTATCCGTATGTCCTGGAGGGTGGCATTCTTCATTCAAAAGACAGCTCAGCGTCACTTCCTCAGACACCCCTTCCACCTTCCCTGAGCCACCCACCCCTACTGAGATACTTTGTTCCTCTCTATATCCTTTTTTAGGAGCCCACCATACATTGCAAACATTTGGCAAGACAAAAGAGGAGCTGAGGCTTAAGTCCAGAGAGGACCCCTGACGCTTTCTTGTTCATCTGTTTGGGAGAAGGTCTTAGGTTGACCAGGCAGGCTTTGTCTGCTCCTGTGGCTGAGGATGGCCTTGAACTCCTGATTCTCTCAACACTACTACCTGAGTGTTGGGATAATAGGTGTGCACCACCACATCTGGCTATTTAGTATTAGTACTACTACTATCATTCTTTTTTTTTTTTTTTAAAGATTTATTTATTTATTATATATACAACATTCTGCCTCCATGTATGCCCACATGCCAGAGGAGGGCGCCAGATCTCAGTACAGATGGTTGTGAGCCACCATGTGGTTGCTGGGAATTGAACTCAGGACCTCTGGAAGAGCAGCCAGTGCTCTTAACCGCTGAGCCACCTCTCCAGCCCCTACTACTATCATTCTTTTATGAAAATTTTTATTTCATGTGCATTGACGTTTTGCCTGCATGTATATCTATGCGATGGTGTTGGGTCTCCTGGAACTGGAGTTACAGACAGTTGTAATCTGCCATGGGGATGCTGGGAACTGAATGAGGGCTCTTGACCACTGAGCCATCTCCAGCCCCTTATTAGTCTTTTATTTTATGTGGATAGGTGTTTTGCCTGCATGTATGTCTATGTAATTTGTGCATGTGTGGTGTCCAAAGAGCCCAAAAGAAGGTGTCAGATCCTGCAGAACTGGAGCTGGGGAACTGAGAACCACTATGTAAGTGCTGGGAATTGAACCCAGGTCCTCTGAAAGAGCAAAAAGTACTCTTAACCTTTCAGTCATCACTCCAGTCCCCTTTTTTAAAATTAAATTTAGTTAAGTGTGTGTGCGTGCATGTGTGTATGTATGTGAGTGTGTGTGAGTACAAATGCTTTCAGATATCAGAGGCATGGGATCTTCCCAGAGCTGGAATTACTGGTGGTTGTGAGCTGTCTGCTGTGGATAGTGGGAGTCAAACTCAGGTTCTCTACAGGAGCAGTATGCATTCCTACTCAGTATGCTGAGCCGTTTCTTCAGACTTGTTTATTTATTTTGGTACAGGTTTTCTCCATGTTGTCCTGGCTGTCCTGGAACTCACTCTGTAAATCAGGCTGGACTTGAACTCAGAGATCTGCCTGCCTCTGCCTCTGCCTCCTGAGTGCTGGGATTAAAGGCATGTGCCACCACTGCCAGGCTTTATTTTTGGATTTCTTTCTCTCTTTTTTTCTTTTAAGATTTATTTATTTTAGGTTTTTGAGTGTTCTATCTGCATGCATGCCTTTATGCCAGAAGAGGGCATCAGATCCCACTATAGATAGTTGTGAGCCACCATGTGGTTGCTGGGAATTGAACTCAGGACCTCTGCAAGAGCAGCCAGTCCTCTTAACTGCTGACTTATCTCTCCAGTCCTGTTTTTTGATTTCTTATTAATATCTCTTCCTTAATTTTTTTTTTTTTTTTGGTTTTTCGAGACAGGGTTTCTCTGTGGTTTTGGAGCCTGTCCTGGAACTAGCTCTTGTAGACCAGGCTGGTCTTGAACTCACAGAGATCCGCCTGCCTCTGCCTCCCAAGTGCTAGGATTAAAGGCGTGCGCCACCACCGCCTGGCTTCCTTAAATTTTTTGAGACAGGATCTTGCCAAAAATCTGTCTAGACCCCAAACCCCTTTAAATTAATTTTTTTTAATTTTATATGTATGAGTGGTTTGCTTACACGTATGCATGTGTACAATGTGTGTGCCTGGTGCCAGAAAATGGTCTTGGATTTTCTAGTAATGAAGTCATAGTTGGTTGTTAGTGCCATGTAGGTGCTGGGAACCAAGCCTGGGGGTTCTGCAAATGCTCTTAACCTCTGTGGCTTAGAAAATCCTGATCCTCTTGCCTCAGACCTCCTAGTGCAGGGCTAACGGGTGTCAGGGCACCACATCTGCCTTCTCATTCTCTGTATCTATGAATGAAATGAAGATATTAGATGCCCTGTGGAGGCCCTTCGACTTTGGCGTACAGGAAATAAGCCCCTCGATTCTCTTGTTATCGTCACCTCCCGTTAGATAGCTACTCCAAAACCTTCCGGTGGAGGTCACCTGACACTGAAACCTAAGATGCACATCCCAATGCTCCCTCTTATCCCTTACCCCTCCCCCACCCCGTCACCTCACCCTGTGAAATAGTGTTGGATTCGATCACCCTTCTGCTGTCACATTGCGTACTGAACTTCGTCTTTCTGACGGCTCCCTCTACCTTGCGTTACTCATTCCCCGCCTCCAAACCCTGGAGTGTCTGGTCTCCCTCCCCCACCCCCCTGTGAAACACTGGTGGATTCTGACCACGACTACACACCAGATAATGGCTCCCTCTCTGCAACTGGCCATTCTGGCGTGCAGTTCCGTGGCACTTAGGGCCGAGTTTTTCTCTTTCAGGTGAACTAACTCTGTGTAGACGGCAAACCGCCCGAAGCAGAGGCTTCATCGGCTTCACCTTTTGCTCTGAAAGGCACTTTTGCTGCAAAGGATGTTCAGCAAACACTTGGCCAAAGACCAGTTCTCTGTCCTTATTTCAGCGGACCCATCTCCTCCACTGTACCAGAGGCTTGGGTGTTCCCAACGCTATTTTGTTGGCTTCTAGACAACACATTAGCATTAGATGTGTTCTGTGCTCTTCTGTAATTGGAACTGAGAGTCACTTCTCCAAGCCCTACTCACCACTCCCCCACACTCAGCAGCCCCCAAATAGGCGGCTATGTACTTTGCATTGCATGGAACACGGCTTTCCCACGCCTCCATTGCTCTGTTCTTATGTGCCCTTCCTCTTGCTGGCTATGCTCTCGCCCCGGCTCCTGGGCTGCCGAACTCCTCCTCACCCTCCAATACTCGCTTTGCATCACCTCCTTTGTAAAGTTTTATGCATGGGCAGAGAGGAACAGGGCAAGCCTTCCTCCATCTTTTTGGCTTCCTCAGCATTTCCCCCAAAGAGCTACAACAGTACTGTCATTATTAATTTTAGTGCTTAGAAAATTATTATTATTACTATTTTAATTGTTTTTTTTTTTTTTTCAAGACAGGGTTTTTCTGTGTAACAGCTCTGGCTATCCTGGAACTCGTTTTGTAGACCAAACGGGCCTTGAACTCACAGAGATCTGCCTGTCTCTGCTCCAGAGTGCTGGGATTAAAGGCGTGCGCCACCACGCTGGGCTATTTGTACTATTTTAAATTATGTTACAGGTGTGTGGGTGTGTGTCTGCGTGAGGGTGTGTGCAGGTGAATGCCGGTGTTGGACGGAGGCCAGAGGCACTAAATCCCTTGGAACTGGAGTTACAGACACTTGTTAGTCTTCTGATGTGGGTGCTGGGTACGGAACTCAGGTCCTCTGGAAGAGCAGCAAGTTCTTTCAACCTCCGAGATTTTTCTCCAGCCCAAGACATCGCTCGTTTTACTCTCTGTTGCTACTCTCGACTGAACTGCTTGAAGGCCAGGATCTCTTCGTGGTTTTATCTTCTTTACCAACACAGTGCTTACCTACATTAGGTATGTGGCTCAGTTAATCAACAGACCAAACAATTCATCTTATGAACCAAATTCCCAAACAGTTCTATGCCTGGTCCTCTACTCGGATTGAGCCATCTTGACACCGCTCTTCCTTCTGCCTTTTGGCCTTGGTTTGGTAGAACGGGAAAGGAACGTGATCTGAGCGTGGAAAGGGTTATTCCTCCAGGGCAGACCTATAATTCACCAGCTCCGGCACCCAGAGGGTTACAGCGACCCAGGGGCGGAGCCCAGCCCGTGCCACCTGCTGCGGGGTGGGCTGGCGCTTGCGCGCAGGCACCCGCTGGGCTACCTGCCGGGCCGAGCAGAGGAGAGCGCCTGCGCTCTGGGCCTTTTCCGCCGGGGGAAGTCTCGCGGGGGCGGGGCGCGGCGGGGCGGGGCCGCGTGGGGAAGTTCTCGCGGGACCCTGTCTAGGAGCGGAAGCCAGGCTGCTGCTGCTGCTTCAGCGATCGGGCGGCGGCGGCGGCGAGAGCGAGCGAGCGCGGCTGAGGCGGAGACGGTGGCCAGGGCAGCGGGAGCCGCAGTCGGGGAGCAGCAGCGGGGTTGGCGGCCGCGGGCGGCAGCGCAGGGCGGGCCGGGCTGGACAACGGAGCGGACGGCTGCGCCACGGTGAGTGCAAGGGAGCGGGCGGGAGGAGAGCGGGAGCTCCGTCGTTCCGGGGCTTGCCGCGGCGGGCTGCCCGGGCCCGATCTGCTGGGCTTGCCGGAGTGGGCCACTGGTGGGCCGGGGATGGCTCGGACCCGAGCGCAGTTGCTGCGCTGCCGTCTCCTCGTTTCCCCTTTTGGGGCGCTTCCTTCCTGGTGCCGGTCTTCCTCCCGCTTGGGGCAGAGACCCGGCTGGTCGGGGAGGTCTTGTGCCGCGGCCGTCCGCCTTGGCGCAGAGGGAGCCCGGAGCAGCCGAGAGGCGCAGGGTGCTGTTCTGAGTCAGGCTGACTGAGCCCGCGAGGCGGGGGATTCGGTGCCGGCTCGCTAACGTGGTGATTGATGCTCCTTTGACCTGCAAAGCAACCACGTCACCATCTTTTGGCATCTTGCGGCCGAATTGTGTGCGGGGATCCACCGTGTGCTTGAATGCTTGTTACCCGGACCCGTCGACGGGTCTTTGTCAGAGCTGGGCGCGTCTTTTTTAGAGCTACTTGAAAAAATACTTGTTGGGGAAAAAGCAGGAGCAGCAGCTGATGGGAACGCTGGGAGGAAGGATTTCAGCGAGAGCCCCGCTGGTTCATGTCCGTTTGCAGCGCTCCGTTTGAGCTAGAGTTTGTTTAGAAAGTGATTTTTTTTTTTAGCCTGTCTTCAAGTGCTATAGCAGTGCAGTTTGCAGAGGAGCCGAAGCGCACTCAAGGTCCATCTTCTGGTTCCGTTGACACTCAGAAGAGGCTAGAGAAATAGGCTTTATTCTGACTTCCGCACCCTCTTTCACTTTGTTCTCCAGTTTTTGCCTTCTTCGTCTCCTTTCCACTCCATTTGTAACGCTAGTCATTGGCCCCTCCACCCCCTTTTTAAAAATAATCTACTTCCCCTTCTTGCTGTTCCTCGGCTATAATTTTCGAAGTTCCTGCCCGTTTTGGCACTGTTAATTTTCTCCGTCGTTCCAAGATTCCTTTTCCTTTTCCCCGTTTTCATTCCTCACTTAAACGTCCACGGTATTCTTCAGCCAGCCATCAGGGCTGCTAGGGCGTCATGGGGGGGTGGTGGCTGCTTAAGTTTTCCCCTGGGAACTCGGAGACTCAAAGTCATTCCTAAGTAGTCCATAGTGCCATCAGGTCACAAGTGGATTTTGCCTGTTTGCTTGTCGCATTTGTATTTTAGTGTTTTCTTACAGATCATGCTTTTGTGTCTAGTATTTTCCTCCTTTCTCCCTTTGTGTCTTTTCACTGTTAGTAAGGAAGATTGAGACAGTTTGGGGGCTAAAAGACTCATCTTTGGGATTTTATTATAGTTGGCAATCGTCAAATGAAAATCACCTATGGAATTTATGAATTAAGATAGTTTGAAAAATCTGAGGGAACAACTTCAGAAATTTGTAAATTAAAGCCTACCCCTTCTAACTACTGATTTAGCCCTTACTAGGCTTTTCAAAATGATTTATTTTAATTTTATGTGGGTGAGTGTATTTTGTCTGTGTGTGTGTGTGTGTGTGTGTGTGTGTGTGCTTGGTGTCCTCAGAGGCTAATAGAGGACCCTAGAACTGGAGTTACAGAGGGTTGTGAGCTGCCATGTGGGTGCTGGGGATTGAACCCAGGTCCTCTGGAAGAGCAGTCAGTGCTCTTAGCAGCCTGAGCTATTAGGTCTTTAGCCCATCTCTCTAGCTCAATTGTTGGGTTTTAAGTGGTGGCTTATTGGATCCCTGAGGTCTCTTCAGTGATTCCCATTAGGTCATGTGCAGCAGCTCTTGTTCTGTAGCGTTATGAAGCCTTAGACTTGGGACAGGTGGCTGCAGGACAGGGCTGCCATACTCTTGGACAGAAGTTAGAACCTACTGAGGAGCTCTACCCTCTGGCCAGTGATGATTGAGATGTGTTGCTTTGTGTTTGTCAAAGCTGGTTTTCCCCAGAGTTGTGCCAAGTTAAATACGTATCATTTGTATTTTGTTCAGACATGGTACATTTTCTGGAATGCAAATTTCAAAATTTGCTTAAGACTCCAGTCAGATCTTAGCAGTGATTCTTAAAATTTGTATGAATAAACATTACCTGACAATAAATTCACTAGAAACAATTCTTTATCCAAGTACTTTTTTGGGACAAGGTCTTGATTTTACATACATACATACATATGTATTTATTTTGAGGCAGGGATTCTGTAGGCCTGGCTGCTCTGGCCCTCTCTATGCAGACCAGGCTGGCCTCAAACTCACAGACATACTCCTGCCTCTGCTTCCCAATTGCTGGGATTAAAGGTATGCGCCAATGTGTATAGCCCCCACTTCAAACTGAATTGTTCTGCTTCAGCCTTAGCCCAGTGCTAGAGTTTTAGTCTTATGCTACTGTACTTGGTAGGGGTATCTTTTTAAAATTAGGCTATGGCAGAACTCAGCAGAGTTGTGTAATGTAAATGTTGCCTGCGAGATTGAATCATTTGAAAGAGTCCATCCTACAGGGAAGCACTTTTAGTAGGAAGGCAGACAACTCAAAATAGCTGCAGAAGTCCCTGAAACTGAAGAGATTCACTAGGCCTCTCCCTGCCAGAGGAGCAATGAAATCTGAGTCCATTTTGGACTAAGATGTTGCAAAGAAGACTCTTTAGACCAGACCAGCTGCTGGGAAGAAGCAGAAACCAGTGGAGCTGCCGGAAGGTCAGACCCTCTCCAACCTGTTTAGCTGCCTGCAGGCTATGCAGTGGGCTCCAGGCTCCCAGCTTTGTCACCCAGGCTGGAATGGGATATGGTGGTGCAGCTGTCTTTGAGTCATGTCTGCTCCTGTGAGTAACCCCTCACCCATATTCCTGTAACTCACTCCAGTAAAACTCATTGGTTCACCAAGTTGGACTTCGGTGGCTTCCATACTTTGGTCCCTATCTGGGGCGAGTAGATTTGTATGCTGTGTCTTCTCCAGGAAAAGTTTGTCAAGCTGGCCCCATAATAAATTAGTCCCCAAATGGGCTGATTTAAAATAGACAACCTTTGTAAGTTTACATACAAATACCTGAATTAAAAGAATAAATTCCCCATTAGGAGGACCTCATGCAGGAACCAATAAAACTCAGAAATACATGTCTAGGACATGCACTTTAAGTGGGTCAGAATTTGAGACACCTGCAAACACAACTGAACAGCAAAGAAAGTACAAGGTCAGGCCGGGTCATGGTGGCACACACCTTTAGTCCCAGCACCGGGACGCAGAGGCAGGCAGATCTCTGTGAGTTTGAGGCCAGTCTGATCTAGGAGTGAGTTCCAGGACAGTCAAGGCTACACGGAGAAACCCTGTCTCAAAAAACAAAAAGTACAAGGTCAGGCTAGGGCTGAGGCTTGGCCCATAGTGTGTTTGCCAAGCATACAGGAGCCCAGATTGGATCCCTGTACTACACTAACTGGGTGTGGTGGTGCATGCCTGTAATCCCAGCACTTGGTAGGTGAAAACAGATCAGTTTAGGTCATCCTCTGCTACATAGAGTTGGAAGCCAGCCTGGGCTACGAGAGGTGCTGTCTGTCTCCAGACACAAATGGTGAGGTAGCTCTCAGGCCCTGCTTTCCTGCAGCTGCACTCAAGGCGTCTGCACCAGGCTCCTGAGTAGACTGAGCCTTTTTAGCACTCTGGTTCAGACCTGTAATCCTCGCACCTGAGAGGCTAAGGCAGGGAGACAACCCTGAGTCAGGACTAGCACAAGCCATAGTAAGACTTTATCTTAAAAAAAAAAACAAAACACAAATGTCTAACACTTGTAAAAGTTGAAACTGTTCAAATAATCACTTAACAGAACATCACACCAGAAGCCATTGAGAGGGCTCAGCAGATAAATGCTGGCCCCCAAGCCTGCTGACCTGAGTCCTGTCCCTGGAACCTACTGGATGGAAGGAGAGAACCAACGCCCACATGCACACACAAACACACGGATAGATAAATGTGAGAAAATCAAATCAATACTTTATGTCTGTGGCAAATAAAATTAGCATTTGACTTAGAAAACCTGAAGAGATTAGATTAGGTTATCCATAACCAAGGAATCCCAACCTTCCATTAAAGATAGCAACAACACCATACACTGCTATACACAACACTATTAAAGGAAAGAAACCTAAAGACAAACACGGGTACCCAATTTACGTGTGCGCACATCTGCGTGCACACACACTGCCTGGTGATTGAGCCAGAGTTCAATCAAGTGTGCTAAGCCCATGCTTTCTCACTGTGCTGTCTCTCTAGCTCCTACCAGAGCTGACACCGCTCTTCTAAAGAAATGAAGTGGCTGGGCACATTAGCATTCCTAATGAGAGCGGCTCTAAGTGGTTAGCACACATCTCGAGAGCCCATCACACGCAGTAAAGTGGAAAATACAGTTGTAATTGTTGAAGTGATAGGGGAATTGTATCTGAAAATGCAGCCTAAAGGATTTGATAAAATTCTATTCTCTTTCTCTAAATTCTCTCTCCCTCTCCGTGGCACTAGGCCAGCCAGCATAGCTTACTGTTGAGTCTTCATGGTCTGGAGAGGCAGGAGAAATGCCATTCATTCAAGTAATGATCCTATCAGTTACACCTATAATACCGGGCAAGCCTTTTAAACGAGATGCAGTTTTCTGACCAAAAAATGGGATAATAGCTACCTTCTAAGATAGACTGAGCAATCAGAGAGAGAGAGAGAGAGAGAGAGAGAGAGAGAGAGAGAGAGAGAGAGAGAGGCATCTTGAATAGAGCCTGACAAGTCACTGGAAGTTAAACAACAAAACAAAACATAAATGCAAATCAAAGCAATGAGTTGGTGTCAGGGCTGGAAAGATAGCTAAAAGGTAAAGCATTTATTCCTCTTCTGGGAACCTGTTTTTGAATCTCAGTACTCACACACGGGGCAGCTCTCAAACTACCTTTTCTGGTCTCCTTGGGCACCAGGCATGTATGTGATACACAGATGTACCTGCAGTCAAAACACACACACATACTTAAAAATTGTAGACATAGTTTAATCTATCAAAAATAACTACAGAGACTATATTGAGAATTTAAGGATACTAGGGCTAACCTTTGATTTTTAAAACTTTTATATTTGCTCAGACTTTTTCTTCTTCCTCTTCTTCTCCTGAGAGTCAGCACCACATAGACACACAAAGGTATGGCTGTGAAGAACAAGCAGCAGTGTGGTTTGCTAGGGCGGTGGCCTTCAGACTTGGCTGAGGACGTCCCTCGGGAGATCTCTCCCCTGGTAGCACTACATCTCCAGCCGGTCTGCTGCGTAGCCCATTTGCTGCCGAATGCTTGATTAATGCTCCAAATGTTAACTTTAGAACAAGAGTAATAATCACTCGTGCCCCTCAAAGTGAGCTGCTGGGTGGTAACTAGCCAAGAACGGTGCCACTATCAACAATCCTCTCCCTTCTGCCAGGGCTCTTGTTTGTGTTTGTCTAGTTTGTATGTAAACTGTGACTGCAAACTGGAGTAGGGGTTTATCCTCCCTTAAGTATGCGGAGATCAAGATGACACCCCTGATCGTGGCCACACCGTCCGTCCTGGTCACTGTCAGTGGATGCACCGTGGGGAAGTTCTGACCT
The DNA here is from genome assembly GCF_014885135.2 of Alexandromys fortis. Lineage (NCBI taxonomy): Eukaryota > Metazoa > Chordata > Mammalia > Rodentia > Cricetidae > Alexandromys > Alexandromys fortis. Next base: position 8,476,767 of record NW_026067918.1, on the reverse strand, counting down.
AGGACTTCACATGGAGAAATCGTCCACCGACAGAAGGCTGCTCACTCACTGCAGGGTTCTCCTGACGGAGGAAAGCAGAGTAGGAACTGGATGAGACTGGGGTCGGACCATCTGGTACCAGCCTGTACTTAACCTGTCCCCAGAGAAGACATTTGAGGTGGGGAATGTGCGTCTCTGCACTCTGGGGACCAATCAGGCGGATCACCTCAAATTCTTGGCCAGACTGGTGTATATATGGGTGTCAGGCCAGCCATAACTCTGGTGTGAAACCCTTCCTCCCACTGCCCCAGATATAACTTGATGGCTCAGATTTGCTGAAAGGGATACTTGTTTGTTTTTTAGACAGGGTCTCTGTAGCTTTGCAGCCTGTCCTGGAACTTGCTCTGTAGACCAGGCTGGCCTTGAACTCACAGATATCCCCCTGCCTCTGCCTCCCCAGTGCTGGGATTAAAGATTTGCGCTGCCACTGCCCGGAGAAAGGGATTACTTTTAAGTATAAATTAGAACTTCAACTCTGCTCTTGTGCTGTTTAGAAGTAAAGTAGAGCTCCAAAGCTACAAAGAAACCTCCTGTCTGGCAAAACAAACAAACAAAAGTAAAGTAGAGGCTATTCCTGAATGTTAAACCTGGATCGCCTATTTCAAGGACTAGAGTCTGTGGTATCTTGTGCAAGAGCAGATTCCTTGAGTCCTCTAGTGACCAAGTGACAGGCCGGTGTGGACGATGCTAGGGCTAGTATCGCTGTTGGTGGGTAAGAAGTATTCTAGGCTCGTTCTCTCACCTCCTTTTGAGAACAGGTCAAGGTTTAGTTTCAGTAGAGTAGAGCCTCTTAATACCCAAGTCCTGCATGGCTCTGACGGAGAATGGGAGTGTCCTGGTCCTCAGGACACCAGCGGGTGGCGCAGAAAGGGAGGGGGGCCCGTGTAAGCACCTCCGGAGCCTTGCTTTGCCCGGCCTGCCTTGGGTGCGGGAGTTGTGTGAAGGGGTGTTAGGGAAAAGGCTGAGACTGACGCCGGCTCAGGAGCTTACACCCTGCGGGAAGGAAGAGGAAGTGTATTCTGGAATAGCTTAAGCAGCTGCCGCTATTGGCCGCTGGGCCTGTCAGTCGCCTGGGGCTGAGGCTGAAAAGAGGAAGAAGGGAGCTGTTGCCTGGAAGGGAAGAGGAGGGGGCTGAGCCCAGCGGAGCCAGGGGGCGTGGGGGCTGGGAGGCCAATTGGCAGGGCGGGGCTGCCTTCGATCTGGCCACTTCTCTTAATCATCGCTCTTCTGATTCAGGGTGGCATTGTGTGTCCCAGTGTGCAAGAATAGCCCCAGAATCGGAAAGGCTGAACCCAGAGCTCTTCAGCAGGGAAGATTCCCTTCCCCCCTGCTTCAGGCTGCTGAGCACTGAGCGGCGCTCAGAATGGAAGCCATCGCCAAATATGACTTCAAAGCTACTGCTGACGATGAGTTGAGCTTCAAAAGGGGGGACATCCTTAAGGTGAGTGCTGATGTGGTTGCCTCTCGTGCTTGGCTGCCTTTCCTCACCCTGGTAACACACAAAGACGCTGTGCTTTCTCTTTCCTCAGTGCACACTTTAACATCCATCACCAGGTTTAATTGGACAGCTTGCCGTAGTAGATGCCGAGCGATTACTAAATGTGGCATAGGAGAGTGGTGTGGTGTGTGCTCCTTAACTGCCTTTGTGTGATGTCTGTCTGTTTATTGACACAGGCAAAGTCGGAAGGGATCATGAGTGATGGCTTTACCTTGTGAAGTTGTATTTTAAAAAAACCCACAAGGAATGTTTTTAAATCCTGAACGTGAATAATTTATGTAAAAGCATTCCTCTAGTCTTGCTGTGCATAGCCAGAAGACTCTGCCTCTTGTCATGGGGCCCTAGATTAGAAGCTGCTTAGGGAGAGGGTGAGTATATGCCCAAACTCACTGAAGAGTTCATTGCCTTTCATTTCTGAGAAAAAAACTAATGGAGTTCCACATAACAGTGTTTAACTTGCCCTTATACACGTTAGATTTTGGCTTTCTTTAGAGGAACTTGAGCAATTACTGAGAATTAAAGTCTAATTGCGTAAAAGATGGATACAGATTAGAAGTGAGCCTCTTCGCTGTTTGGAGCTTACTGGGCCGTGCAGTGACCTAGCACACGGTGATGTACGCAGTTGGCTGGAGCAGCTCACCCTTTTGGTTATCGCTTTTCTTTACAGGGTGAGTGTTGTCTAAGAGTATATGGACTCCAAGTGGGGAAACTAAAGCTTAATATTTTGAGTGCTGCCTGTGTCTCAAGTTTTGATATTCTTTCCTCAGAGCCCTAGTCTAGATTTTTGTGGCTTCCCTGCTTTTTTTTTTCCCTACCCAAGTGCTACTCTTTGATTTCTTAGAGGAAGAAAGTGAAAACGTGATTTATGGGAAGAACTATAAAGACTCTTTATGTAACCTGTGGATAGTGATCAAGTCTGCCCTCAGTGCTCAAAGTGAGGGAATGTTACTATGTGACAACTTTTCCTGAGGAAATGCACAGATAGGGAGCCCACGACAGACCAAAGTCCAGCTCCGTGAGCCAGGAGGTTTTATTCGAGTTACTTACAGGAATATGGGTGAGGGGTTACTTACAGGAGCAGACTTGACTCAAAGACAGCTGTACCACCAGGTCCCACTCCAGCCTGTCACAGTTCACACAAGCTGGAAAACCTGGAGCACCCTGGACAGCCTGCAGGCGGACACTGCTCTAAACCTCTTGCAGGCAGCTGGTCTGGTCTCAGAGTCTACAGCGCCTCTCCTCTGAGCCTTTTCTTGTCCCATGGCTACTGAGAAGGAGACACTCAGTTTTTATTGCTTACTCTGGCAGGGAGGGGCCTAGTGAATCTGGTCAGTTTCAGTGACTTCCTGCAGCTATTTTGAATTGCTTATTTCCCATTTTAAAGATCTTACCTGTAGGATGGATTGTTTCAATCTCATAGGAAACTGTTACACATTTTCCACATTAAGGAGCTGGGCTCTGAAATGGTTACACTGACCAGGGAGAGAGGCTAAATGTCAGTTGACCTGCATGTGCCTAAGGCAGTGCTGAAAGGCTGCTCCAGAAGTTAGCCCCTTGGTTGTGACACAAAGCTGTTTGAGAGATGGGCAGAATCAGCCCTGGCTTCAGAGCTCATTGCTGGTTTCTTAGAGTGCTAGGACTCAGAGAGGGAAGTCCTGCTACTGAATGATTCTGCCATTGGCACAGAGGTCATCTGCTCCGAGCTTACTGTGTACAGGAGATAATCACTTGTGCTGTCTCAGAGTGAGGCTGTTACTCAGGCACTCAACGTTTTGTACAGGCAGCCTGTACAAAACCTTTAAGAACCAGGGGTTTTGTTTATTTGGTTTGGCTTTTTGGAGACAGAGTTCTTTTTTTTTTTTTTTTTTTTAGGCCAGGCTTGCTTAGAATTCACTATGTAGCCCAAGATTATAGGTGAGCTCCACCGTGCCTGACACATTGTGTTGTGTTGTGCTGTGCTGTAATGCGTAGGGTTCCCATTAGACCTCCCCTGGTAACTTGGACTTGCAGGGCTGGCGGTTCATAGTCTTCTTGTCAGTGCATCCCCATTGCCTGTTAACACCACATCTACAATGAAAACAAAACCAGGGATCCTGAACACCACCACCCCCTAGTGCTGTCTCTTGAGTTTGCCCTGCACCTAGACCATAAATGTTTGACACATTGTTCATGTCCTCCTGGGAATTTTTATGATGAGGAAGGTGAATCAGAATGTTCCCATTTACTTTCGCATTCTGTTTGGGAGAGAAAGCCATACACTTAGTTCTTTCCAATTTGATAGATAACTGGGATATGAGGTCATGATGCCATTATTGCTTTTGAACGGTGGCCATTAGCTGTTTGTTAGTAATCTTGTGGCTCCACTCCAGAGAGCGAGAGCAAGTGCAAGCCAGTGTGAGTGTGTGACACAGTCCTTTTGTCTCAGCTCTGACACAGCTTCACGAGGAGGAGGGGCGCTCTGGGTGAAGAACTGTTGGTAAAACAAACACGCAGTTTTCTTCCTTTCTTCTGGAGTAAGCCCATGTCATCACTCACTTTGATATCATTTGATAGCTCTGGGCTCAAAGGGCTGCAGTGGTGTGGGACACTTAAACTTTAATTGAAATAGGGAGGTGTTTGTTGTTCCTTTTCTTTTCCTCTTTGTTTTTTGTTTTGTTTGTTTTGGGTTTTTTTTTTTGGTTTGTTTGTTTCTTTGCTTGTTGTGTTTTGAGATGATACATGTGTTGCCTGTGCTGGTGTTGTTACTTGTCCTTCTCTACTGAAGCTTGTGTTTTGCCTGGAGAGCAGAGGTACTTAAGGAAGAAAAGACTTTCCCTGCAAGCTCCAGGCCTTTGCATGGTTGAAATGCACTTAAGTTCCTCATTGTTGTGGTAGAGAAAGGGACCGGGTTTGTAGCTCAGAGGTACAGCACTTGCTGGGCATGTGAAGAAATCCTTCGCATTTTTAGCCTTGGTCCTATAAAACTGCCTTGTAGGGATGGCTTTTTTTTTTTTTTTTTTTTTTTTTTTGAGACAGGGTTTCTCTGTAGCTTTTTAAAAAGAAAAAAACATTTAACTTTATGTGCATTGGCATCAGATCTCCTGGAACTATAGTTACAGACTGGTGTGAGCTGCCATATGGGTGCTGGGAATTGAACCCGGGTCCTCTGGAAGAGCAACTAGTGCTCTCAACCACTGGGCTGTCTTTCCAGCCCCTCTCTGTAGCTTTTTGAGCCTGTCCTGGAACTCACTCTGTAGATCAGGGTGGCCTCAAACTCAGCCATTTTGCTGTCTCTGCCTCCTGAGTGTTGAGATTAAAGGCCGGCAGTAGCATGTCTTGACTGTTCTTCAGGCACCGCTGCACAGGGATCCCGGGGCCATTTCAAGCCCACAGACCTGTATGAATTCCATTGAGGTTGGTTGCTTCCTTCTTCAGTTCTGGAGGGGACCAGCATTCCAGTCATTGAGGTGTCCGTGACTCACTGCTTTTACTGTCCTCCTGAACTGCTTGAGAAGAAGGTCTTGGGTTCACTCTCTGCCCTTTGAGCATCCGCCCGTCTCTGCCACTTAGCTTACTTCAGTGTCTTATTTACTGAGCAGGCCTGAACTGGACTCATTGCCTTGGCTGTTGGGGATGAGGCATTAGCTACACTTTCTGTCTTCAGCAACCAACTCTGAAAGAAAAATACATTACTGAACTAGGCGGCCCAGGGCTTAGCTCCAGGGTTTTGGAAGACAAAAGGCCCCTTAACTTAGATTCTTATTTTTACCCTTACTTATTTGGGGGAAACAGGCACGGGTGCCACGGCATATGCGTCCTTCCTTTCCTTCCGCAGTGTGGGTCCTGTGGGTGGTCAGCCTCAGGTCAACAAGCTTGGTGACAAGTGCATTTGAGTCGTCGCACAGCTCAGCTTGGGCTTTTATTACAGGAGGTATAGAGTCCCAAGCCTGGAATGTTCCAGTCTTTATTGTGTGATCTAAGTACCTGTGTGGTATAGGCTGTTAGGAGGAAGAGGATGCTAAAGGAAAAATCATGGGCTTTCTACCTGGCATCTAATGGTGTCTGTATCTCCCGTGGGTGCAGGAAGACTGCCCACTGGTGAGCACAGCCCGGTCTGCTTGGTTGGTTTTATCACAGCTGCAGGCCTATATTTCCGTGTATAAGGCTTACTTCAGATATTTGAATATAACATGGAAAGAAATAAAATGTAGGGCTGCTTTAAAATCTAGTGTTGGTATACTGAGAGATGCATTTATGATTACCTATGGGTAATGTTGACTAAACTAGAGTGTTGTATCTTAAGTACTCTTTTCTATTCTAGGAAAAAAAACCCTACTTTTTTGTATGTCTTTTTAAAAATGATTATGCAATATTATGGAAAGCTGCACATGTATAATGTGTTTTGAGCATATTTTCCAGCATTATTTTGTTCTCTGTTCCCTGGACAATTTCATTTCTACTTCTGTCATCAGTGTAGATCTATGTATATCTGTGATTTTAGTGTATCTAAATTGCAGGATCACAAATGAGAGAAAACAAGGTATTTGTCTTTCTGAGAGTGACTTAATTCCCTTAATAGAATTATCCGCAGTTGCCCCATTCACTTCTTTTTTGTTTGGTTTTGGTTTGTTTGAGATAGGATTTCTCTGTGTAGCCCTGGCTGTCCTGGCACTTGCTCTGTAGACCAAGCTGGCCTCGAATTTAGAGATCTGCCTGCCTCTACCTCCCGAGTGCTGGGATTAAAGGCGTGTGCAACCACCTTGCTGTTAGTTTTTAATTTATCATTGGCTTTATGTGCTTTTTTGTGTTTGTATGATGTGTGTATGAGTGTATTGCAGTGTGCATGTTTATGATGTGTGTGTTTGTATGATGTGTGTATGAGTGTGTTGCAGTGTGCATGTTTATGATGTGTGTGTTTGTATGATGTGTATGAGTGTGCTGTGGTGTGCCTGAGGAGGCCAGAAAACTACTTTGAAGTTAGTTGTCTCCTTCCTCAGGATTTTTTTTTAATTCTGTTAGTCGTGTTTAGGGTGCATTGTGAACATGTTACAGCACACATGTTTAAATCAGAAGGCAGTTTGTTGCTTTTGGTTTGCTCCATCCATCATGTGAATCCTGGGGATTGGCCTCAGGTCATCAAGCTTGGTGGCAAGAGCCTTTACCTGCTGGGTCATCACATTGGCTTTGTCTTCAGATTTTAAAGAATACCCATACTGATTTTCCTAGTGGCTGGAGTATTTTACATTCCCATCAGAATGTGTATATATAGGATTCTCTTTTGTCCAAATCCTCAGCATTTATTTATAATCTTTCTTTTTTAGATTTTTAAATTTATTTTTATTTGCTATATATGAGTGTTTTTACCTAGGTGTATCTCTTTTTTTTTTTTTTTTTTTTTTTTTTTTTTTTCCGAGACAGAGTTTCTCTGCGGAGGGAAGGGGAGAGGAAAGGGAGGGTTAGGCTTGTGAAGACCAGAGGACTATCTTAAATATGGCTCCTCAGATGCTCTCCACCTTGGGGTTTTGTTTTTCTTTTTTTCCGAGACAGAGTTTCTCTGCAGCTTTGGAGCCTGTCCTGGAACTAGCTCTTGTAGACCAGGCTGGCCTCGAACTCACAGAGATCCACCTGCCTCTGCCTCCTGAGTGCTGGATTAAAGTCAGGTCCCTCTACCACCGAGCTTCAGCTCAGTTTTTAGGATAACAGTTTGTGATTTGAGTTCTCTCAAGGCAAGTAGATTTATAGTCAACTTTGTCAGCTGAACACAGAGTTTCCAAATAGGTGCTGAGAATGAACTTTCAGTTCCTTTGCATCTTGAGGAGCCGGGATACAGACCCACTTCCTTCTTCTGGGGAAGACATGACTGAGGATATGCAGTGTTCCCTTGGGGACTTCACACTCTGCCTCTCTGACAGTAGGGTGACGTTACTGTTGAGCAGACACCATTTGTGGAACTCGGGCTGGATGTCTTGACCTTAACAACTTTTCCAGTGTTCTCTGGCACCAAAGGACTGGCATCATTAACCCCATGAAGGACCAATACCATGAGCTCCATCATCGTAGGGGTGTCTACGTAGGCTCAGAGACTAAGCCATCCAACATGGGTACTGGAATCCAAATTCTGGTTCTCAGGCAGAGCACTCCATGCTCCTAACTGCTGAGCTGTCTCTCTGGACCCTGGTTTTAAGTCTTTTAGGCTAAAGTGCATCATAGTTGGGGCTTAGCATCAAAGCTTTGAGACCTAAAAAAAAGAAAGCTCAAATGACTGAGGCAAATCTTGCTCCACTTGGCAGATACTCTTTGATTTCACCACTTTCTGGATGTGGGATGAGAGACAGTTACAGTGTATTCTAAAGAGTTAGACTCCATAGTCTGGTCTACAGAGCGAGTTCCAGGATAGCCAAGGTTACCACAGAGAAACCCTATCTCAAAGAAAAACAAAACAAAGCTGGGCAGTGGTGGCACACACCTTTAATTCCAGCATTTGGGAGGCAGAGGCAGGAGGATCTCTGTGAGTTTGAGACCAGCCTGGTCTACAGGGAGTGCCAGGACAGGTTCCAAATCTACACAAAGAAATCCTGTCTCAAAAAAACCAAACCAAACCAAAAAAAGCAAAAAAGAGGTAGATTCCAGACTAGAATCTGAGTCTTAGCTCTTCTACTAGCCAGTTGTGATTGTGGACAAAATTGCTTAACAATTTTGCGTTTTGGTCCTCCTCCTGCCTTCCTAGGACCACCATAACATTTAAAAGAGCTAAGTGTGCTTACAGCAGCGACTAACATGCATGACTGTAATTGGCTAGCTGCTGTTAATTTTGCTAAGATGATTGAGGAGTGTGAGTGGTGTCAGGGAACTCCTAAGTCATGCCTCTGCCAACTAATCTGGTGGGTGTGTATCTGTTATCTCACTTTTGGGGCTGCTCAGCCCTGTCCCAGAGCTCAGGTGAAGCATGGGTGTTTGTTTAGTTTTAGTTTTGGTTTGTTTGAGACAGGGTGTATGTAGCCCTTGCTGTCTTGGAACTCTGTGTAGACCAGGCTGGCTTTGTACTCACAGAGATATGCCTACCTCTGCCTCCCAAGTGCTGGGATTAGAGGCATGACCCAACCCACTTAAACTTATTTTACCATACATTATTAGAAAAAAACATAGGAAACTCCAAACGCTATATAATTCCCTTTTAGCACTACTATTTCAGAAATATCCTAAGCTTTATCGTTATGTAGTACAGGCCAATGAAATGGGTAAAGATGCTGCCAAACCCAGCGAGGTGGGTTCATTCCTGGAGCCCACATGGTGGAAGGAGAGGACTGACTCCTGGAAGTTGTCTTCTGATCTTCATTTGTGCACCTTGCTTGGCAAGTGCATGTGTGCACATGTGTGCATGCAGGTGAGTATGTGTGTAAGTGTATAGATAAAAATAGTGTAACAGGAACCCAAAGGTGTAGCCCAGTGGCAGAGTGCATGTCTAACATGCATAGAGTTCTGTATGTCCTCCAGCACTGGGGGACAACAAAACACAGATCTAATATGCGCTCTTTCTTATATTTTTCTAATTATTTTTAGTGGTTACATAATGTATCAAGGTAATGTTCTATAATTGACTTTCCTAGTTCCCTGTTGCTGGGTTTCTTGATTGCTTCTATTAATAATTTAGTTCTTAGTCTCAAGGGGACATGGGTATACTGTGTTGTCCTGCTGTCTGACTCCTGGACCGACATCACCTTCTTTAAGACAGCTATTGAAAATGGCCTCTAGTTCTCAGCCAGAATAGGTCTGATAGTCCCCTGATAGTGGTGGGACATTGTTCCCCAGTCTGGCAGTGCTTTATGGGACTGTGATAGCCAGATTCGTGAAATGCTTAAGCTGCTTTGATACCTAAAATGCTTGGTGGTTTTCTGAGGCATGGTTTATTTTGTGGCTTTCTTTAAGGTGATCATTTGCCTTTCTATCTAACTGGTATGAGAGTAATGAGTAATTATGACAATAGAGGGACTTGGCATGCATTTCTAGATTCTTTGTAGTTTGTTTTGAGATAGGGTTTTGCTTCACATACTTGGCTCACCTGAACAGTTAGACCAGGCTGGCCCCAACTCAGAGATCTGTTTCTGTCTCTGCCTGGACTAAAGGTGTGCACCACCAATACTGACAATATACGGTAGTTTTAGTCCAGATTTCCTTCTTTAAACCAGACGAATCTCTTCTAGATTGATTCCTAACTCATGTCCAGAAAAAGATGGGAAGACAAATTAGGTTTATTTAGTTTATGCTGCAAACGTGCTTTAATGAAGTTAAGCTTTGCTGGGGCTTTGGAGAAACAGGTAGAATAAGGCAATAAACCTCCTCATTCAGGAATGTGCTCATTTGCAGTAGTCCGGTGGGTGGGTGGTGGAGGACTTTTGCTGTCTGGCCAGCTTTAACAATAGGTGTGCTTGTAAACGCATGCACCTCTTGTACAGAAAAGGCACAGCCAGTGGAGCTCCAGGCAGCAGCTTACAGATAACTTGTTTTGTTTTGTTGCTTTTTTTTTTTTTTTTTTGAAGGTGTAGCTATGCAGCCCTCTGGTGGTAGTCCTCTCTGGCCTGAAAATCACAGACATCCCGCTGTCTCAGCTTCTCAAGGACTAGAAACTTAGGCATGTGTTCCTGTTAGAGCTCAATTGACTCTACTAATAATTCAGAGGTTTCTTCATCCCCTTTTGGGATGAGTTTTTGGTTCAAGTCAAGCATCTGTCTGCTTTGCTATGTCAGTTTCTCAAAATGTTTGGCTTTGAAAATAGCTGAAGATTGGAAGTTTAAAATGGTGGATTAATTCTTTTACTTGGAGAATGTAAGGAAAGTGAGGCTATACTTTTCCCGTGGTCAGGTAACTTTTTTGAAATTAAGTAAATAATCTCGTCATCATTAGAAAATTTATAAAAAGCTTCCGCCATCAATGTTCAAGTTTTTAGAACTTTTCAGGAAACACGTAGTCTGTACAGCCACCATCCCTGTTTACTGTGTGCAGCTGTGTCACGGTTGCTGTGCTCTGAAATACGGTGATGCAAACCAGCAATAGAGCCGGATTCCTAGAGCTCACTAGGAATCCTAGACCTGACTGGCCTCGAACTCAGGAGATCCGCCTGCTTCTGCCTCCTGAGAGCTGGGGTTTAACTTCGGTTTTCTTTTTAATATATATGTTGACAGCCATAAATTTCTGTCTCACTTTCTGCTTTAGCTTCATTCCATAAGTTAGGCGAGCATTTCCTTTTTTAAAATTATTATTTGTGTGTGTGTTTCATGTGTGTATTTTGAGCACACAGACACACTATGCTGAGAGTGGAGATAGAGGACAACTTGCTAGAATCAGTTCTCTCTTTCCCTTCTGTGCCAGGACTCAAACTCAGTTCTTCAGGCCTGGTGGTAAGCACCTTCCCCTGCTGAACCATCTCACTGGCCCTCAGTTTTTGTTTTCGTTTCAAGTTATTTTCTGATTTTCCTTATTTCTTTGACCTACTGTTTATTGAGGATCATGTTGTTTAATCTTTAGGTGCTTCTCTTTTAATTCTGTTGTGATTGTTGATCTCACTTTGTATGGTTTAAATCTTTTTAGATTTATTGGAGCTTGTTTTGTGGCTTTATGGTGTGACCTGTCGTCAAGATGGAGAGTGCTCTGCTTTGTGATTGAGATGTTTCGGGAAGTCTCCTATAGATGATCCTTTAGATTTAGGCGGATAGTTACTTTTTTTGTGTTTGTGTTATGATACACTAGCATTTTGATGAATTCTTTTTGTTGGTTTTTTGAGACAGGATTTCTCTATATAGTCCTGACAGTCCTGGAACTCACTCTGTAGATCAGGCTGGTCTTAAACTCATAAAGCTCTGACTGCCTCTGCCTCCTGAGTTGATGATTTCTTAAAATTATCTACCTTGATATGTTATATCTACAAATACCAGTAGGTTATAGGACTGCTGAGATGGCTTGGTGGTAAAGGCACTAGTTGCTGAACATGACAACCTGAGTTGTCCTCTGACCTCGCTGGGCCATGCTCTGTGGCATACATACACATTAATAATGTTTTTCTAAAAGGGCTTTATAGAAATCACTGAGTATTTCCTAAGTTCTTAAACGGGTGCTGTGTTTAATGCTAAGGTTGATACAAAGACCAGGTTTCAAGGTCTAAATAATATTTAATGCCCTGTTGTAAGAGCTTGCTGAGGATAGACATTGGGTATTTTGAATGGAACAGACTTTGTAAGACATTGGGCAGATTTCTGAGTTAATTTAGAAGCTCTCACGACTTCTTTTTGGCTATGTAGCTATCTGTAATTTACTAAGGACTTGCTTCTAAATTTAGCGAAGCTCTGAAGCGTTGCTGGAGCTGTCCTAGAACACTTCAACTTGGAATTGCCTTTGAGAAATGTATTTGGCCGTCATGAAAGTAGATGTGAGCCATTGATAGCCTCATGGCATACCCACGAGCCTTGAACTTCTTCTGTCACTATTTTAGTTTCTGTGACGTACTTCAGTTCAGTGCCTTCAAATTTCATGCCCACACTCCCTCTTTCAGGAAATACTTTATGGAACAACTTTCTGTATAGAAAATATAGGCTAGGGCTGGAAGGTGCCTTGCGGGGTAGAAGCTCTTACTGTGCAAGCAGGACAGCCTAGGTTTAACCCTAGAGCCTGCTTTCTGAAAGTTCCTATGACCTGTACATGCACTTTATGGCACATACACATTCCACCCTCCCAATACCACAAACTTTCACACAAATACATTTTTTTTTTAGAAAAGAAAATATCGAATAGAGTGCTTACATGAAATTGCTCTTTATTTATTCCCGTATTCATTCATGCTGTCACTGGGGATGGAAGCTCAGTCCTTGCACGTGCCAGGCATTTGACGAGTGCTCACTTACCAAGGTGATGATCGTCCCCTCCCTTCCTCATCTCCTCTCTCCCTCTTCCCCATCTACCTTTTCTTTTCTTTGAATAGTCTCACTCTCTTGAAGTCACAGCTCCCTCTTACTGCAGCCTCTGAGTGCATGAGCCTCTGCTGCTCCGGCTAGATGAGTGGAAGTGAGATGGCTGTGTACGGGGTCACGTGTGGGGCACTCGCCCAGCACTGCAGGTGGGAAGATTGTTCAGAGTTAAAGGAACCCACACTTTCATTCATGGAACCTAAACGTGTTTGCTAAATCCATTCTGTTTATCAAATATAAAAGCACAGAATCCCCCAGCCGTGGCTGATGAGAAGGGCTGAACTGCTGCTTTCCAGCTCTACATCCCCTCTCTGTAAGAGTGAAGCTGATGGATGTCGTCAGCGAGCACTGAGAAGGAAGTCTAAGGACAGTATCCAGTCTTGCCACATGCTAAGAACATGTTCTCCACTGATCTGTTCCCACAACCCCTGAATGTAGATTTGGTTGTTTGTTTGCTTTGAGACAGGGTGTCTCTGTATAGCCCTGGGTCTCCTGGAACTCAAAATGGACATCCCCTGCCTCGTGAGTTCTGGTATCCACTACACCTGGGTAAATACACTTTTAAAATTTAATTTAACGTGTGCACACGCACAAAAGAGAGCTTATGCCATAGCATGTGTGTGGAGGTGGAGGACAGCTCTCTATGGTCTGTTCACTTTTCCACTCTCAGGGCCAGGGTTCAAGCTCAGGTGTTCGGGCTTGCTCAGTAAGAGCTTTTTACCCTTATTAAACTGTCTTGCCAGTCCTCAAACATAGATCGATCGATCTGTCTATCTTGTCTGTCTGTCTGTCTGTCTGTTCGTCTATCTGTCTGTGAGGCAGAGTCTCACCTATGTAGCCCTGTCTGCCCTCGAACTCACAGAGATCCGCCTGCCTCTGCCTCCTGAGTGCTGGGATTAAAGACGTGTGCCACCACCACCTGGTGTGCTTGCTGTTTTTTTTTTGCAGAGGACATGTATGCAGTTCCCAGCACCCACATAGAGACCGACAGCAGTCTATAACTCTGGTTCTAGGGGTCAGACTCCCTTTTCTGGCTTCCTGGTACCAGGAATGCATGCGGTACACAGACATACAGCCAGGCAAAACACTCATACACATGAAGTAAAAATTAGTTCTTTACCCTTGCTGGCCATATTTTCACTTCTTGTAGCTGGGTGGCTGTGGTAATGCATACTGCAGGTACAGGTTTCTGTAGCCATGTAGCGGTGTTACCACAGACTTGCTGCAACTGTCACAGCTGGCGTTAGTTTGGTGCAGGGCATGGCTGAAGTTTCACTGAAGTCTGGGAACCCTCTTTCCACATGCACTGGTGGTTCCTGTAGACTTTGGAGGTGCTGCTGTGGGCTAGGTAGAGAATTCAGGTGCGTTTTTTCTTTCCTAGAGAGCTTGTCCTTGTCTACACGCCTCCTTTCCTTTGAACTGTGGCTTTTCTAAGCCCTTCTCTTACAGCGCTTTGTCTGTGGTCTGTTCAGAGGCTGGTTCTGCAAACCTGCCATTACCTAGTCCTGTATCTTTATCACTCAATAAAGTTACAAGATCAGAGTGTCCCTGTGTGTCCCTTCTTGCAGTGGCCTGGGAATGCTGCCTCTTCACTTTCAGGTGGCCGTGGCACAGCTCGTGTGATGTGGTCTTGAGGTGGCCGTGGCACGGCCCGTGTGATGTGGTCTGAGCTGAATGTGCTGACAGCAGCATCTGAGGCATGTCCAGAGAGCAGAGGCAGCATTTCTTTGAATTCACCAGAACCATAATTACTGTATTTTCCGTTCCAGAACTGTTTCACAAAAGCAAGGGCAGCTTTACTTTACTGTAGAGCTGTTTAGAGTTGAGTCTAACGTGCACCTCTATTTTGTAGTTTTGTGTTCTCAGTCAGCAAAGCTCTATGGTGCTTCATGGGTAACACCCCCAGTAATTCAGAAACAGTGGCTCCAGCAATACACAGCACATGCTCAGTTGTCAGTCAGTCATTTAGCTTCCTTGTTCACCAAGTGATCGCACATCCCTGGTCTTCAGCCATATTGCCCTTTTTGCCCGTACAACTTTTTCAAACTGCTGAGGTGTCCTGCCTTTCCACAGAACCTGGAGTTTGCCCAAGCTCCTGATGGCCTTGGGATCACTTCTTTTCCTTCAGCTGCCTCACCACTCTTGATGCCATATCGGCTCTTTCTCTCTCCCTGGACGAGCACCTTCTGCATCTGGGAGCCTTGTCAAGTTTTGGCACAGCAGTAGCCTCCTGAGTGTGGGGTTACAGATGTGGGCCACTGGAACTTGTCACCCTCCTCTTTTGTTGTTGTTAAGACCTTGGTTAGCTTCTTAGCTACTTTTCCTCTTAATTTTTTTTATAAAGTACAAGTATACTTTATTGTATCAATTACTAACCAGGCACAGTGGTACGTGCCTCTGATCCCGGGACTCAGTGAAGGCGCAGGGATCAGAAATTTAAGGTCATCTCTGGCTGTACAGTTAGCTTTAGGCCAGCCTGGGTTGTGTGAGACCTGGTGTCCTAACTCCAGTCCCAGCGATGTGACACATTCTTCTGGCCTCTGTGGTCGCTGCGTGCAGACGGTACACAGACATATATACAGGTAAAACGCCCATACACAGAAAATAATTTTTTCTTAGTTACGTGCCTCTGCGTGACTGCATGAGAGCTGATGCCCTCAGAGGCTGGAGGCCTTAGATCTCCCTGGAGCTGCTGTCACAGCAGTTTGAGCCACCCATGGATGCTGGGAACAGAACTTGGGTCCTCTGCTAGAGCAGGACATCTGTGTAGTCTCTTGATTTTTTTTTTAAAGTTGTCACTTAATAAACAATCCAATTTTCAATTTTCATCAGTTTTATTTTGGACATTATAGTGACAACATTTTATTTTAGTGGTAGTCCAGCAGAGATGAGGAAATACCACTAAATGACAGGGTTCTAAAAGTTGGCTTGCCCCCCCCATCAGTTTTCCCCTTTATCCTTTCAGTGTAAACAAATCCAAACAATCCACGGGGGGGGGGGGGGGGTTGAGATCCTCTGCCCATCTGTGTGCTTGATACAGCGTGGCTCCAGAAAGAGCAGCTTTGGGGACTGTTGTGGAGAGGAGTCTTCCCAACATAGATTCTGTCTGCTGCTGCAAGGGAGATGGCCTGAGGGCAAGTTTTCTTTTCCTTTCTTTCATGTTTCTCAAGCCTTGCCAGAGTGCTTAGCTTCGTAGGCAGCTGTTTAACTCTGAGCTGTGTCCTGCACTTGCAGGGAGCTCTCTGACCTCTTACTTACTAATATGGCTAGCGCTACATGGTCTATGGTGCCAAACATAGCTGTAGTCGGCCTGGAATGTGTCCAAACTACACGAGAGACTGGAATCCAGAAAGGACAGGTGGTGTGCGTTCCGTCTTGGTAAGAGTCGGGACATCTTCAGTGACAGTCACAGAGGAAGATCTGATACACTTTTCAAACTTGGCCATAAACTTTTGTTTTGATTCCTCTGACAGATTTCAGGCTACAGGATATTAATAACTCTTAGAAGCCAGTTCTTGGGGTGATTGTATTTTGCTGATAAACTTGGAGCTTGAGTGCTTTGTTAGTGAGTGACCTGTGCTGACATGTCTCCCACGTGGTGGTCAACAGCTGCAGAAGGACTTAATTTTACCACCGACTCCGAGCCAGTGTAAGTGGCAGTGTGGTACGTTCGTTGTTCTGAATATCTGGGTTTCTTCTGGTTGAACCATGTCGGTGTGCGTTCGCAGCAAATAAGTGCTTTCCTGCTGATGCCCAGACTCACCTCGAACTGGGCTCAGTTGGTCCTTGGATTTCAGCCTCTTGAGCAGCCAGCACTGTCTTTGAATTTTTATGTTTGGCTAATGGCCTTGTGATGGAAAGAAACAATGAGTTGTGTGTAGAAGTTTGAGCTTCCACTCCTTAATCTAGCTAAGCCTTATTTAAATAAATTAGTCCCCGCCCCATTTGGATGCTAAACTGGGGCCTAACACAAGTGTTCTATGCTGGGCTCCAGTCCCAGATACACTGAGCTCGGGTGGCTGATGATAAGTTGCTGTAAAATAAGGGCTCAGTCATAGCATGGGCCACTTCTGAGATCCTCTTTTCAGCTTTGATGCTGCTGTGGAGACCAGTGTAGTCTGCTAGGAATCTGGAGTAAAACGGGAAGCCTGTATATACTCTTATACTTATAAACTGAGGAACAGTTTATAAGGGCACTGTTATGGGAATACACACCCTGATTTAGAGATTTTATAATGAGATACAGTTACCGTCCACTCTAAAGTGTTTTGGACTCCTTACCAGGAAACTCATCGTCAACAGCAGCTTCCTTCTGGGTATTAGAACCTTCTAAGTGGGAGCCTCATGAGTATAAGTGGACTCACGTGTGGATACCACAGTGAAGTAAAGCCCTCATGAGGAACAAGAAAATGGGCTCTTCCTGGCCTGGCAGTGTTGGGAGTCAGGCCTACCCTACCACACACTCTGACTCCTAGCCCTTCCCCACACCTAGAGGAATGTGTTTCCAACAGTGTTGTTACATGACTTAGTCCAGGCATTTGTCACTTATCTGGTTCAGGTGTAAACTGTGGGTCCATCAGAAGGCAGGAGGATTAGAAATATAAATTTCATAGTGAGTTCAAAGCCAGCCTGGGCCAAATGAGATTCTGTCACAATAACAACAACAACAACAAAAAAAGACAAAATATCAAGTATCTGTCCTGTCTTTAGGCAAGCTACTACAGAGGCAGCAGAAGGGAGTTGTAAATGTAGAGTGTGGGCTTCAGAAAAGGTTCAGTCCAGTTCCTGTTCCTAGCACCACACAGAGGCTGGCACCATCAGGAACCCCTCCCTGTTCGAGAGATCTGACATCCTCTTAGGTCTCTCCGGGCACCAGGCATGCATGTGGTATGGATGTATATGCAGGCAAAACACCCATACTCATTAAATGTTTTATCTGATGTATGTATGAGTATGCCTGGTGCCCTTGCAGGTCAGGATTGGAGCCTCTGGAACTAGAGTCACAGGTAGCTGTAAGCCATGTTGTAGGTGCTGGGAACTGAACCTAGGTCTTCTGGAAGAGCAGTCAGTGCTATTAACTACCAAGCCATCTCTCCAGCCTCACACATGGTTGCTGATTGTAGTATATGCTGTGTCTTACATTACAGATCCATCACCACTACAGTTGTGTGAGTGAAACTTGAATAACCTGCCATAACCATCCCTGTGTAGACGCCAGTGTTTCCTAAAGGTCATACAACTTGATACTTTCTCAGAAAAGGATAGCGTTATTGTCACACCATTCCTTCCTGTTCTGGAGTTTTGGATATGGTGGATGTAAAGGCTCTGTCCATGAAGAGTTAAATGGTTGTAACCTAGCAACTTTTGAGGTTTCTTTCTTGTTCTCTCTCTCTCTCTCTCTCTCTCTCTCTCTCTCTCTCTCTCTCTCTCTCTCTCTCTCTCTCTCTCTCTCTCTCTCTCTCTCTCCAAACAGATCTAGTGTTTCTTGAGGCATTAGTTTCTGCCTTCTCCATGGACTTTTTCCAGTTTTAGCGTGAGCATCTGGACAGGCAGCAGATGGAGCTGCAATGGGATTGGTGTCAGACACCTGGCAGCTTGTAAAACTCACAGTCTTATTATAGCAATCCCTGTTACTAGAATTGCCAGAGAATGTACAAAATAAAGATGGCCAATAGAGAGGAAAAGCCAGCAACGTCACTGCCATCCTTTTTCGTGCTCTGCTGTAAAAGTTTTAGGTATATGCTCAAAACTGCCAAGAGCAACAAAGGAGCTGGAGCTCAGTTGCTAGTGCTTGTCTAGCCTGCAGAAAGCTCAGGTTCAGTCCCCAGCACTGATAAGCCAACGGCAGCCATTTATATAGGGAAACAACAACACAAAACACTAATTGTGATACATTTGGCCTAATCTGCCTTCCAGAAAGTGAAAGGAACCCCCCCCCCCCCGTTTCAGGTGGGACCTGAATACTTGATAAATATCTATGCCCTCTCACTGACCTTCAAAGGGACTCACACCTCTCCTCTTGCTTGAATGAAACAGTGGGGTTCAGTATCAGGCACTTGTGCGACAGTTTGGAGGAATAGCATTGTTGTGAGTGTACTGTCCATTACTTGCTTGTTTGATAGACCTCTCAGCTGCAGAGATGACCTGATGACCAAAGGACTCTGTGGGCTGTGGACAGCAGTCTTGAGGGACAGTGTTCTGTTGTAGGTGGAGGGACTGTGGCACAGCATCTGTGAGCCATGGCTCTGGTGGTCAGATCTGAGTTCCCATCTGCATCTTCTATTTGCAAAGTATCTGAGGCTGGGCAGTGGTGGCGCATGCCTTTAACCCCAACACTCTATGTCTCTTCATGTGTGCACAGTCACACAGCACAGGTGCACAGCACAGGCACACAGCACAGGCGCACAGCACAGTCACACAGCACAGGCGCACAGCACAGTCACACAGCACAGATGCACAGCACAGATGCACAGCACAGTCACACAGCACAGGCGCACATGCACAGGCACACAGCACAGACACATGCACAGGCCATGAGTGGAGGTCATAGGACAACTTTTCAGGACTCATTCTTCCCTGCACTGTGTAGGTTCTAGGGATTGAATTCAGGTCGTCAGGCTTGGAGCAAGTATCTTTACCCATTAAGCTATCTTGCCAGCCCCAAAGAATTTTAGATTCCTCATCTGTAGAAACAAGACAGTACTGTCCACTTTACAGAGTTCATGACTTCTGCTCATGATAAAAATGTAATAAATTGTGTTCTGTTTGTTTTGAGATGGTGTCTCATGATGTAGCTGAGGTGGGCAAATTGTGTAGCCAAGGTTAGTCCCAAACTTCCTGTCATAGTCTCTTAAGTCCTGGGATTACAGTGTGTGTGTGTGCGCCACCAAACCCAGTATAAATTGTATTCTTTATTACAAGAGAAATCCATTCATTCTCCTGAAATGTGTGTGATTACATAAAGGACACTGTGAAGAGCAGCTAGGGATTCTTATACTCTGGTGGTGCAGTTGACTTTACTAAGTGTGATTGTGTGGGTTCCAGAAGGGAAAAGTGACAAACAGTGCCGTGGCTGACAGGACTAAGTAAACACGCAAAGAACAGCATTCGAGGCGGAGCTAACAGTGGTGTCACAGAGGTCAGCTGTGGATGCAGTCTTCTGGACCACAGTAGCCGAGGTTGGAGACGCAGGACTGTTCCCACCACGGAGTTGCAGTCCTGGGAAGAGTTACTTTGTGTTTGCTGTATTTTGTTGAAAAGAGTCGTGCCAGGTGGGCCTTGAACTTGTGGTTCTCCTGCTTCCCATGTCAGGGTCTTAGGTTGGGGAAGGTTCTTTAAAGGCAGAGTGTAACTGAGGGCTTTAGCACGTAGTTGTTTCTGGTTTTTATTAACCACACTTGTATTTTAAGTAAGAAATTGTCACAGCAGAATGACAGAGGCAGGGGGTCACTAAAAATGTTGTGTTCTTCATGTAGAGTTGATGCTAATAGGGGGACATCTATTTCCTCGGAGACGGAGAAAGGCACTTGGATAGGGGTGCTTTGGAATGTCATGTGAACAGCATGTATTCCACTTCTTCACGGTTAAGTTTGAGCTGCTTGTCAGACAAGAAAGATACACACACATTCACATGTATACATACATACATGTGTACACACACACGTATATGCGTATGTGCATGTTGGTTTGAGCCAGAAAGACTTATTACTACTGCATGTAGTCAATAATTTATGATTGTAAACGAACCTCTGTGTATGTGCACACGTGCATGCATGTAGTGCACAGTCATGCAGGTAAAACGCTCATATCCGTAAAAGATTTTTGGTTTTTCGAGACAGGGTTTCTCTGTGGCTTTGGAGCCTGTCCTGGAACTAACTCTGTAGACCAGGCTGGTCTCGAACTCACAGAGATATGCCTGCCTCTGCCTCCCGAGTGCTGGGATTAAAGGCGTGTGCCACCATCGCTTGGCCCTTCATATCCATAAAAAATTTAACTTGCCAGGCAGAGGCAGGCGGATCTCTGTGAGTTCGAGGCCAGCCTGGTCTACCAAAAAAAGAAAGAAAGAAACCCTGTCTCGAAAAA
>NW_026067918.1:8402937-8456208 GCF_014885135.2 Alexandromys fortis | reverse complement strand
AAAAAAAAAAAAAAAAAAGGAGGAAGAAGAAAAAAAAAAAGAAAATAAAGCTAAGTTTGTGCAGTGGAAAATAATTTCCCAGTTCCCTAAGAGCCCATTTTGTGGCAAGGATAGGTTATGTATGGGCTGTGCTTCCTGGACACGCCCCGTTGGGCTTTTAAAGGGGAACATCATAGCTTTCTCCTGTTGTCTTTTGTTACCCACGCCCATGGTGCTGTCCATCCCCTGGACTGTCTATTCTTTCTTCCTCCACACCCCCTCCCCAACATGGGAAGCCTCCAGCATTTCACTGCGGCGCTTTATTTAGCCGTCACAGTTGTCACATTAGTAATTGGGTGAGCCCAACTGGAGGTGGGGGGCTGTTCTGCCCTTTTGAAGATCAGCCCCCACACCACTGTACTTCGGTACCCACGCTGGAGCAGAGGCAACTGGCTGGATCCTGAACTCAGACATTTGATGGTGTGCGTGGGAGCATGTGTGGTTTTAGAATTTAAATTCAGGACGAAGCCCTGGCACCTGACAGCCGTAGAACACACTTTGCAGCAGACAGAACTTTTGTTCCTGCTTCTTTTGTCTTCACACCCAGCAGTTTACATAGCTTGTAAAGTGAGAATTATTCAGTACTTGTATCTGTGGCATTTTGGTCAAATCAACATGTTTAAAAATATCTGCAGACTTCCATAGGAATGCTTCCTGAATCCTGTGTGTTCTGAGTAATTTGGCAGGGAGTGAGTTGGATCTTGCATTCTTGGCAAGGATTGATGTCTCTACTAAGGGGTAAAATTTGGTTTCTAGAGTTTGGGGGTAGGAAAAATTCATAAATAACATATATAACAGTGTGTAAATAGGTAAGAGTGTATCTTTGATACCTGATTTTTATAAGAGATGGTGCACACGTTTAATCCCAGCAGTCGGGAGTTAGAAGCAGGCAGATCTTTGTGAGTTCAGGGCCAGCCTGGTCTACATAATGAGTCTCAGGCCAGCAAGGGCTACATGATGAAACTCTTATCTTGAAAAATAACTCAAGGGACTGGAGAGACAGCTCAGTGGTCAAGAGCACTGACTGCTCTTCCAGAGGATATGGGTTCAATTCCCAGTACTCACATGACAGCTAACAATTGTCTGCAGCTTTGAGCTATGACACCTTCACACAGAGATACATGCAGGCAAAACACCAGTGCACATAAAATAAAAATAGTTAAATGAACGAATAAAACACGGTACTGGAGAGATGGCTCAGCAGAAGATCTGGGTTGGATCCTAACACCCACATGGTGGCTCAGTCATCTGCAGTTCCAGTTCTGTGGGAGCCGATAACCTTCTTCTGACTTCCATGGTCACCAGACACTCATGTGATACACAGACATGCAGGCAAACCACTCTTACACATAAATACATACAAAAATAAAAAAAAGATTATCTTTTGTTTGTGAAAATAAGCTAAAAAATGCCATAAGCTGGAGGAAGTGAGCACTAGTTATTACGTTGTAATTGTGTGCGCATGGCATGTTTGCTTGTTGTGGAGAGTTCTTAATGTGTATGGAGGTCTGGAAACTTTCGGGATTTCTTTTTCAGCCTTTCTCTGTGTTTGTTCCAGGGCTTTAAACTTAGATCCTCAGGCATAGCATCAAGTGTCTTTACCCAGTGAGCCATCTCCCCAGCCCCTAATTTTGGTAATCGTTCCCCTTCTGTGACACAGCCATTTACTTGTGTCCTGGCTCCTTAACAATTTAGTCTGTCCCCCACCCCCCAAAAAAAGTATTTATTTACTTTTATGTGTTTGCCTGTGTGTATGTCTGTGTGCCAGGTACAGGCCTGGTACTTGTGGAGGGCAGAAGAGGGTGTGGGACCCCTGAGACTGGAATTGTAGGCACTTGTGAGCTACTGTGTTGGTGCTGGGAACCAAAGCTGGGTCATCACAAAAGCCGTCTCTCCAGCCCCCACCCCCTTTGAAATGAAACTGCTTAACAGAATTTTGGTTTTCAGTTTGAGCATGGTCTGGTTATGTAAGTTCCAGCCTCAGACTTGGTCTTCCTGCTGCTTACTCCAGGGCAGCACATTTAGTGCTCCGTGTGTGTGTGTGTGTGTGTGTGTGTGTGTGTGTGTGTGTGTGTGTGCGTGCGCGTGTGTGTGTGTGCGTGCGTGTGTGTGCGTGCGTGTGTGTGTGCGTGTGTGTGTGTGTGTGCGTGTGTGTGTGTGTGTGTGTGCGTGTGTGTGTGTGCGCGCCTGCTCTTTGTGGTTCAGACTGACCTTGAGCTTGTGATCCTCCTGCCTCATCCTCCCAAGACCTACACCATACCTGAAAACTGAGAATATAAGGCCGGGAAAAGTATGGCCATTCAAAATCAAAAAACAAAACGAAACAAACAAACAAAAAAAAACACAAAAAGGCCATCCAATAAAGGAGGCACAATTTTCAAGACCAGATTAACTTTTTTCCTCTCCTAGTGCTGTAGGCTATGAGTTTAATGATGAAAATTGAACTGAATCTTCTAAAAATAGACATTCATGACACAAGACCCTTTTGCTGTGTGGAGGAGGATTACAGAGGCTGAGTGATTCTGTTCTAGTAGTCACACCCTAGTTGATGTCTGACCCTCATTTGGGTCAGGAGAACGATTTGCTGATGGCGGTCCCCCTCTGCTTTCTGTGCAGTATGGATATTGTTCTGTTGAACACTACCCACCCAAAAGCATGGCATGGCGTTCACAGTTCCCTTTCAGAGAGACTGAGATCAGGACGTTGTTCTTGTGGTCTGACACACCAGTGTTTTCATTAACACCTCCTGTTATTAGCGCTTCTAATCCCTGTCTTTTCTGTGGGTTGTGACATTTTTGTGTAACCAAAGTGCTGATTTTCCGCACTGCACACTGTGTAGGTGCTTAGAACTCTAGACTGAGCAGAGCGAGGCTTGATGCCTTGGTGGGACATGCCAAGTGCAGCCCTGTCAGGACCTCTATTCTTTCCCAGCTGCTTACCAGGAGCCCTAAATGTGGTGATTAGCAGGACTGCCTCCACTTGAGCAGCAAAAGGAAGGGTAATTTAACCTGCCTGGTAGTGGTTATATTTATCTCCAGTCCCGTTGGAGATGCTCAGAGAAAGGGTTGCTATATCCTGGATTTTCATGCCCGTTTTCTTCATGAAAAGGGTCTGCACTCATGGTCTTCTAAACCTTGAGTATCACTTCTGGAAGCGGAGAAAGAATGTGTGACAAGACACCAATGTGAATTAGGGCGTGCTAGTTAGAGTGACTCTAAAGGTGCTCCAAAGGCTGTAGCATCTTTCTCAATTAGTTATTTTTAAAAGTAATGTCAGTGGTTAAGAGCACTTGATCTTGCAGGGGACTTGCGTTAGGTTCCGAGCCCTCACAGGAAGGCTCATAACCTGCAGTGCTGGTTCCAGGGGATCTGGTGCCCTTGTTTGACCTCCTCGGGTGCTGTGAATACACAGGGCGCCCGTGCAGGCAAAGGGTTTCTACACAAAATAAATTAACTGAAAAAAGAAGCATGGGCGGAGTAGGAAGGGCTCCCGGGCCCCACCCCTCCTGGCGAATTTATGTGAACGGTTGCTGAAGAGGAGCCGATTTTATTTAGTGCTGTAGCCTGGTAAGGTGCCAGGGCTCCTTTGAAAAACCCTAATGAACCTCACTGGGCCACACCCCCCAAATGAAAGCAGGGTTGGTGTAGTTGGTGTCATTTGCCAGCTTGACCCATGTGGGAAGGGGAAGCTCAGCTAAAGAATCGCCTCAGTCTGACGGTTCTCTGGGCTTGGGCTGCGTAAGAAAGGGGCTAAACAAGCCTGCAAGCCACATTTCCTTCAGTTACCCCCCCCCCCCGACTCCTGACCTGCCTCGGCCTCCTCCCCAAACTACCACAGCAAAAGAAAAGCTAACTAAGGCAGTTGGGAAGGAAAGGAGGATCAGCGAGACCTGGTGAGATGAGAGAGGAGGAGGGCTGAACACGACCAAAATGTGCTGTGCACATGTGTGAAGATGTGGGAGGAAGCCGTCATTGTGCATGGTGAGTGTGTGCTGATCAGAGGAGAGTGCTGGGACACGGTTCAGCCGCAGAACACTTCCCTCCCGTGTTCAACAAGGGCCTGGGTATGGCCTCCATCGTAGGGTGGGGTGGGGCATTTGTTGAGGAGCGAGAAGCAAATTTAAATTCTTTAAATATTGCCTATTTTTAATGTTTGTTGTGGAGACTTTTCAAAACATTTATGTAAGAAAAACTTAGAGATTTGTTATTTGAGTGTTTTGTCAGTATGTATGTATACACGTGCCTAGTACACTCAAGAGTTCAGAAGAGGGTGTTAGATGCCCTAGGACTGGAGTCACAGATGGCTGTGAACCGCCATGTGGGTGCTGAGAACAAACCTGGGTCCTCTGGAAGAGCAGCCAGTGCTCTTAGCCTCTGAGCCATCTCCCCAGTCCTGAAATTTCTCTCTTTTGCCTAGTTTGCTGCAGTGGCCTTCTAGTCTATCACCTGGGCTTCCTGCTGCCCTTTCGTCCCCTCAGGTCTGTGGGCTGTATTCCAGCCCGAGTCATCATAAACCTGCTGAGTCCTCATTCTGCCCTTGAAAGCCCGCATGCTGTGGTCCAGTGCCCTGGCTCCTGGGGCTCCTGGGGCTCCACTTCTGCCTAGCTCACTTGGATTTAGCATTTCAGTCTCTAAACTGTGTAGGGCCATGGGTGTAGTTCGGCAGGAGAGTGCTGAGTGTACAGTACACTATGCTAAACCCCTTCTTGCCCAGGGATCTTTATTTAGGCTCTTCCTCTGTTGTAATCTTTCTCTTGGCTCTCACTTGAATTCTCTGTCCTTATTTCCAAACCTAAACTTAGGGAGATCTTCCTCACAGCCACTGACTGCTCTGGAGAGATTTCTTCTGGCCCATCTTTGTGTGTGATCAGGTCTGCCCAGAGTGCTCTCACTGCAGCCTGCCCTTCTCATCACAGAAGTCATTAGACCTGAAGGTTTCTATTTTCTTTATTACTAATTATTACTTGGGAGGCGCTGTGTGGGTGTGTTGTCAGAACACACCTGCAGAGTCGGTTATCTTCCCCTCGTGCGCATTTCAGGGCACTGAGCTACAGTTACAGGGCTTGCTTTCACAGTGCATGAACACCTACCGCTGAGCTCGCTCGCTTTCTGGCCTCTGAAGTTGTAATTATCTTTTTAAAAAAATTTATCTGTTTATGTGTATGGGTGTTTTGCCTACATGTATGAATGTCTGGTGCCCTCAGAATCATAAGAGAGTTTCAGATCCCCTGGGCCTTGAACCCAGGTCCTCCAGAGCAACAGCCAAATTATCTTGTCTGTGACTGCCAGCTTCTAATGAGCCCTGTCTAAATAACTCTCCATGAGAGTGTGTGTGTGTGCACGTGTGTGTGAGAGCCCTGTCTAAATAACTCTCCATGAGAGTGTGTGCGTGTGCACGTGTGTGTGAGAGCCCTGTCTAAATAACTCTCCATGAGAGTGTGTGTGTGCGTGTGTGTATGTGCGCGCACGCGCGCACTCACATGCTGCAGTGCATGTGTCCAGGTCAGAGATTGCTTTCGGGATGCCTTTTTCCTTCCACCATTTGAGTCCTGGGATCAAAAATGTCTTCAGGCCTCAAAACAAAACCATTCCCTGCAGAGCCATCTCACTGTCCTTAATACACCTTTCTGTGTCACTGGCTTGGTTTGTTTTCCCCTTTGCCTGTGTCATCACCTGGAGACAGGCTCAAATGTCTGAATAGTAGACACAGATCTGAAATGAGCTTCTTTATCCAGACCAGCTGCAGGAAATGGTGCCCTTGAAGTTTTCAGGGCTGGAGGGCTCTTCGGCCTTGTGGTGGGTACAGGGATGGTAGCTTGTCTGTCTGTCAGGCCTCTACAGTGGAGTGGCTTTACCAGCTGATCATTTGCAAGAGGTAGCTGTTTGATCCAGTCACAGCCAGCTGTCCAAAAGCATTTAGTTAGTATTTGTCATTTAAACCCCGGATGGCCCGGTCACAGGAGGGTGTTTTTCGAGACAGGGTTTCTCTGTGGCTTTGGAGCCTGTCCTGGAACTAGCTCTTGTAGACCAGGCTGGCCTTGAACTCACAGAGATATGCCTGCCTCTGCCTCCCGAGTGCTGGGATTAAAGGCGTGTGCCACCATCGCCCGGCCACATCAGATATCTTGCACTTCATATATTTACATTAGGATTAATAACAGGTGCCATGAAGTAACAACATGAGGGTCACAGCGCTAGGAAGGTTGAGAGCACCGTACTAGAGGGGTGACAGTGTCCTGTCCCGTGCCCCTCCCCCACTGAGCTGTCCTCCCTGGCTGGCTCAGGTTTGGACTGCTTCTGTTCTGCAGATATTATATGAGCTTTCCACAGCAATCATGTAGCTGATTGGAAACATTAATGTGAATTCATGTTCAACTCACATTCAGCGATTCGCTTCTCATTTTTTATTCTCTTGTTCGTAGATACTTCCGAGGGTGAAGACTGTCCTTACTTCCCTCATTCCCATTTCAGCATCCTAAACAAAGTCCTTCAGTGTGTCAGACAATAAACATTAACTAAGTGCAGTTCAAAGGAGATGGCCAATGTAATTCATTATGGCAGTCCAGTAGTGACCGGGCTACACTCTCCAGGTCTTTGCACCCACACCCACTTACCAGCTCATCTTTTTAAGAGGCAGGATCTTGGGGCTGGAAAAAATAGCAGTGATACAGTGCTTGCCTGCCCTGAACACAAAGGGGACCGGAGAAGAAAGGTGGTGTCTCCCTCTGAGCAGGCTGCCCAGACTGTCCTCCCGTCTCCTCACCCAGGGAGCCCCCGTGCCTAGCTGTCTCTGTTGTTCCCCCACCCAAACAGCAGTTTTCTGCTTACTGTGAAGTTTAAGGTAGGATATGGTAGCTACTTGAGAATCTCAGCTCTGAAGAGGAGGCCTGAGGACAGCTTAGGTCTAGGAGTTCAGGGCCAGTCTGGGGAATAGAGAAAGACTCTATCTCAGGGATTGGGACCTGCTAACGTTTCTTTTATAGTTTTCCTCTAGAAGTGGAGTACACGCCGCTCCATTCACTCCATACAGTAGTTCAGTAGTTCCCTAGCGCCTTCTAGAAGATGCTGTGTTCTAGAAGGAGATGCCTGAGAGTACTGCCGGGTGTGGAGGGGGAATCTGGAAAAGTCACCCAACCCAAAGGAGGGGAAGACTTCCACCTCCACTGGGGAGGGGGGCAATTCTGGACACAGACACTCTAGGGAAGGAGCCAAGAGATGAGATACTGACACTGGCCCCTGGCCCCACTTCAGGCCTCTGCACTGTTTGCCAACACTTGGGACCTGGAGTAGGGGAGCCTGTTTGTGGCCCATATAGACCCAGGGCACAAAAAGACAGACAAAGAGGATTGCCACCTGCTTATTTGTAGAGAAAGAAAGATAGATACATTTATTTTTTTATTTAAATAATTTTTTTTCATTTATTTAAATACCAACCTCAGGTTCTCCCGCCCCAGCAGATAGATATTTTTTGTCTACACTTAGATATTTTGTAAGTGTATAATAATTAGACTTATTGTGCGTGTGTAAGTCAGAAGACAGCCTGCTGGTGTGGGGGTTCTGGGATCACACACAGGTCATCACCGGGGAGGCAGATGCCTCTGCTGACGTGCCTTTGCCGTCTCAGCGGCCTGTCTGCTCTTCATTCATGGTGTACTCAGAAGGGAAAGCTTGCCTGGTGACTAGAGCAAGCTTCCTTGTTGTTTTGGTTCTCTTTCTTTGAGATAGCATCTCCTATGAGTCCGTCCTGGCTCCCTGGATCTCACAGAGATCCTCCTGCCCCTGCCTCTCAAGTACTGGGATTGTAAATGCATGGGCCACCATGTCAGTGGGTTTTTTTTTTTTTTTTTGGATTTTCGAGACAGGGTTTCTCTGTAGCTTTTTGGTTCCTGTCCTGGAACTAGCTCTTGTAGACCAGGCTGGCCTCGAACTCCCAGAGATCCGCCTGCCTCTCGAGTGCTGGGATTAAAGGCGAGTGCCACCACCACCCGGCACCATGTCAGTTTTTATAAAACATTTTCCAGAAAAAGGCAGTAGCCGAGAGGGAAGCCACCTCCCCACGCCTTTTTTATTCTCCCTCTGTCAAGTGCGCTCCCCCGTACTGCCCCCCAGCCTTGCCCACTGTCTTCTCCCTTGGTTTGTGACCGTAGTGCCCACCTGTTCCTCTCACAGCTGAAGCAGTGTTTGAGGAAGCAGGGCTAATGTCCTTCCTGGGTGACTTACAGTACAGTGGTTTTCAGGTTTGAACGCATTCATTTGTCCTGTTGGTCAGCTCACAAATGCTTTTGACAGCCCTGTCTTCTAGAGGTTTTTGCTTCACAGCCCCATGCTTAACTTACCCTTGACCCACACACGTACTGAGTGTCCTTGCTCCCTGTTAGCTGTCTCCATTCACCTCCACCCTGCGCGAGGGCACCCCCCCCCCCCCCCCCCCCCCCCCCCCCCCCCCCCCCCCCCCCCCGCGGCCCTCTTTGTTTAGCTTGCACTCACAGTAAACCTACACTAATTTGGCAGTAGCCCAGGCTAGCCTGGGGTCTACAGCTTCTTCTATCCTTTGTTGTTGAGAATGGTGGCTGTCTGGGCTTAAAGACCCCATGGAGTTCCTGCTGTAAGACTCACCAGGATCTCAAGGCCTTATTAACTGGGAGGGAGGGCTCTGCAGGGGGGGAAGTGAGTAGATCTTGAGAAGAACAGAGCTGGTTGTCAAGATCAGAAAATGTAGCTTGCTCGCCCTACCTCAGTGTTGTGTTGTTTTGTGTTTTGCATAAGATGAAAAGCCTTGTGGTTGGGAGCAAGATGAAAAGGAACAGTAGCTTAAAAATTCGCATTAAAAGCTAGGCATGTTGGCGCACACCTTTAATCCCAGCATTGGGGAGGCAGAGCAGATGGATCCCTATTAGTTCAAAGCCAGCCTGGTCTAAAGAGCTAGTTTCAGGACAGCCAGGTCTGCATACATAGAGAGCCCTTGTTTTAGACAGACAGACAGACAGACAGCTGTTAAAGAGTTAGCTGTAGCTTATTGGTCGTTTCATCAGCTAGGGAGTTCTGATACCATTTGTTAGGGAAACTTTCCTGTGTTCTGGTGAGTGACTGCTAAGTTTGGCCACGAGAACCCCTGTCCCACACTTGCTTGACAGCAAGCTGAGGAGTCTGCACATTCCTTCCACTCAGCAGCTTTGCCTGGGCCCAGCGGAGCTGAAGGTACGAACAGAAATAGTCCAGGCCCCTCCAGTTTTCCTCTTTATATCTCTCTCTCTTTATTTTTTTTTTTTTTTCGAGACAGTGTTTCTCCGTAGCTTTTTGGTTCCTGTCCTGGAACTAGCTCTTGTAGACCAGGATGGCCTCAAACTCACAGAGATCCGCCTGCCTCTGCCTCCCCCGAGTGCTGGGATTAAAGGCGTGCACCACCACCACCACCACCACCACCGCCAGGCTCCTCCTCATCTCTTAGGCCAGGGTGAATGATCTTCCTTGGTGTGTTTAACCCCAGCCGTGGTACCTGTTAGTGCACCTATCCTACCTGGTGCAGCTGAGGTTTGTCTGACTCTAGAATCCTGGACGGTGTCCCTTATATCAGTTCTCCTAGGTCTGGAGTGGGACTGTGGTCGCATTGAAGTCCTCTAGTATAAGCAGTGGTAAGGGTTGACTGTCAGACTCTTTCAGTGCTGGGGATTGAGCATGCCCCAGTCCCTGGGTGTTTCTAATGTTTGTGTGTGTGTGTGTGTGTGTGTGTGTGTGTGTGTGTGTATGGTTTTTCGAGACAGGGTTTCTCTCTAGTTTTGGAGCCTGTCCTGGCACTTGCTCTGAATTCAGCGATCCACCTGCCTCTGCCTCTGAGTCCTGGGATTGAAGGCGTGCGCCACCACTGCCCGGGTGCCCCTTTGTAAAAAGTCTCCTGTGTTAATTATCTGTGCATTTGGGTTTTGTTGTCTGCAGATTTGTCTGCGTGGACTAACATCACGTAAATGCGAACCATTTTCCTGTTTGGTCAAGGACCAGCAGCAGCCTTTCTAAGTGACAACTGAACCAGGAGGAACTGAGGGGGGGCGTAGCAGTTTAGTTTTGAGTACTAAACTGTCTTAGAGAAAGAAAGACTGTGATTGGTGACCTTTCCGCCCATCCTGTTAGGTTTATTTTAATGATACCTGGATAACAGGTCAGCAGGGTCTCTGCTCAGCAGCTATAAAAGAGAGGCCCCTGGTCTGCCCGAGACAGGTCACTTCAAAAAGGCACTCTTGGGGGAGAAGGGCCTAAGTCTTTCTTACATTTCTTTATATAAAATCAGCAGAGGGTAGCCACCAAGAATAACACAGAAACCAGCCCACATAGCTCAGAGTTAAAGGGCATAGTATACTGATGACAAGAGTGTGTTGTTAGTGCCTAACCCAACACACACACCACACATACATACTACAACACACCACACACATACACACCACATATACACCTCACACCACACACACACACACACACACACACACACACACACCATCTTTTCTTTCTCTACTACCTGCAGCAAGAACCTGAGAAAAGGGAGGCCTCATGTTCAAACCCCCACTTCTCCCTTCTGTCTGGTATGAAGTTGATAATCAGCACGCTGGGTGATACAGTGGCCCAGAGCAGGGCCTGGTACCCACCTTTCTCAGTGATCTTCTTGTAATGATGGTCACTCTTCTTAATTATTCAAGTTCTGATATCTTCAAATTTCTTTTTGATTTTGTTTTGGGGTGTTTGTTTGTTGCCATTGATTTTTCAAGACAGGGTTTCTCTGTGTAGTCCTGGCTGTCCTGGAATTTGCTGTGTAGACCAAGCTGGCCTCGAACTCACAGAGATCCACCTGCCTCTGTCTCCTGAGTGCTGGGATTTAAGACATATGCCACCACCTCCTAGCTATCTTTGAACTTCTTAAGGTGTTCTTGCATCTCAAAGATGCCAGTGTGGTCCTGGCTGGTAATGCGATGACTTCTGGGTGCGGGGAGCATGTTTGCCTCTATATCAGTTGCACTCCAGTGAAAAATAACAAGCTCCAAGGTCTCCCAGACCATTGTTGGAAATGTTGCTGGAGGAAGCGTGGATGTAAAATAAAGCTTCATGGAGTGGGCGTGCAGCACCCCACTGGGTGGACCGCTTGCCCAGCTGTGCACATGCAGGAAGAAGATGGCATCTTCCTGTTTCCAGGAAGCATCCTGCCCCATGATGGAAGTGGGATTAGAACTCTGGTAGAAACCAACACACTTCCTCTTTCCTAAACCAGGCAAAGCCTTGCCTCCCTTATCCACATCATGGCCACACAACCCACCTGTGCTCACAGCTCCATTCTGAAACCTGTGTCTTAGAGCAGTGCATACAGCAGCCTTATGTCCTCCCATCTGGAGGTACACCTTGCCCGTTTGGGAGTTACAGGCAGCTGATTACCTAATTCTGTTTCTTTATTTTGCCTCTCTTTCTTTTGAGCAGATTCAGGGTGTTCTATCTTTTTCCTAAGACCTGAAGTAGTTCTGCTGGCCATCGTGGTTCCCATAGCCCGGTGTCCGCATCCTTGGGAGAATGAGATAGGAAAATCACTGTGAATTCAGGGCCAATCTGTGCTACATAGCAAGACTCCACCTCAGAATCCCTCCACCCCATCCCCTAGAATAGTGTTTCTTGGTTTTTGTCAGTTAGTGAGTATGCACTGGTTTTCTTGGTAATCCAGAGGTGCTGCTTGCTCTGCTGTGCTGTGCTGTGGGCATCACTCAGAACAAAGCCCATGGATGAGTCACTGCCTCGGCATACACCTC
This sequence comes from Alexandromys fortis, assembly GCF_014885135.2. Taxonomy (NCBI): domain Eukaryota; kingdom Metazoa; phylum Chordata; class Mammalia; order Rodentia; family Cricetidae; genus Alexandromys; species Alexandromys fortis. The sequence continues at coordinate 8,444,393 of NW_026067918.1, read as the reverse complement.
GTGCCATTTGAGAGGAGCCCAGTTGAGCATGGGGTGTTGAGCTAGCTTCGGGACACTGGCAGGTTAGTTTGGAGAGGCCAAAGCCTGCCAATATACACAGAGTAGTGGTAGATGAGACATTCTGGGTGTCCTGGAACTCAACACTCCCACTCCACCCCTCCAGCTCTGGAGCACTCTTACTCAAATCACCACGCCAGGCAAAGAATAATCTGGACTCAGAAGATAGTCTTCTGTGTAAGGTTTCTGTTTTTCAGTTTTGTTTTGTTTTTAAAGCAGAAAATCAACATTATCTGAATTGGTTTGAAATAGTAAATAGATTGACCTCAAGCAGTCCAGGCTTGCACCGTAGTGCCATTGCTGGGCATTGGTGGGCCTTGCTGGACCGAACCAAACTAAATGTGCTGCTTAGGAGGTAACCATCGGAGAAGAGTCTGAAGAATGCTTTCTACCAGTAGGACCTGAGGAGCAGATTTCCTCCCTCTTTTCTTTGTTATTTGACACCATTGCGTAATTGCCTATTTCAGTGAATAGGTTTTTAAGAATTGTCTAATAAGCCAGGCGGTGGTGGCGCACACCTTTAATCCCAGCAATCGGGAGGCAGAGGCAGGTGGATCTCTGGGAGTTCGAGGCCAGCCTGGTCTACAAGAGCTAGTTCCAGGACAGGCACCAAAGCTACAGAGAAACCCTGTCTCGAAAAACCAAAAGGAAAAAAAAATGTTTAATAAAACAACGTAGTTTGGGGAGAAAACCCTCTGTAGTTACATACAGTTTTATCAATATCAAGATCAGAATAGGTTTTTGTTGTTGTTTTTTAATTTCCTAAGGTGCCTGGCTTGACTGGGAAGTGGCTCAGCACCTTCTCACTGAGTTGTGGCCTGATAGCAGCTGTCCTGAGCCAGTCAGAGTGGAGAGAACCCTGCAGGACAGACTAGAGCTGATGACCTTTGTGCATTTAGTGAGCAGATGGAGGCTTCTGTGGAACCCGGAACCTTTCTTACCCGGTATCCCTAAATTCATTTCTGTCTGTCGCTTCACAGTGAGCCAAGGTGTTGTGGATTCCGCCTGCGCCTTTAATCCCAGCACCTGGGGAAGAGGCAGCAGGACCTGGAGTTCAGAGCCTATGTACGGTACGTAGCAAGACTGTCTCCAGAAAAAAAGAACGGTAAAGAGGAAAGGAAAAATAGGTTCGTAATGGCTCATCTGCAATGTGGGTGTTTTTCATGGCTTGGCACCTAGGATGACAGGCAGCTTAGCAAAGATGTTTCTCATGCTGAGCAAAACCTGCAACAGATGGATGTGGTGATTGCGAGGCACTTGCTCAAAGTGCTGGGTGAGTCAGTGTGGCTCAGAACTGAGTCAGTACCCGGGCAGGCAACAGGCTGGTGAGCGGCCCCGTCATTTCTGTGTAATAAGTGACAGCAACTGGAAGGAACTACTTTAAATAGCTCTCAGGACTTTTACCCTCGTGAGAGGCCAGTAGAGTTTGCTTTTAAGGGTTTAAAAAAAAGGCGTGTTTGTTTTGTTCTGTTGAAAGTATGTGAGACATGAGGCTGGGGAGATGGCTCAGTGGGTCAGAACACTTGTTATACAAGCTCTAGGACCAGAGTTCAAATCCCTAGCACCCACACAAAAGATTAGGCATTGCCATGTGTGCCTGTAACCCCAGCACTGGTCACTGGCAACAATAAGGTGACTTGGGGCTTGCTGTCCTGCCAGGCAGCCTGGCCGAGATAGTACACTTCCGATTCAGTGAGAGACCCTGTCTTAAAGGAGTAAGGAGACAGATGATAGAGGAAGACACTAATTCCCTCCTGGCCTCCGCATGCCTGTGTGTGAACACACACTCACATTAAGTGTCTCTAGATGTCATGGTAGTATTTCAGTAGTGTTCTGTTGAGGGTGCTTAATTGGTTGGATTGTCAATACCTGGACTGAACTTCTGATGTTAAATTTCTGCCAAAAAAAAGAGCTTTAAAAATGTCACTCAATACACAAGTGATCTTACAGAGAGTGTTTCATAGGTTGGTGAGATTTTGGATAATTTTTTCTTTGAACAAATTTTCTATTTATCTTTTTATTGGGTGGGCATCTGGGTACCACCCATGAGAGTTCTTTCTCTCCACCATTGGGTCCTAAGGCTAGAACTCAGGTCAAGGCTTGGTGGCTACAAGTGTCTTTATGCACTGAGCCATCTTGCTGACTCAGCTCTAACTTTTTTGTTTGTTTGTTTGGTTTTTCGAGACAAGAGTTTCTCTGTGTAACAGCCCTGAGTGTCCTGAAACTCTGTAGGCCAGGCTGGGCTCGAACTCACAGAGATCTGCCTGCCTCTCTGCCTCCCAGGGGCTGGGATTAAAAGTGTGCGCCACCACTGTCCGACCAGTTCTAACTTTTGATTGAGGTTTGATACACAGCAAAATTCTTGTGTCATAAGTGAATTTCTACAAGCAGCACGCGTGAATAAGCAGCACCAGGAGAGGACACACACAAGTCCACCACGGCTTGTGTCCCACCACGGCGTCCCCACCGTGTGCCCTCCCCCCCTTCTCTCTGGGCTGACAGTTTCAGTCTCTGTACAGGGAGGGGGAAGAGCCCTTCACTGAAACTGGCTCTCCTTCCTTTTACAGTCTCGTCTCTTGATCAGTTGGTTTCCGTTGAACCAAAGCGCTAGTGTGTGTGGAGGGACGGGGGTTGTTAGCTCCTGAGTCATAGCTCAAAGTAGAAGGGCCAGACAGAAGTGCAGCTGGGGTGCTGGCTGGAGATTCCTTGGAATACTCAAAGTGGAGCTGAATGTGGGTTGGTTAGGTCACCTGTTGAGAGGAGGTGACAGATGAGCAATCTCTAAGTGCCTTCTGCAGGAAGAGGGCGGGGAGAAACAGCTTCCTCATTCCCAGCTCAGAACAAGCCCTGAACTCCTGTGAGGGCTGTCTGCTAGAAGCAGGCTCTCTAGGTGCCCTGGGTTACCCTCCCCTCTACTTTAAACTCATACTCACTTTTGTAGCCTTTGCTCGTTTGTTTGTTCAAACTTTTAGACAAAAAAAGTTAATTTAGGGGACAGGCAGTAGTGGCACATGCCATTAATCCCAGAACTCAGGAGACAGAGGACAGGAGATCTCTGTTGAGTTCGAGGCAGCCTGGTGTACAGAACTAGTACAAAAAAGAAAATTAATTTGGAGCTGGGCATGGTGGTACATGCCTTTTTCAAGGCCAACCTAGTCTATGTAATGAGTTCCAGGCAACCAGGACTATGTAGAAAAACACACACACACGTTAGTTTGGTGGGCTAGAGAGATAGCTCAGCAGCTAAGAGCATGTGTGTGTTGCTCTTTCAGAGGACCCGGCTTTGATTCACAGCACCCACATTGGGCAACTCACAACTGCCTGTAATTTCAGCTCCAGAGGATCCAGCACCTTCCCTTAAGTGCACATATGTGCACATAGACACACTTTTTTAATGAGCTCTTGCTCTCGTGGTTGATGAGTGTTTTGCCTGCATGTATCCCTGGTGAGAGCAGACTTCAGAAGAGGACACTGGATCCCTAGAACTAGAATTACAGGTGCTTGTGAGCATCCATGTGGGTGCTGGGGATTGAACACAGGTCCTCTGGAAGAACAGCCAGCACTGAGTCATCTTTCCGGCCCCAAAAAGTTGATTTTGGAGTTATGTTATTCCGGTGCGAGCTTCCTTGTGACAGCTGTTGCATGTGCAGAGCGGGCAGCCCTCACCTCCGTCCCGCGGGTGACATCAGGTGACACTCCTCTGCTCGCCCCCAGCATGGCCAGCCTGTTCTTAAATCTAGAGCATAGACACAGAGTAGCATCGTGGCTGCCTGGCTTTCCCAGATAACCGAAATTGTAGCCATTCATGTGCCAAGCGTCATATTTCCCTGCCATCTGGGAGACAAAGCTGTAATAACACCTTGAGGTGATGTTTGCTGTAGAAAACCATGGCTGTAAACGGTCTCCACACATGGAGTTCCCTTTATCTCATGCACAGTAGAGCAATACTTAGGGGTACTGGTCTCTGTCTTGGGAAAGATGGCAGTGAGAACTTGCAGCTTCTGGCACTCCTTGGCATGTAATGATGTTTGTTTTCTACAGGGCTGCTGGGTGCAGTCTAATTGGCCATTGTTAAATGAGTCTCTTACTCTCTTCTGTTGCATAAGTAGGTCACAGCCAGTGTCTTGTCAGCCTAGCTCATCTGCTTTGCACGAATTCAGAGCGTGTGTGGTGCGCCCCAGCAGCTCTTGCCCAAGCTTGCTGACTGCTTTGTCATCACCAGAGGGTCATTGTTCACAAGATGCTTGTGAGGCCACATTTTTCTTGAAGCCCTTATTTTTGGTGGATAAGAGTACTGGCCTTAAGCAACTTAAAAAAAGCAGAGCCTGTCTTAGTGGGCTGGTGAGAGCTCTGTGCCTCAAAGATGGGCACTGCCTCTTATTCCCAATCCCCTGCCCTTGGTGTGCCTGTGTGAGCAACAGAATGAATGCCTTTGCTGGCATGCACAGGTCAGTGCTTGCTTATGAAGACTTTAAATTATGTGTGTCCTGCATCGTGATTCGTCCAGGTCTTCAGTAAAGTGTGAGTGATTCTCAAAGACTCCGTGTGTGCCCGTGTGTATGTGCATGTTCCACACATATGCAAATGCTCTTGGAGGCCAGAAGAGAACATGAGATTCCCTGGAGCTGGAGTTACTCCCGTATGTGATCTGCCCAGTGTGGATGCTGGGAGTCAAACCTGGGTTCTATGCAAGAGAAGCAAGTGCTCTGCGCCTCCTGTCCAGCCCCTGCTCCTTGCTCTGTTTTGTTTTTGAGACAGACCTGGCTGTCCTGGAACTCACAGAGATCTGCCTTGGGTTCTGGGCTCCCACTCGTCAGGCTTGCATAGTAATCAGTCACCCATTGGGTCAGCTTGCCAGCCCATAGGTGTTTGTTTGAGGGGGAAAAAAACAATAAAAGAAAAGCAAGTTTTAAATTTGGTGTGGTACTTTATGCCTCTAATTCCAGCATACGGGAGACTGAAACTAAAGATTGCCCTTAGTCTTAGACCAGCCTGAGGTTCACAGTCCAAGGCCAGCTATAAACCCCATCTCATAAAAACAAAACAAATAGAAATCCATCCTTCCTGCACTCTGGGTATATGAGCCTCTTGGGAATTGGAGGTGGTCTCATTAAGTTGAGTGCTTACTGTTTCTTTATTAGCTTTTGTAGACTTGGCCCTGTTGACTTTTGTTTTGTTGTTTTGGGACAGTGTCACTATGTAGCCCTGACTGACCTGGAACTCTATATAAACCAGGTTGGTCTCAAACTTATAGCGATCTGCCAGCCTCTGCCTCCTGAGTGCTGGAACTAAATGCATGTGCCACCACACCTGACCCTCATTGATATTTATATACATACACCTAAAGACAGTGACTGTCACCTGTAGCTAGAGGCTGGCCAGCATGACAGACAGGCAGCAGCATGACGGAGCTCTGTGACATCTTTGTTGAGATGTTATGATCTCGGTTGCAGCTGACAGGTTGTTGCCCCTTTGGATGTGTTGTGTCACTTTAGAATGTCAACATGCAAATATCCGACATGCCAGAGCTCTCGGATTTCTAATGTGGCTGATGTTCAGTCTCAAAGTCACTTTGTTTAAAAAACAAACGTTACCAACTTCCCTTTAGAAGTTCATTGTCCAGTGTCAACTGACCACCGCCGTAGCAGTCAGCATTTCCTTTGCCCCCATTATGAGGTTGAGCTCACTTCAGTATTTTCTCTTCCTCCATCCTTTCTTTCAGAGACAGGTCCTACTGCGTACCCCTGTAGTCCTCAAAGCTTTCAGCGAACCTCTTACTTCTGCTCTGATTGCTGACATTCAAGGTGGAGGCCACCACATGTCTTCTGCATTTTCATTCTTCTTTTTTTGGGGGGGGGGGTTTGAGACAGGATTTCTCTGTGGCTTTGGAGCCTGTCCTGGAACTAGCTCTGTAGACCAGGCTGGTCTCAAACTCACAGAAATCCGCCTGCCTCTGCCTCCGCCTCCGGAGTGCTGGGATTAAAGGCGTGCGCCACCATAGCCCGGCTTGCATCTTCATTCTTAATACCAACCTTAAACCAGGCATGGTGGTACACACCTGTAATCCTAGAATTGGGAAGCAGGAGGATTGGGAGTTCTGACAAGTCTGAAGTTGTTACATAGTGAGTTCTAGTCAGTCTGATCAACAAGGTGAGACCCAATCTCAAAACCAACCAAACAACCCACAAACATGCCTGTGATCCTAGCACTTCGGAGGGGGAGGCAGCGGGATCAGAAATTCAAGATCATTCCCAGCCACCAAGCTCAAGCCTAACCTAGGCTAGAAGAAACTGTTTTCGTTATTTATGCCCACTGCCCTCTGCCTTTGGTTGAAGGTCTAGAATTTGCTCTGAGTCTTGGACCTGAAGTGTTGGTTGGTCTGCTTCCTAGACTGCCTGACCTGAACACAGCATTGTCAGGTTTTCCTGCCCGACATTAGCACGGTTCCTATACAGTGACCAGTGAGCTGCTTGGCCGGGGACTCGTAGCGGGGCCTTGGGAACTGCCTTGGGAGTTTGGCAGTTGGCTTGCAGAGAACACAAGAATTTCTCCGCACTTACTTTTTTCTTCCACACTGCAACCTTGTTCAGTCTGTCAGGCCGGGTTCCTGTGCTCATTGGCGCCAGTGCCTCTGTCTCCTAGAGAACCCTCCTTAAGAAAACATAGATCTATTCCACCATTCCTTCTGCCTTCCCACTGAGGGTTTAATTCTAGATGTTGAAAAAGAAGCCTGGGGGCTGGAGAGATGGCTCAGTGGTTAAGAGCACTGCCTGCGCCGGGCTGCGCCTATAATCCCAGCACTTGGGAGGCAGAGGCAGGCGGATCTCTTTGAGTTCGAGACCAGCCTGGTCTACAAGAGCTAGTTCCAGGATAGGCTCCAAAACCACAGAGAAACCCTGTCTTGGGGGGGGGGGGGAGAAGCACTGCCTGCTCTTCCAGAGGTCCTGAGTTCAATTCCCAGCAGCCACATGGTGGCTCACAACCATCTGTAATGGTATCTGCTGCTCTCTTCTGACCTACAGGCACACATGCAGACAGAATACCGAGAATACTGTATACATAATAAATAAATAAATCTTTTAGGGAAAAAAAGAAAAGAAAAAGAAGCCTGAACTTTTACTGCCCAGAGTTTCTTTTTCTCTGACCTTTATAGTTTAACATATAATGCTGGCTGTGGAAATTAAAAGAATTCTGATACCCAAGTAACCTTCCTGCGACCCTAGGAGACATGACCGTCTGTGGCTGCCCTTACAATAGTGGTTGACTTTTCCCGTCTTTATTTTTCAGGTTTTGAATGAAGAGTGCGATCAGAACTGGTATAAGGCAGAGCTCAACGGGAAGGACGGCTTCATCCCCAAGAACTACATAGAAATGAAACCGCATCCGTAAGTTGGGCTCCATGGCTCTCCTAAGCAGGATGCTCGCCCTCTTTCCCAAGTACTTGTTCTGATTTGGATTATTGAGGGTGGAGCAGGGATGGTCTCAATGTAGCCTCGGCTGCTCTATAACCAGGCTGACCTCACGGAGACCCACCTGCCTCTGTCTCCCTAGTTCTGAACTTAACAGGTGTGTGCCATTGTCCCTGGGTTGGTTTGGTTTGTACGGTCACACCACGTGTATATCCTTCCTCGGCTACCCAAAGTTCTGGGGTGACAAGCATGCACCACCATGTCAGGCTACCAGGTACTGTTGTTAAGTTTAAAATGGAGTCCACAGTCAGGTGTCTTGGTGCATACCTAGGATCCCAGCCTTTGAAAGGCAGGTAGGTGGGTCACAGCCAGTTCATGACCCACCAGAGATGCATGGTGAGACAATATTTCAAAAACTAAAAATACAAAGAAAATAAAGACCATTAGCCAGACATGGTAGTACATGTCTGTGATCCCAGCACTTGGAAGGTGGAAGCAAGAAACTTGTAAGCCCAAGGCCAGCCTGAGCTACAGAGATTTCAGAGTGAGACTGGGTTACATGGGGATTTCAGAGTCAGCCTGTACCTACCAAGGCCCTGTCTTAGGAAACCAACCAAAAAGCTCTGCACAGGGGTGGTCCGAGCCCGAGCTCTGTGAGTTTTCTTATTAACACTAGCATGTAATGATGAGGTAAAGCTGGTGTCTGGAATCTCTGAGAGGCAAGCTTGCTTTCTTTCTTTCTTTCTTTTTTTTAAATAAGTTCCTAATTCTTTCTCATTGAGACCTTTGGGGCCTAATGCATTTTGTGATTTCATATGCTTTGAGTTTCAAACAGCGTTCTAGAGTTCTTACCACGGTTTTGTGCCGGTGCATTTGATGACCCATAGAATAGTGTGTTCATTCAGCATTTGGCTGTTCCTAAGTGTTACTTTTCCATCCAAAGTTTCCGCTTTTGGAGGGAAGGAGCTAGGTTCTCCTCCAGGCTGCAGGAGCACTGAGCCCTGATGTCCCCAACTCCTTCCCTCCTCTTGAGTTTTCTCTGAAGCCCCTCCCCTGCCGGTCTTCCTTATGCCCATGTGCAGCAGAGTGGATGGGTCAGTGCAAGCCGCCCTCAGAGCACTTACTTATTTGTACACCTCCTGAGTCAGAGGAGCCCAGGCTCTTGGACGGCAGTGTTGCTGGGGCTTCTGTTGCCTAATGCTAAGTGTCAGACTGGTGGGGGCCCTGCTCCACCTTGAGCGGTCCAGTGGTGTTCTTACTGTGATCACTCTCGTAGACCGTGGTCCCTTTTCTCCCCCAAGCCCTGAAGCAGAGATCACACTGTGTTGCTTCAGACGTGCGCAGATGCTGGAGCCTCTTACTCTCTTACCGGTGTCACGGAGCAGAAGGGTCGCCCTTCTCATTCTTTTTATTCTACAAATAGTGAGAGCTCCTGGTGTTTCTGCTCCAGTGCTAGCAACTTCTGAATGTAGCGCTCACCGGAAAGGCTTCATGGTGAAAAAGGGGGAAGGAAGGGAAGCACGGAGCCATGTGCCAGCTTGTCCCCACACAGGTGGTTCTTGCTGGCAACTGATAGTAACTGGGCCAGATGCCACGATGGCCCAAATCCTGAGTCTCATCCCAAAAGGTGATTTTTTTTTTCTTCTTCTTATTCTGAATTGCCCCCCCCCCCCCCCGCTCCCCACAAATCTGTCAGATTAGTTCATGCCTTGGCCAGTGAGTTTTACATAGCTGTTGTGTGGCCCTGCTACAAGGTAATGAGAAGGTATGGGCTTCAGTTAACCCAGCCCCTGATAAAATCCCACACTGTCCTGGGGAAGCTCCGTGTCCAGGCAGCATTAGCCGGGAGAAGCAGAGTTTGATTGCCTGCAGGTGATTCACGGAGGATGTTGTTGCTACCAGGAAAAATAGGAACGCCTCAAGGAAACTGCCGGGCACCTCCTAATGTTGTTTAGATATTCCATGGGGCGATTACAAGATGAAAAAAGGTTGTGTGTGTGTGTATTTGCTTTTTTTCTTAGGCAAGTATGTAAGTTTGGTTTCTATCCAAAAGATTTTAGGTTCCTTGGGAAATTAGGCTGGGCTTCTGATTTTATAGTCATAGTCCACTGTCACTTGTACCTTGCTTTTGGTTTTGGTTTTGGTCTGGTTTGGTTTTTTTGAGACAGGATTTCTCTGTGTAGACCAGGCTGGCCTCAAACTCACAGAGCTCCACCTGCCTCTGCTTCCCAAGTGCTAGGATTAAAGGTGTACCACCATGCCCGGCCATTTCTTATAGCCTTTTAGTCTTGGTTTTGCTTCAGGAAGTTGTGTGGGCTTTTTATAGTCCCACGGGTGGGCACATACTGGATAAGCACCAAGCAGTGGGGAAGACCCCGTGGATCAGATCACACAGCCTCTGAGTCTCGCCCACGTAAGCCAAGTAGTCTCCGCATTTCGCTTTCCTTCATCTGTGCTCAGAGCAAACCCTCAATCAAGGGGTGTTAGTGCTGACATGGTAGTGCACAGCTTTAGTCCCGGCACTTTAGACAAGGGCAGGAAGATCCTGGGAGCTCAGAGCAGGCCCGCAGTGTTAGGGTCCAGGTTAGTCAGGGCCACATAGTGAGGCCCTGTCTTTTTTTTAAAAAAAAGAGAGAGAAGAAAAGAAGATAGGAAAAAAAAAAGAGGGGCTGGAGAGATGGCTCAGTGGTTAAGACCACCGACGGCTCTTCCGTCGAATCTGGGTTTGATTCCCAGCACCAACATCATGGTTCACAGCCATGGTAACTTAAGTTCCAGGGGACTCAAGGTCAGCAGATACTAGGCCCACATGTGGTGCTCAGACATACATGCAGGCAAAACACCTATGATGCAAAATAAAAGTTCTTAAATAAAAAAGAGAAAAAACAGAAGACTAGTACACACTTTGTAAAGGGCTGGATAGGGAAAGTTTTAGATTTTAGTCTTTCTTTTTGAGTCAGGGCCTCCTTACCATGTGGCTCTGACCGGCCTGAGCTCCCTTTGTTGACCAAGCTGACTCTGATCAGTCTGCCCTTGCCTTCCAAGTGTTTGTATTGCAGGTGTGTGCTGGCACGCACCTGTCCTGCTTTCTTTCAAAATAAATAAATAAATAAATAGTACGTGTTTCTGTGTCTGTTTGAGTGTATGTATGTGCGTGAGCCTACAGACATCAGAAAGGGGTTCCAGATCTTCTGGAACTGGAGTTATAGGTGGTTGTGAACCACTAATGTGGGTGCTAGGAACTGAACCCAGGTCCTCTAAAAGAGAGTTGTGTTTTTAAGCACCTAGCCATCTCTACCCACACGCACACACACCTGTTCTTTTCCTCCCCCCTCCCCTTTTCTTCCATTCTGGGAATTGAATAGTAGGCAAGCATTTACCACTGGACTATGCCCAGGTTCTCTAAAGTTTATGCTTTGATGACCCACTAGGGCCGGGCTCACTTTACATGCACAGAGTCCTAGATTCCACCCCTAGCACCATAAAAGCATTAATTTTTAAAAATAAATAAAAACTGTAAAGGCATGTGGTTTTATGGTAGAGTGCTTGCCTCGAACTCAGCTCTAGAGTAGAGGGAGGAAGGCAGTGTGGCGGTGAGTGCCTGTGTCTCCAGCACCCCAGACCCCAGGTGGAAGGAGAGAGCTGGCTGTCAGACGGCTGTCCTCTGCCATCGACAAGTGCGTCATGGCGTAGAGAACCTGTACGTGAGGACACGGACGGACGGACGGGGGGACACACACACACACACACACACACACACACACACGAACAAGTTAAATTAAAGAAAGGAAAAGGCCAGCCTGGGCTTATGTGGCAAGATAGCCTCAAATTGAACAGTTGAGTTGTGGGTCAGTATAAAAATGAGCACATTTAGCCTGAGAGCCGTGGTTTCCTGACTGTTCTGCTGGATCGGGAACAAAATCATCCTGAGTACGGTGCTGTGGTCAGCAGCCTTCAGACTGTTCCGGCAGCACGGCCTTTTGAATGAGATTATGAAATAAAGAGAGCCGCCCTCCTTAGGAAGGTCTGTCTGTAGTCAGCTGCCGCTGACCAGGAGGGCCACTCGAACCCTGCCCTTCCCCCTGTATGTAAGAATTTGGAGCGGTAGGCATACACACCTACGGTCTCTTGAGGATGGGGCAGAGCACTGGGAGTTCAGGGCCTGCCTGGGCAATTTAGCAAAATGAAGGGCCAGGGGGTATTAGCTCAGTGGTAGAGCACTCAGCTAGCATGGCTGGAGCCCTGGGATCACATCTTCAGTGCTCAGTTTGACTCCCTAACTAGACAGCATCAATGTGATCCTCCGGGCTACTTGTAAGCTGGCTGAAGGAAAGTCAGCCCCTCCGCTCTGGGCTCTGCAGAAGGAATAACACATTCCAGAGCCTCTCTGCAAGTCTGCGGTAGTGCTGGGGACAGCTGCTGGTGTGAAGTGCTTCTGTGACTTTACTGGCTGTTGCTTAGTGTGGCCCCCCCACAGAGCGATGTGCCAGTCCCCATCCCCTCCCCCGCCTTTGTTTGGAGAGGAAGCGGACAGTTATATGATAGAATATCAGCCACCTAATGATGCATTTGGGTCCACATGGAGGCCGACAGGACAGGTTGTGTGTGCCCAGCAGATCCACACACGCGCTCCATAGTAAGTGCGTGTGGGCGGGGGCTATTGCGTGCTATAAATAACACACTGGAAAATACATCTGTCCTCCCCCTTGGCTTCCTTGCTTGCTATTTCTAGGGCAGTACCGACCAGTCTTTTTAAAGATTGGCAGAACATTTGTCTATAGGCATGCAGTTAGACATAAGTATCAGTCTCGGGGTAGCTCAGTGGTAGAGGGGACTGACCCAGCATGCACAGGGCCTGGCTTCTGCGTTCAGCACTGCAAGCAGTCATTCTTTGGAAGAAGCTTATTGGGTCTGCAAATGTCCTGGGAAAGTACAGCAGCTATGACTGGATGCTGTGTGCTTTTCCTCCTGCTGGGTGGCATCTCAAGACCCCGTCTCTGTATTTGAACCAGGAGCAGATATACAAGAAATTTTTGATCAGTGAAATAGGTTTCAAACTAATGTTTCCTTCTGTTTTAGTTTTTGAAACAGGGTTTTAGTGTGAGACCAGCCTTGAAGTTACAGTCGGTATTCCTCCTCCCTCTTCCTTCCCAGTGAAAGATTGCAGCTGTGTATCGCCACGCTCAACCTGACCTCTTATTTCTTGATGCATCTATTTTGTAAAAATTTGAGCCAGGCGGTGATGGCACACACCTTTCTTTAATCCCAGCACTCGGGAGGCAGAGGCAGGCGATTCTCTGTGAGTTCGAGGCCAGCCTGGTCTACAAGAGCTAGTTCCAGGACAGGCTCCAAAGCTACAGAGAAAGCCTGTCTTGGGAGGGAAAAAATCCAAGCTGGGTGATAGTGGCAGGACACCAGTTTAATCCCAGCACTTGGGAGGCAGAGGCAGCCGGATGGATGTCTAAGTTCGAGGACAGCCAGGACTACACAGAGAAAGCCTGTGTACAAAAACAAAGCAAACAAAAAATCCAGTTAGAGAGTTGGGCCTGCTACACAGGTTTTAACCCAAGTATGCTTGAGGCAGGAGAATCAGAAGTTGGAAACCAGCTAGTCGACAAGACCCTGCCTAAAAAGAATAGCAAATAAGTGTACTTGCAGCTTTGAGTTCTCTACAATTTTTTGTTTTGTTCTGTTTTGTTTTGTTATTCTGAGACAGAATCAATCTCATGTAGCCCAGGCTGGCCTCAAAATCTCCTAAGTGGCTACTGTTGGCTTTGAAATCTGGGCCTCATGCCTCCACCTCCCATGCATGTGCTGTTATGTCCAACACTAACACTTTTGAATTAAATACAATTGTGTGGATTTTTTATTTGTTTTTGTTTTTTAAGACATGGTTTCTCTGTAGTTTTAAAGCCTGTCCTGGAACTCACTCTGTAGACCTGGCTGGCCTCAAACTCACAGAGATCCTCCTGCCTCTGCTTCCTGAGTGCCGATTAAAGGCATGCACCACCACTGCCCAGCGAGAATTAAGTTTTTTAGAAGTTGGTGCTTCGTTGCAATATTTTAGGGTCCAAGAACGGGGAGAATGGCTGTGGAGAATGTGCGCTCCTTCCCAGTAAGTGTGGAGACAGGGCAGTCGCTGTGCATCCCCCCGGCCGTTCAGAAGCTGCTGCGCAGTACCAGAGGCCGCGGAAGGGGGCTACCTCCTCAGAGCCTCCTCCTCTCTGGTCTGTTCTAGGGAGTTCCCCAGGCATCAAGGGTTCACTCTTCTGCATTTGTAGGAGGGGGAGGGGTATATCCCCACAGCCTGGCATCAGAGCATGCAAAGTGAGAAAGACATCAAACTGATTTAGGTGCACTTAAATTCATGCAGGCAGTGTCTGGGGGCGCCCCTCCTAGCAGCCCTGCGTCTACTATCTGAATTTCAGTTTTAATCTGGAAGAATGTTTTGAAAATATCTGGCAGTAATAAGATAGCCATAGCCAGGTGTGGTGGCACACGATGTTAATCCCAGCACTCAGGAGGCAGAGGCAAGTGGATCTCTGTGAGTTCGAGGCCAGCCTGGTCTATAGAGTGAGTTCTAGAACAGCCAAGGCTGCACAGAAACTGTGGAGGCACAGTGGGGGTGGGGGAATAGCCCGAATGCCTCTAATCCTCAGTACTTGTGGCTTCCACTTAAAACCCCACCAGCTCCACCCCTTGGAGAGCTACATGGGAGTGGGAGAGTTCAGACTTCAGGACAGCCTGAGCCACCGTGTGAGACCCTGTCTCAGAACAGCAAGATGACTTAGCAGGTAGAACACTTGCCACAAAAACCAGATGGCCATATCTGATCCCTGGAACCCACAAAAAAGATAAGGACATAACTGAACTGACCCCACAGAGTTGTCTTCTGACCTCCGCATGTATACAATAATTTTAAAATTAAAAGATGGTTTTAAAAGTTAGCTTTCTATGACAGTAAGAACAAGTCACTCTTGTAACTTTATTTTGCTTTATTTTATATGTATGATTGTTTGCCTATGCCTGTGTCCCTGAAACTAGAGTTACAGGTGGGTGTATGCTATGATAATGGTGCTGGAAACTGAACCATGTCCTCTGGAAGTGCTCTTAACTACTGAACTCTTTCTCTAGCGCAAAATAAAAATTTAAAAGATGGTCATGAAAGTTAGGTTTTCCGGGCAGTGGTGGCGCACGCCTTTAATCCTGTCACTTGGGATGGGGGGCAGAGGCAGGGAGATCTTTGAGTTCGAGGTCAACCTGATCTACAGAATGAGTTCCAGGACAGACTCCAAAGTTATAGAGACCCTGTCTCAAAAAAAAAGAAAAAGAAAAGAAAAAAGAAGAAGAAAGTTAGGTTTATGTAGTTTAGTTGCCAAGGTCTTGTGAAGTGTGCGTGAGGCCTGAGGCTCTGGTGGTGTGGCTTTCATTTGCAGACCAGAGTTCCGGTTACCATAGAAGGTAAGGTTGGTCTTAGCTGGTGTAATAATGGCTGGTACAGCCCCCCGGGCCAGCCTTCCTTTAGAAACACAGTGAAATACTGAAGATCTCCACAGTCCTCTCTGCCCTGATTGCTGATGGTTTTCATTTGAAAGAGCCAGGCAGTCATGACCTCAAGCCCTTTAAAGGTGTCTCATCTCCTTTATTTTTCTAACTTTGTTTTTTTGTTGTTGTTGTTGTTTGTTGTTGCTTTTGGTTGGTTTGGTTTTTGGATGGTTTTGTTTTTGGTTTTGTTTTTCAAGGGGGGGGGGGGTGTATGTGTAATAGCCTTAACTGTCCTGAGAAACTTGCTCTGTGGAACAGGCTGGCCTTGAACTAAGAGAAATCCACCAGCCTGATCTACAGAGTGAGTTCTAAGATAGCTAGGATTTTTACACAGAGAAACCCTGTCTTGAAAATCCAAAACCAAAAAAAAAAAAAAAAAGAAGAAAAGAAAAGAAAAGAAAGAAACTGCCTATCTCTGCCTCTGAGTGCTGGGATTAAAGGGGTGCACCACTACTGCCCAGCTCTGAAATTCCTGATACTATGATTTAGTTTTTGTTTGGGCTCTTAGGTAGTGCAGAGAATCAAACTCAAGGCCTTAAGAATTTTGGGGAAGTGTCCTAGAGCTGAGTGGTGTGTCCTCCACCCTGAGCCAGTCATCCGGAGTGCTGGCCTCTGTTATCGGCAGTCTGCTTTCTCACCGAGCGAGCCTCCTCGCCTCCACCTTCCAGTCCTTCCAGGTCCCCCGGGCACTCGGCCTTCCCAGGGCCTGTGTCTCCCTGTCCTTCGTCCCATGTGGCAGGGCTTTCTTGGGTACCTTTCTGAAAAGTCAGTGAGGGGCCAGGGCTTTGGCTTCAGAAACCGGTTTTCAGGTGGCGTGTTTGGAAAGGTCTCCTTGTAGTCTGAAGGGTGGTCGGGGTCTTGAGTGGGTGAAGCTGCTTGAAAGCGCATCTCTCAGGAAGGCTCTGCTCCAGAGCAGGCCCGAGACCAGCAGGCGAAGAGCAGCCTCCCCCGACAAGGAGAGCGCTCTTATTTGCGTGTGAGGCTGGACAGCCCATTGCGTTGTGCAGAAGCAGATGTTGACCGGCTTACTTTCCTTCCTTAGGTGGTTTTTTGGCAAAATCCCCAGAGCCAAGGCAGAAGAAATGCTTAGCAAACAGAGGCATGATGGGGCCTTCCTAATCCGAGAGAGCGAGAGTGCCCCTGGGGATTTCTCCCTGTCTGTCAAGTAAGTATTTCCTGCTGGAGTTGCCCACAGAAGCCTGCCGCCATCGACTGAAGCGTGAGGCTGTGGGAGGATGCTAACATCTTCCCATGGAAATCCTAGTGTTTTGCTCTGGAGCCAGTTTCCTGGTCCCTGGTCCCTCCCTGCCTTCGGTGCAGTTGCTGCCAGCCTAACAAAACGCCTGCTATCTCAGCTCCCATTGCTTCCCTGGACCAGGCAGACCAGGCACTATCTGAGGCTTTCTTTTCACGTTACTTGAAAAGGTTTCCATTAGCCTGGTGGGGTGTTATCTCAAAATCCAAAGAGGAATTGGGCCCGGTGTCACGTGCCTTTATCCCAGCACTTGAGAGGCAGAGAACTCTCTGTGAGTTCCAGGCCAGCCAGAGTTATAGTGAGATCCTGTCTAAAAGAATGACTTTCCACGGTGTTTTGAACCAGCTGGTGTCCTTTTCTAGGTAATGTGTTACTGCAGAAGCCCACCTCACGGCTTTTCAGTCATCTCTTTTTCAACACAGACTAAGTCTGTACCTCAGGCCCTCCTGGAATTTGTGTAGCAGAGCCCATCCTCAGATGGCAATCTGCCTGTCTCGGGGGATGATGGGCCTGAGCATCCCCTTGTTTCATTCTTTGTCCATAAAGAGGAGTTGGGGAGCCCAGTGCCTCCGGGTCCAGGAGTGAAAGGACAGACAGACTTCCGCAGGAGTCAGTTTTCTCTGCTACCTTGGGATCTGAGGTTTAAACCCAAATTGTCATGTCTGTGCACAAGCCCCTCTACTCACTGGACCCCCCCCACCAGTCCTGCCGTTGTCCTTAAACACTGACCAGGGTCCCACTGAGTTGCCCACACTGGGAGCTAGGGTGTAGCCCATGCAGGGCCTGAGTTCCGTCTCTAGCTCTGCGATGAACAAGTGAATGACTAGACTGGCCCTGGACTTCCCATCCTCCCCACCTTCGCTTTCTGTAGAGGAACACCAGGCCTTCAGTTCCAGACTCCAGAACAAAGTTGTGCCCCGCCTAAATGGAGACATGAGAACTGCCGGAGGAGATCTGATGCCTCGGAATGTGTTTGCAGTGCTTCTTTTCTTCTTCTCTCCCTTTTTTTTTTTTTTTTTTATTTTTTGTTTTTGGAGGGGGGGTTGTTGGTGGGGGGGTTTTGTTGTTGTTGTTGGTTTTGTTTTTTGTTTTTTCAAGACAGGGTTTCTCTGTGTAGTCCTGACTGTCCTGAAACTTTTTATCTGTAGTCTAGGCTAGTCTCAAAGTCAGGGATCCTCCTGAGTGCTGGAATTAAAGGTGTGCACCACCACACCTGGCTTTTATTTTGGGGGTTTTGTTTTGTTTTGTTTTTTTTCAAATTGAGTGTGAAACTAGTTTCCTCTTGTAACCAGGACTTTGAAGTTCTTAATTGCATATGTGTGAGGACAGATCTAACAGAGCATCTTGGGCTGAGTTTGCAGAATTATCATTTTTTTATGCTTCTCAGTGGCTTGTGTGTCGTCTGCTTCCCTTGGTCTCTGCTGCCCCAAGCAGCAGTAGCCAGACCAGCTCCGTACATGCTCCAGCTGAAGACACCAACAAGGCCAAGCTGTTCCCTCCCATCAAAGGGAATCGTAGGGATGGAACCTAGGAGAGCAGATAGGATGCTTGCCTGGCACGGGTGAGGTCTGGGCTCCCTTCCTAGGGCAAGCTCTGCCTACAACCGGGTATAATCCAGCACTCAGGAGGTGGAGGCAGGAGAATCATATGTAGTTGGGTGTTTGGTTTGGTTTGGTTTGGTTTTGTCCCCCTCCCTTGCTCTTTGCTCTTTTGGGGGGCCCACACCACCCAGCTCCCAAATAAATCACACAAGGAGACTTTCTGTTTCTGTTTCTTGTGAATGCCCAGCCTTAGTTTGGCTTGTTGCTAGATAGCTTTTCTTTTTTTTTTCGGTTTTTTGAGACAGGGTTTCTCTGTGGCTTTGGAGCCTGTCCTGGAACTAGCTCTTGTAGACCAGGCTCGTCTCGAGCTCACAGAGATCCACCTGCCTCTGCCTCCCGAGTGCTGGGATTAAAGGCGTGCGCCACCACCCGGCTTAGATAGCTTTTCTTAAATTATCCTGTCTACCTTCTGTCCTGGGCTTTTTCCTTTTCTTACTTCTGTATCTCTTGCTTTTACCCCATGGCTGGCTGTGTAGCTGGGTGACTGGCCCCTGGTGTCCTCCTCCTTCTCCTGCTCCTTTATCATTTTCCCTTTCTAATTATTCTCTGCCTGCCAGCTTCACCTATCCTTTCTCCTGTCTTGCTATTGGCTGTTCAGCTCTTTATTAGGCCAATCAGGTATTAGACCAGCAAATTAATACAGCTTCACAGAGTTAAACAAATGCAACACGTCATTAAATAGCACTCCACAACATTCATAAGTTCTGGGTCATCCTTGGCTACATCATGAGTTCAGTGTCAACCTGGACTCCATGAGACTCTGCCCAGTGACCTGCATTTGATCCCAGGACCTAAATGGTGGAAGGAGAGAGCTGATTCCTACAGCTCTGACTCCACGGCCACCCCACACATGCACATGCATGCATCTGTAGACATGTCATCTTAAAATTAAGCAAAACTTAGCCGGACTATGCATCTTTAATCCCAGCACCTGGGAGGCAGAGGCAGGCAGATCTCTGAGTTCAAGGCCAGCCTGGTCTACAGAGGGAGTTCCAGGACTGCTGAGTTAATATATGATCACTTGAGGAGTAAAATAAAGTGGTAAAGCCCCTACCATGTAAACATGAGGGCCTGAGTTAGGGTCCATGGAGGAGAGAGAGATGCCAGGAGCCGGTGGCCAGCTGGCCTGGCCTAATCAGTGAGAAGGTGGAGAGAGACTGCCGGCAGTGACTGGTTTCCACACGCATGCTCACACATGTGCGTTCACAGCCCCGGGAGCATGCACACAGGGGTGAGAGAGACAGAACATGAAATCCTGCCTGTAAGGCAGACATCTTCACTCAGGGCTTCACACGCACCAGTCTCCAACACTGCACTGGCTTCAGGATCTTCAGAGTCTGGGTGAAAAGCCGTGGTAGAAGGGTCCTGGATCCACAGCCCCCCTGAGGCTCCGCCAGTGCATTTGCTTCTCAGTGAGAAAGAACATAATGAAGTCGTCCAGCTGCTGTGGTCTCGCTTTCCTCCATTCCAGTTACCAGAGACCAACTGGAAATTGCGGAAATAAGTCCTAGATTTTAAATAACTTTTATGATTTCATATTGCTGTAATTGTCTCAATGAAAATTAAACTTTATCAGATTATAGTGTCTATAGGGGAAAGGGGTGGGGTGTATCTGGGATTCAGTATCTGGTTTCAGATTTGCCCTGGGTGTTTGGAAGTGTCCTGCGCTCCCTAGCTTGGAGCTCAGTGCTGCCATCTTCTGGGTTGTCTTTAGAACTCAACTCCCTGACCTTTAAGCCTTAAACTGAAGGAGAGGCTCCTGGAAAAATTTGAAGGCTTGGCAGTGAACAGGAAGCAGGGCCCTAGCTGAGTAACTGTCCTGTTCTGGTGTCACCGGTGCAGACCCTGTGGGCTGGCCAGCGTCAGTCGGTCACACTTGTTACCCTTGCTCCACGGTGCAAAAGAGCTTGTCGTCCAGTGATAGGAATGTTTGTTTCATGTTTGGGTCTCATTACCCTGAAAAAGAAAATTTGTGTGACAGTTCCTCAGTGGAAAGCATGGCTTTGGTGGCGTACCTGTAGTCCCAGCCCTGGGGAAGCTGAGTCAGGAGGATCACCATGAGTTCTAGACCAGCTTAGCCAGTCAGCCCAAAGCCGACCTAGGCTAGTGCTTGAATGTCACATCACTTTTTAACATTTAAAGCAGATAAAATTGTAATTTTGTTAATGGGCTGTGTTAGGAGATCCATGGGCATCTTCAGAGTGAGCTAAGTGGGTGGACTTGGCCTCCGTGGGGGTTGTTGCTGTGACCAGCAGTCAGGAGAGGTCTAGGGGAGGCCCCCGGGACAGTCCCCATCTCCAGCTGTGCAGCTGTTGTACCCGCAAGCTCCAAAAGCCACAGCAGCTCCCTGGGCACCTTCGGGTTCGGGGAGCCCTGTGGCTGCTTCATGCCTCTTCTCCCTTCTGCAGGTTTGGGAATGATGTCCAGCACTTCAAGGTGCTCCGCGATGGGGCTGGGAAGTATTTCCTGTGGGTGGTGAAGTTCAATTCTCTGAATGAGCTGGTAGATTACCACAGATCGACATCCGTGTCCAGGAACCAGCAGATATTCCTGCGGGATATAGAGCAGGTGCCACAGGTAAGCCAGAGCTAGCGGGGCCACCACAGTACCTCCTTGTGCACCAGGCTGTCTTCATCCACACCGAGGGTCTGCAGCTGGCATCGGGTGGTGTTGCCACCAAAGAGAAGTGCTTCTAGCCCGGGCAGCCTGTGAGGGAGGAGTGTCTGCACACCCTTGTCCCTTCCTTACTAGCAGGAGTTTGGGTCAGGACTGCTTTGGTTTGTGAAAGCTTTGTCCTGTACAACCTAATGACTGGAACACAGACGTTTTCATACCTGTGAGCAGCTGTGCTGCACAGCGCATGTTACTGCTCTTCCCCGTTAACTTACTGTGGCCCGTTGACCACTCGCAGGGACAACGGTGTGTGCCCTGTGCTTTTGAGTCTTAGTAAAGGATTGCGCTAAACCCACCTAGGACTTAGCGGTGGGTAGGAGTGGAGGGAGGGCGGTGGGAGGCTGCTTTGGGAAGTGGGTGGATTTGCACGTGCTCACTCACTGAGCAGTTGGCTCTCAAGGCAGCTGGCAGCATCAGGAATACCGTTTCCCTGCTTCTCTTTTGCAGCAGCCAACGTATGTCCAGGCACTGTTTGACTTTGACCCCCAGGAGGATGGCGAGCTGGGCTTTCGCAGAGGAGACTTCATCCACGTCATGGATAACTCAGATCCCAATTGGTGGAAGGGGGCCTGCCATGGGCAGACCGGCATGTTTCCTCGCAATTACGTCACCCCAGTGAACCGGAACGTCTAAGAAGCAAAAGAGATTATTTAAAGAAAGTGAAAAGTTGAGACCATTCACAAGAATTGCCCTCACATGCTGCCTGTCACAGCCTGTGAGGGAGTGCAGAACACCTGGCTGGGTCCTGCTGGTGACCCTCGCACTTAGGTTGAAACTTCGGGGGGTGGGAAGGGGTGTTTGATTTCATAATGCCAAAACTTAACCTATTGAATTGAATTACAGTTTTTATTACAGAATCTCACCGCTGCTCCTGTTCCCCTCCTGTGTCCTCCTTCTCGTCCTCTCTTTCCTGTCCTTCAGTGCATGACGTTTAAGGCCACATATAGTCCCAGCTGATGCCAATAATAAAAGAAAAGAAACCAAGTGGGCTGGTATTTTCTCTATGCAAACTGTCTGTGGAGATGGATGGACTTAAAGAGCTGTATCCTTCACACACAAGGGGCGGCCAGGGCACCTGGGCCCCTGGCTGGGCATCTGCCTCCAGCCCCAAGCCTGGAGCACTCCGTCAAAGCTGGGCTTCGTAGGGAAGGAGGCAGGCTGCCCACCTGCGGCCCTGAGTCACTGCAGACCTGCGTCTCCTCCACTGTCTCCCCTTCAGGTGCCGCTAAGATGTTGTTTTTCATAGTGCCTTTTTCCTTATTTCAAGGGTGTTTATGAGTGGTGTTTTCACTTTTTTTAAAAAAAAAGAAAAGTTGAAGACAGTCCAGAGCTTTTCGGCTGATTAGTCCTCTATCCTGGGTCATGTTTCCCTCTCGGCAGGGAAACAGAAGAGAGGGAAAGGGGCCGGAGGAGCAGAGTGGGTTTCCCCCGTCTGGGTGGGCCAGAGGTCTTGGCAGACTCCGCTCCCTGGCCTCCAGTCCGAGTTGTGGTCTGCCCTTTCTATGCCTGGAGCCAGGAAGTGTCACACAGAAGACGGAGGAGCGGGTGGCATCCACGCTGACCTGCTTCCGCTCTCACAGGCTACACTCAGGTGGGAGATGAGAGCGGCTTTTCATCTTTCTTGCTCTTAGAACAAGGTCCTCGCTCTCCATTGTGTTTTCCAGCCTGCCCAAGAGCGTGAATAGCAGGACTGGGTTGGTTGTGTTTGCACCTGTCATGCTGCCCCCATTCCCGGAAGCCCTGTGAGGCGGGAAAGGCCAAGACCATGCAGGGCTTATCTGTCTCTTGTGAGCTTTGGTCCTCTAGTCACGTGCCTGTCCTGTCCTCTCCACCCAGCCTCCTCCCACAGCAGCAACAGGGCTCCCCGCCTCTCTCTCTTGGAGTTGGTGGTCTCCTTGGGCTGCTGGCTTCTTCGGGGTGGGGTCTCCCCTGGACTCTGTTTTATGAGATGGACTCAGCCCTGGGGGGCGACCTTCTGTTCCCGCCCCTCCCGGTTCTGCTTCTTTCCCTGCTGATGATAAAAATAATCTCTGGAGTTACACCTGGGCCATTTGATTGTTTTATTTTGGAATTGGTGTATATCATGAAGCCTTGCTGAACTAAGTTTTGTGTGTATATATTTAAAGATCAGTGTTTAAATAAAAAGACCTATGTACTTACTCCTTTAACTTCGGATAGCAATTTGGTAGGTAGTGATTAACTGTGAATAAACAGACAATGAATTCTTCACCGTGTATCTTTATTTCTCCCTGACGACGTCTTTTTTATAGACAGGGTCTCTCTCACTGTGTAGCCTAGGCTGGCCTGGAATTCACAAGGATCCACCTCCCTCTGCCTCCCGGTTGCTGGGGTTAAAGGCTTGGAGTTTGTTATTACAGCTTGGCATATGTAGCCCCTGTGATCCTAGGACAAGTGATATATGTAGTTCATCATTTGGAAGCTGGTTCAGACCAAAAGCTTTGGGGATCGAGGGCTGAGCTAATAATGTCCCACCCCCTCTGCTGAAGCTGGAGAAAAGCTGATCACAGAGGAAGTAGCTGAGGAAGGGACCCTGGCTGCCGCTGCTAGGGTTAAGACGAGGCTGGTAACCACATCTATGGGCCGGGACACGTGCAGCAAGGGTTAATGGTTGAATAAAAGAGAAATTACTTTGCGCAAACAACCTCCTGTGTTGTCACAGCTAGGGAGTTTCCGGGTGCCACCCCGCCCCCTTGCAGTATAAGCAAGACGGAGCTGGCCTGTCCCACCCTGCTGGCTCCAGTGCTCTGCAGACTAGCTACCTTGAAGCTGAGCAGAAGTTCCCAAGATGGAGCCATCAGAGTGAAAGGCAGAAACCCACGTTTGTGCCCTTGGCTCAGTTTGACTGACCCCTTCCTGCTTTGGGGGCTTCGTTTTCTGCCCGGTGCTGGGAACCCAGAGCCTTGCACTTGCTAAGCAAGCACTGACCTGGGTCTCCAATCCTAGGAAGTCCCTTTCTATTCGGTGGCTTCAGAGCTCAGCATCAGGAGGAGGAGTGGAACTGGCCTTCAGGTGCTCAAGTTGAGTCACGGACTTCCTGATGATTGCTTCTCCGCTTCTCCCATGGGTCAGATTCCAGGCAAAGTGTGTGCTCAGGGCTCCCCTGGACAGACGTCTGCCAGGACCAACTTGGCTTGTGAAAGCCATAGACTCGGCAAGGCCTTGAGGGTACCACTAGCCAACCTGGCCTATCGCAGGGGCCCCCTGGACCCAAGACTGTCGTATACCCAGGAGTTCCGTATGAAATGAGATCACAAGGCTGTGATGAACAGCTAAGTGCTTCTTGCCTGTCTTGCAGCACCAGCCAGCCATCTTCCTCTTGAGACTTGTCCCCTGGGCCTGCTTAGAAGCCAGGTGACCTTCAGGCCCAAATATTAATTTAGGAAAATTCCTAGATAGCTAGAGGGAAGTGAAGGTAGGTTTCTATGAATGTGTCTTCAGAATACTGAAGTGTGGCATTTACCTGTCATGGAGGTTCCCCAGTTTGCCCTCGAGAAAGAATTTTAGAGGGCTTCCATATATGTTCATGGTGGGGGGTGGTCCTTGGTTTTTCTGTCCTTTGTTGTTTTGTATATATTTTAAGTTTTGGAATAGGGTGTGCCTGTGCAGCCCTGGCTAAACTTAAATTTTACTTGCCTGCGTGCTGGTTCTGTTTGCTTTTTCTTTTCGATATTTTTGGAGATTTTATTTTTACGTGTATGAGTATTTGAGTGCATCTACCATGTGTGTACTGTAGGGTAAAAGGGGCAGCCAAAGAAACACAACCAGGCCCTGAAACCAGAGCCAAAGAAACATACTCTGCCCTTGCCCAACTCAATACAAAAACCAACCAATCCCTGCGCTGCGCACGAAAGCCAACCAATCTCTGAATTTGTCCGAATTCAGGGATTGAAATCCGACCAATTCCCACCCTGGAAAAACTCCACCCCTAAGCAGCCCTAAATAAAGAATAAGCCCTGGACCTGTTGAGTTTGCTGCTGCCTTTTTCTACCATGGCAGAGGAGGCCGCCCTCCTGGATTCTTCCCTGCAGAAGAATGAAGTTCAGATGAGGAGCAGAGCAGAGTGGAGCAGAACACTTGCTGGGGGAGCCTTCCCCTGGCAGAGCTGTGACACTGGGGGGCCTCTCCCTGGAGCAGGGCTGTCACACTGGGGGGACTTCTCCCTGGAGCAGGGCTATAAGCTGCTAGGCTTATGGTGACTTTGTGGTCCTCCCCGACTACTCATGGTGTTACAGACACTTGTGCTATGTGGATCCTAGGAATAGAACCTGGGTCCTCTGGAAGAGCAGCCAGTGCTCTTAACCACTGAGCCATCTCTCCGGCCCCTGACTTTTGTTTTTGAGCCAAGGTGACAGTAACATAGGACCGCTGTGTGGTTGCTATGTAGCATAGGGCCGCTGTGTGGTTGCTATGTAGCCTAGCCAAGGCTTGCCTTAGATTCCTGTTTCTATTGCCTCCCTGCCCTAAAAATGCTGGGGTTATATGCATGGACCACTATGCCCAGCTCACTTAAGAGCCCCCATTCCATGCACTTTTATTCTTCTTATAGGGAAGGAGGTGTATGAGACATTGATTCCTGTATCCCAGCCCAGGCTGGCTTCAAACTCATTAAGTAGTCAGTGCTGGCCTTCAACTCCTAATCCTCCTGCCTCCACCTCCTGAGGACCAGGACTACAGGCATGTACCATCAGGCCCAGTGTGCAGTCCTCAACAGTCTGGAGGCCCGGGTCCCCTGAGCAACCAGCAGATTCTCTGTGATGGTTGCTAACAAAATCCTAAGGAAAAGGGGGATAATGGCTCACACCTGTAACAACACTCCAGAGGCCTAGCAGGAGAAGATCAGGTTGCATTCCAGGTCACTCTGGGCTACAGAACTGAGAACTCCCTGTCTCAAAAAAAAAAAAAAAAGTTTAAGGGGCCTGTTGTACCGGGTTTGTTGATGATTGTTAGACATGGAAAAGTATACCCCTTTAACCCAGCACTTGGGGAGGCAGAAGCGGGCGGGTCTCTGTGAGTTCAAGACCAACCTGGTCTACAGAGTGAGTTAGTTACTGGACAGCCAGAGCTACACAGGGAAGGGAGGGAGGGAGGGAGGGAGAGAGGGAGGGAGGAAGGAAGGAAGGAAGGAAGGAAGGAGGGAGGGAGGGAGGGAGGGAGGGAGGGAGGGAGGGAATAAAAGAAAGAAAGGAACATAAAAGTACAATTCCATGTGCCAACGACTCTGTAAATGTTATTGGTACTGATGTTGGCCAGTTGACTGGCCACTTGCTAACTCACAAAAGCATTAAACACTACTTTTAAAATGGGCTGGAGGCCAATCAATCCAGTTGGTTTTTCAGGGGAAGGCATTTGCCACCAAACCTGACAACCCTCAGAGCCACGTGACAGAAGGTGGGAACTGACTGCTACAAGTTGACCTTTGACTTCCATACATACACCATGGCAATCATGTGTCCCCATATGTAAGCACACTATTAAAAAAAAAAAAAAACCCAGGTGTGGTGACCCACACTTTTAATTCCAGCACTGGGGAGGGAGAGGCAGGCAGATCTCTGTGAGTTTGAGGCTAGCCTGGTCTTCAAAGCGAGTTACAGAATAGCCAAGGCTGTTACACAGAGAAACCCTGTCTCAAAAAAGAAAAAAAAAAAAAAAAAGAAAAAAGATTATCAAGCATGGTGGCACACACCTTGAAGCGCAGCACTCTGGAGGCTCAGGAGGTTCGAATCTCTGAGTTTTAAGTCCAGCGTGGTCCCTCAGGACAGCCAGAGCTACATAGTGAGACCTTGTCTATAAACCAGGGCTGGGGAGCCAGGAGAGATGGAACTTGCTTATAATCCCGGCACCGAGGAGGCTGGAGACTTCTGCCCGGGCTCATGAAAGAACCAGGTCTTTTTTTTTTTTTTTTTTTCTTTTGGTTTTTCGAGACAGGGTTTCTCGGTAGCTTTGGAGCCTGTCCCGGAACTAGTTCTTTTAGACCAGGCTGGCCTTGAACTCACAGAGATCTGCCTGCCTCTGCCTCCCGAGTGCTGGGATTAAAGACGTGCGCAACCACCGTCCGGCTAAGAACCAGGTCTTGAGAGCACAGTAACACACCGAATAGAGACCACTGAGGCAGGAGGTCCGGGCTTGACTCCTGCCCGGCTGTAAGCACGGTGTGGGGTTTTCCAGACACCTCCTCAGCACTCAGCTCGAGGCTTAGAAAGCACAGTTCCTCTCACTGTGAGTCAGCACCTGGACCTGGCTGCCTGCACATCCCTTCCCTGTGCAGCCCGAGGTATGAAGTCACAGCCAGGCCTGGGGTCAGGGGTCAGCTTCTTCCCAGTCTCCTGGAGGCACTGACGGGACCCCTGGTGACAGTGTCACCCATAGCGCACGTAGCCTCTTCTGCTCTGGAACCAAGGGACTTCCCCAATGAGGAGCAGGCTGAGGAGAGCCTCGTCCATCCCCCACAGATCAGCAGCCTCCTCCAGTCCTGCCCTGCAGACATCACTGAGTCATCCTGAGACTGGAAATTACCCCATTTTGGTCTTCGACTGTACTGCTAGAGAGGTGTTCTGCCCAATTCTTAAACTGCAGCGTGAGCTAGGGGGCTGGGTGACTGCAGAGAGGAAGTGGGGGATTGCATGCAAACGGGACGGATGGAAGATACCATCAGCGTGATCTGCCGGTACAGTTCTTAATGGGTGGGCTGGAGGTATATCAGCGGTAGCACACATGCTTAGTGTAGGCAAAGCCCTGGGTTCCACGCCGTGCCCAGAACCAGACAATAGACCACAGGGCACGTGGAGCAGGGTTAGCCGCGCTGTGCAGGTGAAATGGCTGAGTGCCCGGGGCCAGCTCGGAAGTGCCCTTAGCAGCTCTCTGCAGTGCAGTCTGGCTGGGCCAGTGGGGCTCTGATCCAGTCGCCCAGTGATGCCTACCTTCCTTCATTTGACACCAGAGGCTTCCTTCTGACCTGCACTTAGCTAATGTGTTTAATGTTTAAGTTTAAAAAAATAAAATAATCAAAATCAAACTCTTTAAGCCTGGTGGCTTCTGCCAACGATTCAGGAAGTGGAGGCAGGAGGATTGGTGCTAATTTGAAGCCAGCCCAAGTTACATAGCAAAAGCAAGGCCAGCCTAGGTTGCAGTGTAAGATCTTATCTCAAGGAAACGAGGGGCTAAAGAGAAGGTTCAGTGGTTAAGAGCACTGGCTGCTCTTCCAGAGGACCCAGGATCAATTCCCAAGACCACAACTGTCTGTAACTCTAATTCCAGGGGATCTGACACGCTCACACCAAAACACATAAAATAAAGTTAAATAAATTAATAAAAAGAAAAAGATAATAAGCTGGGTGGTGTTGGCACACATCTTTAAACCTAGCACTCGGGAGGTAGAGGTAGGCAGATCTGTGAGTTTGAGACCAGCCTGGTCTACAAGAGCTAGTTCCAGGACAGGCTCTAAAGCTACAGAGAAACCCTGTCTCAAAAAAACAAAAAACAAACAAACAAATAAAAACCAAATCTGTAGTGACATTTCATTAATAAATAAAGCTTGCCTGAAGAAACAGCCCCACTGGTCAGCCTTACAGACCAGGCAGGCAGTAGTGACATACAACTTTAATCCCAGTAGCCACACTAGTTTGCCATAGAAACTGGGTAGTAGTGGTACATGCCCTTAATCCCAGTGGTGCACACCTTTAATCCCAGCGCTAGAGAGGACTATAAGATCGAAGGAGACAGCTGTCAGTCAGTCTCATCTTGAGGATTCCTGGAGGAAGGATCGCCATTTTGGACTGAGGTAGAGGTAAAAGCCAGTTTACTCTCTGATCTTCAGGCAAGCTTTATTTATTAATGAAATATCGCTACACAAATCAAGGGGGATGGTAATGTCAGCACGTTATTAGTTCTGTATACAGACGTTTTGTAGCTGTAGCTTACATGCCATGAAATGCCGCCATTTTGGCCTTCAGTCAACATCTGGATCAATTCCCCTCCTGTCCCTTCTGAGGCCTAGGCTTCAGTAGCCTCTACCCTTTTCCTTCTACCTCTGCCTCTGTCCTTCCTCATTGGCCTTCAGGCCCCTCCTGCCTGGTCATCTACAGATCCAGAACCTGTCAGGTGGCCTAACTGTAAAGCCCACCTGAGAACCCCCCTCTCATCAGACTCCAGGGAACCGTGACTCCCCTACAGCCTCCAAACTCCCCTGCTGCCCCAGCTGTATGTCTGTCAACTCCGGGTCTGCAGCCCCGCCTGACCGGTGCCCTCTGCCCTCTTGCTCACAGGCCCTCTGGGTCTTCACCTGCAGCCAGGAGAGT
The DNA here is from genome assembly GCF_014885135.2 of Alexandromys fortis. NCBI lineage: Eukaryota > Metazoa > Chordata > Mammalia > Rodentia > Cricetidae > Alexandromys > Alexandromys fortis. The sequence continues at coordinate 8,415,538 of NW_026067918.1, read as the reverse complement.
AGAAAAGGGGTCAGGGCCCCGGGCTCAGCCACGCCCACGGGCAGACTGTTTCCTGCCTCGGTGAAGGGTCTGTATCCTTGAATACGTGACTTTTCTAAGACTCAGGGACAGGAACTTGGGTTGATAAAAGGAGTGAGTGGGGTTGACAGGATCACTTAGGGCACATTCTGTGACGTAACCAAACGGCAGGAGGCCAGGCCTCTGTGCTGGAGCCCGGGACCAGGTAAGACATCCTGTGTTCAGCACGTGCCTAAGCCCCACGCTGTTGCCCAAAGTTCGTTTGTTTCTGTGGGCGCATTGTGCTGGGGATGAAAGCCGGTTTGAATATGCTAAGCAATGCTCTACCTGCCACTGAGCTACGCCCCTGACACCCTTTTGTTTTTGAGACAGGGTCTCTCAATGTTGCCCTTGCTGTCCTGAAACTTGTTGTATAGACCAGGCTGACCTTAAACTCAGAGTCTCCTGCCTCTACCTCCTGAGTGCTGGTTGTAAAGGCGTGGGCCGCCACACCAGCTATGTGTGTGTTTCTACTTAGATCTGTGTGGTAATTCTAGCACTCAGAAGGCTGAGCAGGAGGGTCTGGGCTAGCCTGGTGTACATGACAAGATCCAGGATTGTTCAGACTCTGTCTCAAAAATCAAAAAACAAAAACCAGCTTGAAAGCCAGGCTTACTGGCACACAACTTTAATTCCAGCACTCAGGAGGCAGAGGCAAGCAAGTGGGTCTCTGTGATCTGGAGACCAGCCTGGTCTACAAAGAATTCCAGAACAGTCAGGGCTACAAAGTGAGACCCTGTCTCAAATAAACAAACACACAAAACCAGCCTGACCCAGGCTTGGTGGCTCATGGCTATAACCCTAGCTCTCCAGAAGCTGAGGTAGAAGATGGATGTTTGAGCCAGCCTATGCTATATGGTGAATCCCAGGCCAGCCTAGGCTAAATCTGATACTCTAGTTCAGTAGAAACAAAATTCAACAGGCAGACACGTCAGAACACTCCTCTAATCCTAGCGCTTGGAGAGCTGGAGAGAGGACCTACAGCTTGAAGCTAGCCTGAGCTACATAGCCAGAAGCTGCCTTTATGCTCTTCAAGGGGTGGGGGTTAGGGGGGTCTGGGCAGCCTTAATTCTTGAGGCTTCCTTGCAAGTTTGGGTGGCAGAACGGGAATCCTCCCTCCTTTTTCCAGAATTTCTCTGGCTCAGTGTGCTTAATCTTTCAACATAAATCTTTGTCTTGTTCTAGGAAAAACAACAACAACAAAACCCTCTCAGTGCTGTTGTTTGGATCTTGTGAAATTTATAAACTGCCCTCTGAAGTGTGGGCAAGTTCCTGAAGCTGGGTCTCCCTGCTGGGTCTCTCTGCACAGCCCCAGGTATGTGGCCTTAGGGACTGTCTCAAAGTCACTCTGCTGGAAGACCCACCTGTTTCTTAGGCTCCTGGATGTCTAACTGCTTTGTTGGACTAGTTTTTCTTCTTCTCTTTTTTGGAACAGGAAGCTTGTAGCCCAGGCTAGCTTTGAACTCCCGATCCTGCCCTCACCTCCCAGATGCTGGGATTACAGGTACAAGCAAGCCATCCATCACACACAGCTTCGATGTCCCCCCCTTCCCTGTGCAGTCAGAAGGAATACCTTCTAAATGGGGCCAGGTGAATGGGGCTTCGGCACTTCTTAGCTCTCCCTTCACTGAGACTGTGCTAGGAATTGTGCCGAGCGAGCCCCACCATCCTCTGAGGAAGCTGTTTAAATTGCATCCAAATCTCTGACAAAATACAACATGTTTTTTTCTCTAGAAGAGCTATGCATCCTCCTGTAGGATGCAACTCAATCAGGTGGGTGGAGGATACAGGAACGCATATGCCACAGCACACAGTGAGTTCAGAGGACAGCTCTCAGAGTCAGCCTCCCTCCCTGCCTTGCAGGTCCTAGGGATTGAACTCAGGCCATTGGGCTTGGTGGCAGGCCCCAAATTAGCCATCTTACCATCCCGAAATGAGATTCTTTTTATTATTTATTTGTTGGTTGGTTGGTTGTTTTTTTTTGAGACAGGGTTTCCCAGTAGCTATAGAGTCAGTCCATGAAGTTCTTTTTAAAAGGTTATTTTTATGTGTGCGGATTTTCCGACTGTACACATGCCCATGTGCCATGTGTATGCAGTGTCCACGAAGACAGGAAGAGGGTGTCTGAGTCCCCTGTAACTGGAGCTATAGGTCTGTGAGCCACTATGTGGGTGCTGGGAATGGAACGCAGGTCCTCTGCAAGAGCAGCCAGTGCTCTTAACCGCTGAGGCATCTCTCCAGCCCCGCTCCTCCAAAGGAGGTTTTTATACGATGCTACAGCAGGAATGAACCTTGAAGACTACAGGCCATGCTAAACAAGCCAGTCACCAAGGACAAACACTGTGTGGCTCCACTTCCCTAACTTCAGAACAGGCAGGAATCACAGGAGGCGTGGGGACTTCCTGCTCCTGGGAGCGCAGCTCCTGTGGTCTGAAATGCTTCTGTTACTGCACCATGGCAAGAGGAATGAAAGCCGCTGGTTTTTAATGTGTTTATTCTTTGACAGTTTCATGCATGTACACAGTGCATTTTAGGAACCTCCACCCCGTCCATCCCCTTTCATCTCCCCTTCTGAAACTCTTGTTTTTCCCAAGAAGCCCCTTCCTATGTTCAGGTCTGAGTGTGTGCCCAGTTTGATCGCTGGAGCAGGGCTTACTCTTCAGTGGCTACTCCTCCTTTGGGGAAAGAACACCTCCCTCCGCTGGCCACCTCCAACTGCCCACAGCCCCTGAAGGGGGTTGGGAGATGGGAGATGGTGGTGGTCGGTCTTGCTGAGAAATCCTTGAACTCTCAGTGATCCTCCTGCCTCTCTCTCCTAAATGCCAGTAGATGTGTTACAGGTGTATAAGCCCCATAATGATGGAGGAGGGTCATCTTTCTATCTGTTGTTTCATTGGTTAAGTAATAAAGAAACTGCTTGGCCTCTGATAGGACAGAAAATTAGATAGGCAGAGTAGACAGAACAGAATGCTGGGAGAAAGAAGCTGAGTCAAGTGAGTCGCCATGGTTCTCCCACTCCAGACAGACGCAGGTTAAGATCTTCCCTGGTAAGCCACCACAGATTATCAGAAATGGGTTAGATCAATATGTACGAGCTAGCCAATAAGAGGCTGGAACTAATGGGCCAAGCAGTGTTTAAAATAATACAGTTTCTGTGTAATTATTTTGGGTAAAGCTAGCCGGGTGGCAGGAAGCAGCCCGCTGGTCCTACTACACCATAAGTGGTTCCAAATTGTGTTCTTCTAAACGGCTGGAGCCGGGGTGGGGCTGGAACTCACTGGTAGCAGGAGCGTGCTTGCCCGGCATGAGAAGCGCAAGGCCCATGTTCAATTGCTAGTGCCACAGAAACATGCTTTTAACTCCCAGAACAGAATAAGTAAACTTTTACAGTTTCTGTTGAACTGGGCATGGTGGTGCATGCCTTCAATCCCAGCACTCTGGAGGCAGAGGTAGGTGGATCTCTGTTGAGTGTGAGGCCAGCATAGCTTACATATCAAATTCTAGGCAAACCAACACTCAAAATAAATAAATGAACAAAGAGATGAATGAGATTTTCTGTCCACAAGGCAGAGGATTACATGCCTGTAATCCCAGCACTGGAGGGGCTGACACAGGAAGACAGTAAATTCAAGGTCAGCCTGGGTTACATAGAAAGTGCCAGACCAGTTTGGAAAAGAAAAAAGAAAAAAAGCACTCATAACAGGTGGCTCACAACTCCTGAAACTTCAGGGGCCCCAACACCCTCTTTGGCCTTCATGGCTAGCAGCATAAATAAGCACATACAAACACATACACATAGATAAAAGTTAAATAAGGAGATGGAGAGCTAGCTCAACAGTTAGGAGCCACGTGCTGCTCCTCCAGAGGACCTGGATTCAGTTCCCGGCACCCACATACAGTGGCTCACTACTGCTGGCAACTTTAGTACCAGGGTACTCACCGCCCTCTTCTGGCCTCTAAGAGCACTGCACTCACACGTGCTCTCCAGATGTGTGTACACAGCTGGAAAGCCAAGAAAAGGTCAGATGACCCAGCTAAAGGGAAACGGGGTGGGGGAGAGGCTGATGTGAGACACTGATGGAGGGGACAGGGAGAAAAGAAAGACAGATGTCTCCGAGAGGATGCTTTCGAAAGAACATGACTTCCTAATGTACTGAGGCTTTAGGAGGCCGTGTCCTTCGCTCCTCCGTGTGTGTGTGTGTGTGTGTGTGTGTGTGTGTGTGTGTGTGTGTCGGGTGTGCATGGATCATGTATGGAGGTCAGTGAGTCCCCTCAGGTGTGGACAGCAAGCACCTGCACCCTGCCCGGCTGAGCCATCTCACCCTCTCAACATTGCCTTTTCTCAGTCTTGGTATCTCGGGCTAGACTTAAATGTGTTCTTTGCCTCGTAGCCAAAGATGACCTTGAATGTCTGCCCTTCCTGTCTCTACCACCCCCCAGCTGCTAGGATTGCAGGCCTGCGCCATCACCCCTGGATTGTGAGATCTGGGGCTCATACCCAGGGCCTTCTTGCATACTGTTTTCTCTGTTTATGCCCTCAAGGAGTACTCCCCAAAGCAGTTCCTGAGATATGGGGGTGGGGGGGAGAAGATGCTTCCCCGCTCCCTCCCCCCAGCTCCCCCAACAGTCTAATTGATGGGGCTGCACTTCCCTTCTTCCTCCACGCCAGCAGAGTGGAGACCAGCATCCCAAAGACAGCAGAAAATACCTCAGGGGCTCACAAAGGGTGACGTGCGAGGCGTCGCAGCCCACAAAGGCAGCTCTGGCTGAGAACCAAATGCCAAAAGCAGAACTCTGGGAGCTGGGACCCCTCCCCACACACCTCCTGACTCCTCTTCCGCTGAGCAGGTCCCTGTCACTGGGCAGTGAATCCCCTTTATTTCTTTGTAAGTTTTCTGGGTTTCGAGCTGTGTGCTGAGTGAATCTGAAAATAACAAAAGAGGAACCGTGAGAAGCACCTCTGGTGTTGGCCCTGGTGCCCATGAGAACTTCCTCTAGAACATTCCGACACTCGGTTTTTTTCACGGGTTTCTCAGGAAAAAAAAAAACCTCAAAGTCTGAAACAAAACAGAAATGAAGATACAACCATGCAAGCGCCTATGAGTGAAGGGCTATTTTATTTTTTTATTTTCAAGACAGGGTTTCTTTGTGTAGCTCTGGCTGTCCTGGAACTCCCTGTGTAGAGCAGGCTGGCCTCGAGCTCACAGAGATCCACCTGCCTCTGCCTCCCAAGTGCGGGAATTGAAGGCACCCGGTCAAGTGAAGGTTTATTCACAGTTAAGTATTTTATATTTATTTGTGTATGTGTGCCATGGTGCACACGTGGTCAGAGGTCAACTCGCAGAAGTCATTCTCTCCCTTGACCTGTGGGTCACTGGGATCCAGCTCAGCTCTCCGGGGTTTGATAGCAAACGCTTTTCCCCTCTGAGCCACCTCTTCAGCTCAGAACTTTGATTCATAAATACCCAAGCCTAGGAACAACCAAGATGGGCTAACATTCAACACCAACTGGGCGGGGCATCCACACTAGATTTCTGTTTGCCTTGGTTGGAGAGCCAACCCAGGAAGTGGCTTGCTCAGCTCCCGAGCCACACTCCAGCCACCCGGGTGGGCACTTTTCATCCCCACATGAAGCTACGATAGCTAGAATACCTGCTAAGTGAAGGGAAGCTCCCATGGGGACCGCTATGCTCCAGGGTCCGGGAACCGTATGGTGACTGTGAGTCAAATTGGTGAATTTAAGAATGAGAGATCAAGGAGCATGAAAACAAGAACCCTCAGCCGGGCGACGGTGGCGCACGCCTTTAATCCCAGCATCGGGAGGCAGAGGCAGGCGGATCTCTGTGAGTTCGAGGCCAGCCTGGTCTACAGGAGCTAGTTCCAGGATAGGCTCCAAAGCTACAGAGAAACCCTGTCTCAAACAAACAAAAAAGAATCCTCATCCCTGGCCTCCCAAGAAGACAGATGAACATGGCAGCTCGAGCCTGCAATCACCACACTCAGAAAAGCAGTGGAGAAGAATTACCGGAGGCCAGAGGCCAGCCTGGTCTACATAATGAGAACTTTCAGAGGTCCTCCTGAGTTCAATTCCCAGCACCTACATGGCAGTTCACAACAGTCTGTTCAAGAGACCTGACAACCTCATACAGACATGCATGCAAGCAAAACAGCAATGGGCAAGAAATAAAAATAGTAAAATCATTCATTAAAAAAAAAAAAAAGCGGCTTGTGCTCCTCTTGCCCAGAGCCCACATTCAGTTCCTGTGCCTACAATGGAAGATCACAAGGGCCTGCAATTCCAGCTCCAAGACATCTGATGCCCTCTTCTGGACTCTATAGGAACTGCATGCACCATGCACATACCCTCCCCGCCCCCCTCCCCCATACACATAATTACAAATAAACCCTAACCCTTTTTGTTTTGTTTTGTTTTTCGAGACAGGGTTTCTCAGTAGCTATGGAATCAGTTCTGGAATTCACTCTGTAGACCAGGCTGGCCTCGAACTCACAGAGATCTGCCTGCTCTGCTCCTGAGTGCTGGATTTAAAAAAAAAAAAAAAAAAAGGTTTCCTAGTGATTGTGGTGATTCTGTATCAGCTTAGACGGACAGTCGTGGTTTCTTGCTTTGTTTTGTTTTTGTTTGGTTTTCTGTTTTGTTGTTGTTGTTTGCTCATGGATCCACACACCTTGGGCACACTGAAGTCTACCTTCTTCATCGGGATGGATGAAGAAAGGGAAGACAAAGAAGACACAGCAGGTCCCCTTCTGCTAAGCTCTGCCCCCCTACTGACAGGAGATTTCTGGGTGTCAGTTGCCCCACCAAAGCAGCCCAGCTGTGAAACACCCACCCTATTTGTTCAAGACCATGGCGACACTTATTCCCTGCAAGGAGGCGGGGGAAGTCCAAAAGAAACTCTTAATAGGTCTGCTTAGGGCATAATGAGGTCACACAAGGCTTCACTTCCCCAAGCTGACGAGAACTGTTATTTTTCTGGTTTATCTTTTCACATGACTGGATTTACTAAATATATTGAACTTAAATGACCAGATTGCAAATATGCAAAAATTAGGGCCGGGTTAAAAGCCCAAGAAAACTGGCATCTGCTCAGGTGTGTGCGTGTGGACAGCGCTTATCAACACGTATTGAGTGAAGAGGGCAGAGTCAAACTGTACACACGTGCAAACGACTAGTTCAACAGAGGTGGAAAAGGAGACACACTGGAGGAAAATGGCCTCTTCAACAGAAGGAATATTCCAGATGCTGAAACAGTTAACATCTAAATCTAGGGGGTGGTGCAGAACTTCAATTCATAAACAGAGAAACTTACTCACACCGGGGCTAGGAAGATGGCTTGTGGGTAAGAGCACTTACAAACATGAGGACTTGAGTTCAAATCCACAGCACCCAGGTGAAAAGCTGTGCCTGGCTGTAACCCCAGGAATAAGGAAGTGGGGGAGGGTGGAGACAAGTGGGTTCCGGGAGTTCACTGGCCAGCTAACATGGCCAAACAACAGTGAGCTTTGGGCACACTAAGAGACCCGGTCTCAAGGCAGTAAGATGGAGGACAACAGTCGACATCATTCTCTGTCCCTCCTGTGCACACACTTAGATGCACACAACAGTCGACATCATTCTCTGTCCCTCCTGTGCACACACTTAGATGCACACAACAGTCGACATCATTCTCTGTCCCTCCTGTGCACACACTTAGATGCACACAACAGTCGACATCATTCTCTGTCCCTCCTGTGCACACAGGGGTGCACACAACAGTCGACATCATTCTCTGTCCCTCCTGTGCACACAGGGGTGCACACAACACTCGACATCATTCTCTGTCCCTCCTGTGCACACACAGGGATGTGTACAACACTCGACATCATTCTCTGTCCCTCTTGTACACACAGGGGTGCGACAACACTCGACATCATTCTCTGTCCCTCCTGTGCACACAGGGATGCGCATAACACTCGACACCCTGAACTTGAGGTTCTCCTGTTTCTTCCTGTTGGGATCACAGGAGATGCCAGCATGCCTGCCTTGGGAAAATCTTTATGAACCTTTCACTATTCCTCCCATCCAAAGACTGCAAATAGATTTCATTAAAAAAAATTTCTAGGCCAGTTAGGATTGATCAACCCGATGTGGAAAAAAGGAAAATCAGGAGTTACGGGTCATCCACAGTCACATAAAAGGCCTGACGCCAGCTTGGGCTACATGAGAACCTATCAGAAAAAAGCAAATTTCTGATATTGAAGGCTGGCTCAGGAGTTGGCTCAGTGGATAAAGGTGCTTGCTAACAGAACTGACACTAAATTCAATCCCTAGGACATGGTGGAAAGAGAGAACTGGCTTCTGCAAGCTGTCCTCTGACCCTGCCTCCCCGCTCTTGTGTTCCATGGCCACACACACAGTAAATCAATTTTTTTTCTTCTTTTTTTGAGACAGTGTTTCTCTGTAGGTTTTTGGTTCCTGTCCTGGAACTAGCTCTTCTAGACCAGGCTGGCCTCGAACTCCCAGAGATCCACCTGCCTCTGCCTCCCGAGTGCTGGGATTAAAGGCGTGAGCCACCACCGCCCGGCTCCAGTAAATCAATTTCTAAAAATGTCTGCAGAGCCGGGTGGTGGTGGCGCACGCAGAGGCAGAGGCAGGTGGATCTCTGTGAGTTCGAGGCCAACCTAGTCTACATAGCAAGTTCCAGATCAAGGCTCCAAAGAGACAGAGAAAGCCTGTCTCGAGAAAACAAAACAAAACAAAGAAAAAAAAACCCAAAAACAAAACAAACAAAATAATAAACTAACCAACCAACCAACTAAAAACAAATACACAAAAAGCCCAAAACGTTAAGTAAGGAGACATTAACTAGTTAGTACAACAAATGACTTAGGTCTCAGTTCGGATACACTTTTTTATTTTTTTAAATATTTATTTATTTATTATGTATACAATATTCTGTCTGCGTGTATGCCTGCAGGCCAGAAGAGGGCACCAGATCTCATTACAGATGGTTGTGAGCCACCATGTGGTTGCTGGGAATTGAACTCAGGACCTTTGGAAGAGCAGCCAGTGCTCTTAACCACTGAGCCATCTCTCCAGCCCTCGGATACAACTTTTGCTTGTTTTGGGGGGACAGGGTTTCACGTAGCCCAGGCTGGCCTCGAACTCTGTAGCAGGGAAGGACGATGAATTCGCCGTCTTCCTTCCGGTAACCAAGTCACCCCGCCTGACTGTGTGACAAACGTCAGGGATACAGCCCCCACTAAAGGTTCTCATCCCAAGAACCCATCCCCGGTCCTCCAGGCTAATAATGCCAGGCTTCCCTCCATCTTTTCCAAACTAGATTATACGCATTCTGAGACTACACTAATTTGAATAAAAGTGGGTCAGGTTCAGAGAGCCCTAACCTTCCACACACACCCGCCGACTTCAGACGCTCAAGCCATTAAAAGAAGCCGCCAAAAGAGTCGTAAAAGCCTGCTTCACCATTCGCTTCCTTCCGACGACAGGAAGACGCACGCGCACGCTCAACAGAACTACATCTCCCAGGAGGCTCTACTCCCTTTCTCAGGGGGCGGGGATTGTGAGCGGAAAACTACATTACCCAGAGATACCTCGGCGGTGACAGTAGATGGTCCCTCCGACGTACATCGATTGGACCATCGGCGGTCATAAACTGCGCGGTGATTGGCCCAGCAGCCCGTCAGTTACTGGCAAGTGCAGTTAAGTTTTGCTGTTGGGCGGAGGGAGAACTGAGCTTGTGGGGCTCGGCGGAACCTGCCTGGTCAGGTGAGTGACCTCTGGCTTTGCTCTCCTACTGGTACTCTCGGGAACTGGTACCCCAGGTCCCTGAGTCGGAACACAGAATGGCAGGTATCCACGCGGGGCGGGGACGGATGCTCACGTGGCACACCTAAGCCCAAAGCATCTTCAGGGACACGGAAGGCGAATCCCCCACCCTGCACCGCAGGCACTTGCAGGTGGGGTTGTCTACTGCTCAGGATTCACGGAGAAGCCCCCTTACTCCCCGGGGGTACGCCTGCACAGTGTCCCCACACCGGGCCATCTGCAGAGCTCCTCGGCTGAACACGTGGGCTCTCGGTTACTCACCGAAGGACACCTGTCCACTCTGCTGTGGGGTCTGGCATAGAAAGATGCGGGGTGAAGAAATTCGCTTGCACCCCTTGCCCTGCCGCTCGGGTCGGCAGCCACCCTGTCTCGGTCCTGCATTATTTATATTACACAGTCTTTTTTAAATCTGTTTAGTATCAAGGTTATGGGTGCAAGAAGGTTTTGAATGAGCAGGAAATTACTTTTCCCCTTTGTTTATTTTTGTTGTTGGTTTGAGATGCGGTGTCAGGTAACCCAGGCTAGACTTCCTTAGGAAGGATGACCTTGAACTCCCGGGTCTCCCGCCTCCAATCTCCCAAGTATTGCCAGCTCCCCCGTGCTCACTTGTGCTTCTTGTGGGGACACTTTACCAACTGTACTACTTTCAGCCCTGTTTTTAAAAATGTTTGTGTTTTTGTGGTTTTCTAGAAAACAAACATTTCAAAAGCTTTTTAGGTGTGTGTACCTTACTCGTTTTTAAATTGTGTCACTTGATCTGATCAGCAATCCAAGCCAGGCAGGTGCATACAAGGCAGGTACTCTACCCCTGAGTTATACACGCACCCTCACCCTCACGGTGCTGGGGAATGGAGCCCAAGGTCTTGTACACACTTGGCTAACACTGTCCTTTTTATCTTCGTTTCTTGGGAAATGAGGTCTTAGGTAGCTCAGGCTGGTTTCTGATCTTCCTGCCTCTGCCTCCCATGTGCTGGGATTGTAGGTGTGGGCCATTACTTCTTCAAGTGTTTGTTTTGTTTTTCTCTGTGTAGTACTGGCTGTCCTGTAGACCAGGTTAGCTTCAAACTCACAGAGATCTGCTTGCTTCTAGCTCCCGAGTGTTGGGATTAAAGGCCTGCCTAATCTGTATTCAGCAGTGTAGACTGCTTATTCTTTTGAAATCTGTACGCACAGCCTCTCCCACCTTCTGCGTAGTTTGAATCGTGCAGCTATGGACTTCCAGATAGACTGGAAGACAGATTTACTGTCTTGCAGCCTCTGCGGATGTCGAGCCAGGACACCTGCCTCTCGGCTTTCTCTTCTTTCCCTCCTAGACTGCAGGAAACTTGAAACTGTTGAGGACTGAGCAGTCCCCCGTCACCCCTGAGAGGGTTCAGTGGCTTAGTCCTATGCCCTTGTTTAACCCAATTCTCCCGATTCTGGGAGAAGTACCAGTGTGGGTGAGAGGGGGAAAGTCAAAGCCAGAATGGGGGAGTGGAGGTTGTCATCAGGTAGCCTCCTGCTTACTATGGGGCAATTCGGATGGCCTTTCTAAAATTGTTTTATATTTAGGTGTTTTGTTTATTTTGTTTTGGGGAGTCTATTAGTTAAAGTTCTTTTTGGTGTGAAGAAATGTCATGACCATAGCAACTTTTTTTGTTGTTACTTTGTTGTGCTTTGGGTTTTTTGTTTGTTTGTTTGTTTGTTTTTGTTTTGGTTTGGTTTTTTGTTTTGGAGACAGGGTTTCTCTTTGGGGCCCCGGCTGTCCTGAACTCACTATGTAGACAAGGCTGGCCTCGAACTCAGAGATTTTCCTCCCTCTGTCTCCCGAGTGCTAGCATTAAAGGCGTTCACCACCACTGTCTGGCCTCACAACTCATAAGAGTTTAATAAAAAAGAAAACATTTAATTGAGGCTGCTTATAGGTTCAGAGGTTCTGTCTGTGGCAGGAAGCATGGCAGCTTGCAAGGCATATACACTGCTGGAGAAGGAGCCAAGAATTCTAGGTCTGGATTAGCATGCAGCAGTAAGAGAGCGAGACACTGGGCCTGGCTTGTGGTTCTGAAACCTCAAACCTCCCAATGACACACTTCCTCCAGGAAGAACCCATCTACTCCAAGGGAGCAACAGTAGAGCCTTTGGGGGCCATTTTTATTCGGACCACAGGAGGGTTTGGTTTTGCATTCTTACCTCGTTTGCTCTTTGCTCTTGCTAGCCTGGAATTTGCCAAGTAGATCAGGCTGACCTTGAATTTGCAGTGACCCTCCAGCAGCCTTCCCGCCCCAACTCTAGTGCTGGATGCTTACCATGGAGGGAATGGCAAAGAGGGCACTGGGTAGTAATTTTGGATAGTGGTGGTTTGTTGAAGACTAGGGTTATATTTTAATTAAAAATGTTTAGACTTTTTTAAGTCATGTGTTTGAATGCTCTGCTCACATGCGTGTGTTTATATGCACCACCTGCATGCCTGGTGCCTGTGGAAGCCAGAGAGGGTGTAGGATGCCCCTGAACTGGAGATACGGATAGTAGTAAGCTGCAAGCTGCATTGCGGGTGCTGGGAACTGAACCCAGGTCCTCTGCAAGAGTAACAAGTGTTCTTGATCCTGCCCTAATTTTGTTTGTAATTATGAGTGTGTGCATTGGGTGGCTATGTGTTCTTGGGCGCAGGAACCCTCAGGGGATTGAAGAGGGCATTGGATCTCTCTCTCTCTTTTTTTT
>NW_026067918.1:8379621-8395970 GCF_014885135.2 Alexandromys fortis | reverse complement strand
AATACACAAAAAGCCCAAAACGTTAAGTAAGGAGACATTAACTAGTTAGTACAACAAATGACTTAGGTCTCAGTTCGGATACACTTTTTTATTTTTTTAAATATTTATTTATTTATTACGTATACAATATTCTGTCTGCGTGTATGCCTGCAGGCCAGAAGAGGGCACCAGATCTCATTACAGATGGTTGTGAGCCACCATGTGGTTGCTGGGAATTGAACTCAGGACCTTTGGAAGAGCAGCCAGTGCTCTTAACCACTGAGCCATCTCTCCAGCCCTCGGATACAACTTTTGCTTGTTTTGGGGGGACAGGGTTTCACGTAGCCCAGGCTGGCCTCGAACTCTGTAGCAGGGAAGGACGATGAATTCGCCGTCTTCCTTCCGGTAACCAAGTCACCCCGCCTGACTGTGTGACAAACGTCAGGGATACAGCCCCCACTAAAGGTTCTCATCCCAAGAACCCATCCCCGGTCCTCCAGGCTAATAATGCCAGGCTTCCCTCCATCTTTTCCAAACTAGATTATACGCATTCTGAGACTACACTAATTTGAATAAAAGTGGGTCAGGTTCAGAGAGCCCTAACCTTCCACACACACCCGCCGACTTCAGACGCTCAAGCCATTAAAAGAAGCCGCCAAAAGAGTCGTAAAAGCCTGCTTCACCATTCGCTTCCTTCCGACGACAGGAAGACGCACGCGCACGCTCAACAGAACTACATCTCCCAGGAGGCTCTACTCCCTTTCTCAGGGGGCGGGGATTGTGAGCGGAAAACTACATTACCCAGAGATACCTCGGCGGTGACAGTAGATGGTCCCTCCGACGTACATCGATTGGACCATCGGCGGTCATAAACTGCGCGGTGATTGGCCCAGCAGCCCGTCAGTTACTGGCAAGTGCAGTTAAGTTTTGCTGTTGGGCGGAGGGAGAACTGAGCTTGTGGGGCTCGGCGGAACCTGCCTGGTCAGGTGAGTGACCTCTGGCTTTGCTCTCCTACTGGTACTCTCGGGAACTGGTACCCCAGGTCCCTGAGTCGGAACACAGAATGGCAGGTATCCACGCGGGGCGGGGACGGATGCTCACGTGGCACACCTAAGCCCAAAGCATCTTCAGGGACACGGAAGGCGAATCCCCCACCCTGCACCGCAGGCACTTGCAGGTGGGGTTGTCTACTGCTCAGGATTCACGGAGAAGCCCCCTTACTCCCCGGGGGTACGCCTGCACAGTGTCCCCACACCGGGCCATCTGCAGAGCTCCTCGGCTGAACACGTGGGCTCTCGGTTACTCACCGAAGGACACCTGTCCACTCTGCTGTGGGGTCTGGCATAGAAAGATGCGGGGTGAAGAAATTCGCTTGCACCCCTTGCCCTGCCGCTCGGGTCGGCAGCCACCCTGTCTCGGTCCTGCATTATTTATATTACACAGTCTTTTTTAAATCTGTTTAGTATCAAGGTTATGGGTGCAAGAAGGTTTTGAATGAGCAGGAAATTACTTTTCCCCTTTGTTTATTTTTGTTGTTGGTTTGAGATGCGGTGTCAGGTAACCCAGGCTAGACTTCCTTAGGAAGGATGACCTTGAACTCCCGGGTCTCCCGCCTCCAATCTCCCAAGTATTGCCAGCTCCCCCGTGCTCACTTGTGCTTCTTGTGGGGACACTTTACCAACTGTACTACTTTCAGCCCTGTTTTTAAAAATGTTTGTGTTTTTGTGGTTTTCTAGAAAACAAACATTTCAAAAGCTTTTTAGGTGTGTGTACCTTACTCGTTTTTAAATTGTGTCACTTGATCTGATCAGCAATCCAAGCCAGGCAGGTGCATACAAGGCAGGTACTCTACCCCTGAGTTATACACGCACCCTCACCCTCACGGTGCTGGGGAATGGAGCCCAAGGTCTTGTACACACTTGGCTAACACTGTCCTTTTTATCTTCGTTTCTTGGGAAATGAGGTCTTAGGTAGCTCAGGCTGGTTTCTGATCTTCCTGCCTCTGCCTCCCATGTGCTGGGATTGTAGGTGTGGGCCATTACTTCTTCAAGTGTTTGTTTTGTTTTTCTCTGTGTAGTACTGGCTGTCCTGTAGACCAGGTTAGCTTCAAACTCACAGAGATCTGCTTGCTTCTAGCTCCCGAGTGTTGGGATTAAAGGCCTGCCTAATCTGTATTCAGCAGTGTAGACTGCTTATTCTTTTGAAATCTGTACGCACAGCCTCTCCCACCTTCTGCGTAGTTTGAATCGTGCAGCTATGGACTTCCAGATAGACTGGAAGACAGATTTACTGTCTTGCAGCCTCTGCGGATGTCGAGCCAGGACACCTGCCTCTCGGCTTTCTCTTCTTTCCCTCCTAGACTGCAGGAAACTTGAAACTGTTGAGGACTGAGCAGTCCCCCGTCACCCCTGAGAGGGTTCAGTGGCTTAGTCCTATGCCCTTGTTTAACCCAATTCTCCCGATTCTGGGAGAAGTACCAGTGTGGGTGAGAGGGGGAAAGTCAAAGCCAGAATGGGGGAGTGGAGGTTGTCATCAGGTAGCCTCCTGCTTACTATGGGGCAATTCGGATGGCCTTTCTAAAATTGTTTTATATTTAGGTGTTTTGTTTATTTTGTTTTGGGGAGTCTATTAGTTAAAGTTCTTTTTGGTGTGAAGAAATGTCATGACCATAGCAACTTTTTTTGTTGTTACTTTGTTGTGCTTTGGGTTTTTTGTTTGTTTGTTTGTTTGTTTTTGTTTTGGTTTGGTTTTTTGTTTTGGAGACAGGGTTTCTCTTTGGGGCCCCGGCTGTCCTGAACTCACTATGTAGACAAGGCTGGCCTCGAACTCAGAGATTTTCCTCCCTCTGTCTCCCGAGTGCTAGCATTAAAGGCGTTCACCACCACTGTCTGGCCTCACAACTCATAAGAGTTTAATAAAAAAGAAAACATTTAATTGAGGCTGCTTATAGGTTCAGAGGTTCTGTCTGTGGCAGGAAGCATGGCAGCTTGCAAGGCATATACACTGCTGGAGAAGGAGCCAAGAATTCTAGGTCTGGATTAGCATGCAGCAGTAAGAGAGCGAGACACTGGGCCTGGCTTGTGGTTCTGAAACCTCAAACCTCCCAATGACACACTTCCTCCAGGAAGAACCCATCTACTCCAAGGGAGCAACAGTAGAGCCTTTGGGGGCCATTTTTATTCGGACCACAGGAGGGTTTGGTTTTGCATTCTTACCTCGTTTGCTCTTTGCTCTTGCTAGCCTGGAATTTGCCAAGTAGATCAGGCTGACCTTGAATTTGCAGTGACCCTCCAGCAGCCTTCCCGCCCCAACTCTAGTGCTGGATGCTTACCATGGAGGGAATGGCAAAGAGGGCACTGGGTAGTAATTTTGGATAGTGGTGGTTTGTTGAAGACTAGGGTTATATTTTAATTAAAAATGTTTAGACTTTTTTAAGTCATGTGTTTGAATGCTCTGCTCACATGCGTGTGTTTATATGCACCACCTGCATGCCTGGTGCCTGTGGAAGCCAGAGAGGGTGTAGGATGCCCCTGAACTGGAGATACGGATAGTAGTAAGCTGCAAGCTGCATTGCGGGTGCTGGGAACTGAACCCAGGTCCTCTGCAAGAGTAACAAGTGTTCTTGATCCTGCCCTAATTTTGTTTGTAATTATGAGTGTGTGCATTGGGTGGCTATGTGTTCTTGGGCGCAGGAACCCTCAGGGGATTGAAGAGGGCATTGGATCTCTCTCTCTCTTTTTTTTTTTTTTTGGTTTTTCGAGACAGGGTTTCTCTGTGGCTTTGGAGCCTGTCCTGGAACTAGCTCTGTAGACCAGGCTGGTCTCGAACTCACAGAGATCCGTCTGCCTCTGCCTCCCGAGTGCTGAGATTAAAGGGGTATTGGATCTCTTGGAGCTGGACTTACAGACCTATATGAACCATCTGGTTTGGGCACTGGGATCTGAATTTCAGTGGCCATGATTAAGCAGCAAATGGTTTTAACTGCTGAGCCGCCATCCTTGGCTTCAGTCGTCTTCTTCTGTCTCTGGATGTGGAAGGTAGAGAGTTGAGATCAAGGCCATGTGTCCACCAGCTTGTTTGCTTGTTTTTGTTTTTTCTGTTTTCAAGACAGGGTTTCTCTGCCCCGGCTGTCCTGGAACCCAGAGATCTGCCTGCCTCTGCCTCCTGAGTGCTGGGACTAGCGTACAGCCACCGCTCCGAGCTCTGTGGGCTCGCATTCTAATCGGGAGGACAGGAAGCAGTGTAGTCGGAATAAGGCTACAAAGGCCCTTGCCTCAGGCTGGTGGGGAGGCCTGCTGCAAGGTGGTGTCTGTGCAGGGGCGGGAAGTAGCCTGTCTTGACTCTGTGGCTCTTACACTTAGCTTGATACTCATGGACATTGGATGGACCAGAGGCAGGGATGGTCGGCTATGATGCCAAAGCAGATACCAGGAGTAACTCCAAGGTGGAGGTGGCAGTGGCAGGATCGGTGTCTGGATTCATCACTCGTGCCCTGATCAGCCCTTTGGACGTCATCAAGATCCGCTTCCAGGTGCCCTTTCCCCTCTTTTCCATGTGATGGGCTAGGGAACAACGGGTCTAGTCCCGCTCCCAATGGCAGGTCCTAAACAAGGTGAAGAGGCTTTCATTTCCTTCAGTTCCCCCATCGCCTCCCCCTCTCCCACCATCCTGACCTTTTACACTTGAATCCCTAGCTTCAGATTGAACGCCTGTGTCCAAGTGACCCCAACGCCAAATACCACGGAATCTTCCAGGCGGTCAAGCAGATTCTGCAGGAGGAGGGCCTAGCGGCGTTCTGGAAAGGACATGTTCCTGCCCAGATTCTGTCTGTAGCCTATGGAGCAGTCCAAGTAGGTACTGGGGAACTCGGTCACGTCCCTGGGGTCACATTGCTCCATGGAGCAGGAAAAGGGGGAGGAAAGGCAAGTGAGGGCAATTCCCACTCTGCCCAGTTGCCTGCACTGACCGTGTGAGGACATCATCAGTTAGCCACGCCTGTCCTCTTCCCCTCTCTGGGCCCTGTCCCAGGTGATTCTGAGGAGTATTCTTTATATACCCTCCATTTTTCTTTTGAAATTTCAAATTACGTTTTGTTTATTTCTTCAGAGAAGAAAGATACCTTTCCAGGGCTTAGCTGGGGTGGGGCGATGGTGGCGCCTGTCTTTAATCCCAGCACTCTAGACACAGAGGCAGGCGGATCTCTGTGAGTTGAGGCCAGCCTTGTCTACAGAGCTAGTTCCAGGACAGGCTCCAAAGCCACAGAGAAACCCTTTCTCGAAACATCCCCCCCCCCCAAAAAAAAAGATAGCTCAGCCGTTAAGAGCACTGACTGTTCTTCCAGGTGGACCCCTGTCCAGTTCCCGGCACCCACATGGCATCTCACAGCTGCCTGTAACTTCAGTTCCAGGGGACTGGACGTCCTCATGCAGGCAAAACACCGATACACATAGATAAAAAAATAATAATAAAAGTATAACGATTATTTTTAAAAATAAAAAGTAAGAAAAAGAAATAAACGAGGGGGGGGGGGTGAGCTTGCCACACAGTTCCTGCCAAGGTGTCAAGGTCAGGGACAACCTGCTGGCCTTGGTTCTCTCCTTCGCCAAGTGGGTCCTGGGTTTGCTGGGGATTTGTTTCTTGTTTGTTTGTTTTGTTTTTAGAGGCAGCTTCTCTCTAGTAGCCCTACCCTGGAACTCTCTGATAGAATGTGCTCGCCTAGGACTCAACCTATCCTATCTGCTTCTGCCTCCCAAGTTCTGGCATTAATGTCATGTGACCCTAAGCCTAACCAGGGTCCCGGGTTCAAACTCAAGCACCTTTACCCCCTGAGCCATCCATTTTTGGAAATAGCACCTTCACCCGGGGCTTCAGTTGTGTCTCTCTGGCGCAGGAGAGGAGCATAGAGCAGGGGCCAGCGGGGTTGCAGCAGAGCTGCCGAGACCTCGTGACTGTCCGAGAAGGCTTCTCGCTCCCCAGCATTCCCCGCTTTAGCTAAGCACCGGGAACGTCATATGTCGTGGTGTGCGTTCTAAGGTCTGGCAGGAGTGACGCTCTCTCATCCCTGTAGAATTCGTCTGCCCCATGGGGCTGGAGAGATGGCTCAGTGGTTAAGAGCATTGCCTGCTCTTCCAAAGGTCCTGAGTTCAATTCCCGGCAACCACATGGTGGCTCACAAACCTCTGTAAAGAGGTCTGGTGCCCTCTTCCGGCCTGCAGGCATACACATAGATATACATAATAAATAAAATAAATATTTAAAAAAAAAAAGAATTTGCCTGGCCCCTAACAGTCATCTGTGTGGTAGATCCTGTTGTCTCTGATTCTACAGAGAAAGTGGTGGGGAAGCGGCAGAGGGGCAGCCAGTGTAGTGGGAGAGCACGCAGCACCACCTTAACAAGCTTGTGCACGAGAAACTGATCCCCGCAAAGCACAAAGAAATAAATGCATGAATAATAAATTACAAGAGGAAGTGGCAAGGCAGGATCCTCCTCTTGGAGCCAGTGTCAGCGTGGTCCCTGCCTGCCCTTCGGACCCTCTCACCCTGTGTTCAAGCCCAGCACTTACCAGGCTGGCACGTCTGTGTTGCCCTGGGTTCTTACTAACACACAGCTGGACAATATAGCAACACTGTGGAGTCGGGCAGTCTGGCTGGCTGTGGGGATGGGGCGGGCCAAGGGTGTGAGGGATGAGCTGTCAACTCTGCTGTGGCTGGGGTCCCCTGCCACAGATCCCATAATGGCTGGCTTTTCCTAGGTCGCAGGAAAGTAGGTGAATGGGTGGAGCTTCCTGTGTCCCCTGAGCCTGGCATTATGCATACCTGTAACCCTAGCACTTGGGGGTCCAGGCCATCCTGGTCTCTATGCCAGGTTCCAGGCTAGCCAGGCAGCCTGTAATAACACTGGAACAAAACAAAACAGTTCTCTATGTTTTCTCTCCGCTTCTCTCTCTCTGTGTGCGTTTGTATGTGCGGGTGTCCATCTGTGTTTGTGTATGCATGCATATACATGTAGGCCAGAGATGTCTTCCTCAGTCACTCTCCACCGTATTTTATGAGAGGAGGGTCTCTCCGTAAACCTGGAGCTGGAGCTCACTGTTTGGAGCTTCTGTCTCCATCCCCGAAAACCCCTAGCTCGGGGATCACAGGCATGCACTGTTGCACCCTGCTTTTTATGTGGGTGCTGGAGCTCAGACTCAGGTCCTGGCTTGCACAGAAACACTTAACCAACGGCGCTGTTTCCCTAGTACCTTTTTTATTTTTATTTTAAGATTTATTATGTATACAGTGTTCTGCATGGTTGTGAGCCACTATGTGGTTGCTGGGAATTGAACTCAGAACCTCTAGAAAAACAGCCAGTGCTCTTAACCACTGAATCATCCCTCCTGCCCCCCCCCCCTTTTTTTTTTTTTTTTGTTTTGTTTTGTTTTTCGAGACAGGGTTTCTCTGTGGCTTTGGAGCCTGTCCTGGAACTAGCTCTGTAGACCAGGCTGGTCTCGAACTCACAGAGATCCGCCTGTCTCTGCCTCCCGAGTGCTGGGATTAAAGGCGTGCGCCACCACTGCCCGGCCCCCCCCCCTTTTTTTTTTTAAGATTTATTTATTTATTATGTATACAACATTCCTTCCATGTACACCTGCACACCAGAAGGGGGCACCAGATCTCATTACAGATGTCTGTGAGCTACCATGTGGTTGCTGGGAATTGAACTCAGGACCTCTGGAAGAGCAGTCAGTGCTCTTAACCACTGAGCCATCTTGCCAGCCCCCCAGCCCTTTTTTTTAAGATAATGTCAGAGATAGAATCCAGGGCCTTGTGCTAGGCAAGTGATCCCCAAGTGACCTGCTTAGCCTGCTCCTTATCTTTCTTCTTTTTGGAGATTTTTAAGTTATGTGTGCACATCCGTGCTGGTGCTTCCAGAGGCATCAGACCCCCGGAGCTGAAGTTACAGGTAGTGAGAGTTGCCAGAAGTAGGAACTGGG
Source organism: Alexandromys fortis (assembly GCF_014885135.2). Classification (NCBI taxonomy): domain Eukaryota; kingdom Metazoa; phylum Chordata; class Mammalia; order Rodentia; family Cricetidae; genus Alexandromys; species Alexandromys fortis. Next base: position 8,388,015 of record NW_026067918.1, on the reverse strand, counting down.
ATCAGAATTCTGCAAGAGTTATACACATCTGCTCTGAAGTACTGAGCCATCTTCCCAGCCCCCTTTCCTAACTCTTTGGATACCGAGTGCCGTGTGTCTTGTCCTAGGGACCGTCTCCTCAGCTTGTCCTCAGTGACTTTCCACTTGCTTTTGTAGTTCCTATCATTTGAGGAGCTGACCGAACTGCTCTACAGAATCAACCTGTATGAAACGCACGAATTCTCTACACACTTCATATGTGGCGGCCTGTCTGCCGGCATAGCCACCCTCGCCGTGCACCCTGTGGATGTCCTGCGCACCCGCCTTGCAGCTCAGGGAGAGCCCAAGGTGAGCAGTGGGGGCCAGACAGGTGGAGCCTGGAGGAGGTGGCAGCACAGGAGTTGGGGCTCCGGTCCCTTCAGGAAGCAAAGCTGGGGCACCTCTCCTTACCAGCACAACAGCCAGTTTGTAAGGCTTGTCAGTAATCTATACTCTGCAAGGCGTTTTACGTCCATGTCTCCCAGTAGCTCAGAAACTTCCTGGGGAGACTGAGCCCACAGGGGCAAAACAGAACAAATAGGTATCCAGCAGTAGGCTGAATGGATCTGGGGACTTGGGACTCAGAAACTATGTATGTGCAGCGCCCACAGCCTGGAAGAGGGCTTGGGATCCTCTGGAGCTGCTGCCATGTGGATGCTGGGAACCGAACCTGGGTCCTTTGCAAGAGCAGAAAGTATTTGCTGGCATGGGTCCCTAGTCCCAGGACACATCCTTTATATACTCATGAAGGAATACCAGCCATGGAAATTTCTAGGAAGGAAGTTGTCAGGAAGCTACAGCCTTTTATTAGTTTGTTTGTTTTGGAGACAGGGTCTCCCTTTGTTGCTCAGGCTGGCCTCAAGCCCTTTTCTTTTCTTTTCTTTTCTTTTCTTTTCTTTTCTTTTCTTTTCTTTTCTTTTCTTTTCTCTCTCTCTCTCTCTCTCTCTCTCTCTCTCTTTCTCTCTCTCTCTCTTTCTTTCTTTCTTTCTTTCTTTGAGACAAAGTCTTGTTATATAGCTTGATATGTAGAGCAGGCTGGCCTTGAAAAGAGAGAGAGAGAGAGAGAGATGCCTGCTTCTGCACCAGCTATGCCCAGCTGGCCTCAAACATTTTTTTTTAAGATTTGTTTTTATGTATACAGTTATTTGGCCCACCTTTATTCCTGTACACTGTGTACATGCAGGACTAACGGAGGTCAAAAGAGGGTGTTAGATACCCTGGACCTGGAGTTACAGACAGTTGTTAGCTACTGTGTGAGTGCTGGGAACCAAACCTGGGTCCTCTGGAAGAGCGGCCAGAGCTCTTCATCACTGAGCCATCTCTCCAGCCCCTGTCCACAAACTCTTGACCGTCCTGCCTCCATCCACTAAGTGCTTAGACTCTTGATGTGCACCACCGCACCCCGGCTGCCCTTTGGCAGTTTTGTTTTCTTTTCAGATGGGGTCCTATTCAGCCGAGGCTGGCCTTGAACTCCTGATCCTCCTGCCTCCACCTGTTAAGTGCTAGGATTACAGCACAGGTGTGCCTCCACACCCATTCCCCCATACTTTATCCTAGTTTTCCTAGACTTTAACACTCCTGGCCGCTGGGTTTTAGATAAGAAACCACCTCACCCAGCTCACCCAGTGTGCATGTTCCTTCCCGTGCAGATCTACAACACCCTCCGAGAGGCCGTGTCGACCATGTACAGGACTGAGGGCCCCTGGGTCTTCTACAAAGGCTTGGCTCCCACCGTGATTGCCATCTTCCCCTATGCGGGCCTGCAGTTCTCCTGCTACCGATCCTTGAAGCATGCCTACGACTGGGTCATTCCGCCAGATGGAAAGCAAACAGGTGAGGACCCCCCACCCTGGCCTAGTCTGGGCCACAGCTTCTGTGAGCCTTGAAGACAATGATTTTCCTGTCCGGAGCACCTGGCTCTGTGGTCTAGCTCGCAGAACAAGCAAGCAAGTCTTGCCACTTTGGAGGGTACTTCCTTCCGGCTCTTACACACTCACCCGTGCACTTCTGGGAGCAATTGCACTTTTATGTATTTACTTATTTATTTAGCTTTTGTGGTTTCCATTGTTTGTGGGGAAAGGGGACTCATGGGCTCTGTCTCCAGGTGACTGCTCAGAGGGCCCTGCCATCCAGCTGGCTCACGTCCCTGGTCCCTGCTGTCAGTCTTGCTTCAGTGGCTCTGCCTGCCGCTAGCAATGGTCAGGTTGCCTCTCGAGAAGGAGAATTTTTGTGGGGCTCGGGTTCGTGGTGGAGTACTAAGTCTGATGACTTTTTTCTTTTTGGTTTTGTTTTTTTTGAGACAGGGTTTCTCTGTGTAATAAATAGCTCTGGTCATCCTAGAACTTGCTCTGTAGACCTGACTGGCCTCGAACTCAGAGATTTGCCTAGTTCTGCCTTCTGAGTGATTAAAGACATGCACCACCACTGCCCAGCTCTGATATTTTTAAAGATTTTTAATTACTTTATGTATGTCTGTGTATTATGTGTGTGCCTGGTGCCCTTGGAGACAGGGAGAGGTTATTGGAGTTACCAGCAGCTGTGAGCCATCATGAGGTGCTGGGGATAGAATCCAGGTCCTCTAGAAAAGCAGCCAGTGGTCTTAACTGCCGCGCAACCTCTCCAGCTCTGGTTTATTTTATGTGTCTGCATGTGTTATGGCATCTGTGTGTGTTGTGTGTGTGTATAAGGGTACACAAGGGGGCCAAAAGATTCCCTGGAGTTGTAGTTCCAAGCAATTGTGAGTTGCTGATGTGGGTGCTGAGAACAGAACTTGGTTTTCTGGAAGAGCAGCAAGTGCTTTACAACACTGAACACTCTCCCATCCCCTGTCCCCGTCCCTGTCATGTCTTCTACCTTCAATTGCATCCCTCTCAGCCTTCTCTTCAAAATGGTGTCTTTGGTTCAGGGAACCTTAAAAACCTGCTTTGTGGCTGTGGGTCTGGAGTCATCAGCAAGACCCTTACGTACCCCCTGGACCTCTTCAAGAAACGGCTGCAGGTGGGAGGCTTCGAGCATGCGCGATCTGCCTTCGGCCAGGTAAGTCATCCTGTGTGCAGAGTGCTCAAGTCCTTGCCCTATTGGACAGTGAGGGAACCAGCCCTGCCCCCTCTGGTGTGGGTTTTCACAAGATGCTCAGTGAATTCCTGATAAGGAGACTTGATATTGATAAACACAGTCTCTTTCCAGAGGTCATGAGTCTGGTAGCTATAGGTCTTAGAGATGGCATCAAAGGTGGCTTTGGCAAAGATGCCCTGGGTGGCAGTGCAGCCCCTGGCTGATGTGCAGCAGACATCAATACTGGCCATCAGCAGTAGCTTCTTGGGCACAGGAGCAGAGACTATGCCAGTGCCTCTGGGGGCAGGGATGAGATGCACCAACACAGAGCCACAGCAGCCTGTCACCTTGCATAGAACAGTGTAAGGCTTGTCAGTCTTGTTCCCCCAGTAGCCTCTCCGCACAGGGACAGTGGAAAGCTTTGCCAAGACGATGGCCCCTTGGAAGGCAGTGGCTACCTCTATGGAGCACTTAACACCAAGACCAATATGACCTTTGTAGTCCCTACTAGCGACAGAAGCCTTGGACCTGGTCCACTGGCCAGCCTGATTCTGCTTCTGCACTGGCATGACCCTTAGACCCTCGTCCTTTAGGAATACTCCCAGGAAAAAGTCAATAATCTTGGGTTCTTTAATGGGCAAGAGAGCAGGGCACTGGTTGGGGAAGACCTAGTGATGGCCAGATTCAGACCTGCTGCCCAAGGGGAACCACGTGTAATGGGGTGAAGGCTCCAGGATGGCCCACAACTATCACTGTATCTGCCAGAACCACGGGCAGGTACCCCTCACCAGGAAGGAGCCTGCTCCAGCTCAGTTAAGCCTGACCTAGCCCACATCCCCAAAAATGAAGAATTTCACTCTTGCTAATCTAGGGAGCAGTTACTGGAAGCTGTGCTGTGCTGGATGAACCCCATTTTAATCACTGCTTCCTCCTCAACCTACACCTTCCTCTCCCCAGGTGCGGAGCTACAGGGGCCTCCTGCACCTCACCAAGCAGGTGCTACAAGATGAAGGCACCCAGGGCCTCTTCAAGGGCCTGTCCCCCAGCCTGCTGAAGGCTGCCCTGTCCACGGGCTTCATGTTCTTCTGGTACGAGCTCTTCTGTAACCTCTTCCACTGCATAAGGAGAGAAGACAGATAGCCATGAGAGCCGAGCGGGAGGCACCTCCCCCAACAAGACTTGTTCCGAGCTCATTCTCTGCGATGGCTGCTGCCTGCTAGGCCTCCCAGGCTGGCTGCCCAGCGCAGGAAAAGTCACCCACAGCGGATGGCAGAAGGGCGGGACCTTTTCTGGAAAGAGCAGAGAAGGGAGCCCCATGGGCTGTAGAAGCAAGGCCCCAAGAAGGAGCCTGGCATTGGTCCTCTGTCCAGCCCTAAGGGAATCAGGCATCCTCTGCTTTGTAGTCCTGTTTTGGGGGAAAGTCTCCCAGTCCTGGTAAGAGCGAAGCTTGAGTACAGAGGGATAGGACTGGGCTCTTTGTAGACGTCTAAGCCCCACAGCTTGGTCTGTTTCTCCTACCAACTTATTTAATAGACATTAAAGCAAAAGGCACATTCTGTATGTCACTCGAGGATGATGGGAGGGGCCCTCTGCTGTCCCTGCAGTTGCGGCCCTGAGGCAGCCATGCTCTTCAACGTAAGGGGTGAACCCTACCACGTGGGGAGCTTCTGAACCCCCCAGTTCCAGGCCTTTGTGGCTGTGAGGCTCCAGGACTGGACAGGAAGGACGCCGGACAAAACTAGCTTGTAGGCAGAAAGCAGGAAGTAAAAAAGGGGGCGTGCTGGCCCTGACCCTCAGTCTTGTCAGTGGCTCCTCTGCACTGGGTCAGCTCAGCATGAGTGTCGCACATGTGAGTCCCCAAAGGGCCCAGCCACATAGCAGTCCAGAGAGATGTATCTATAAGAAGAGGAAAAACTTTTATTAGGGGCTCAAGAGAAGAAATACACGGTGACCATCTTTTCCGAGCTCCTGCCTGTCAGTGAGTCTGGCAGAGGGAAGGGAGGAGAGATCCCTTGACTGGGATTCCACCCCCTGAATAACTGACTGTAACAGCCCTGTTCATGGAAGCTGGGACTTCTGCCCAGCACCAGCCTCGGTCCCCTCCTCTACAGTCCCGTTGTACCCTGCCCTTCTCTGACCTTGGCTGTGGATTCTCAAGGTCCAGGCTGCTCTTGGGAGGGTTTCTGAGGTGGGTGGGCTCTTGGCTTCCTGGGCTTGGCTTCCTGGGCTTGGGGCAGAAGTGTAGTGTGGTCCTCTTCCTAGAGAAGTGTGAACTGATGTCTACTCCAGAGGATGACAGACCAATGTGAAGATGCTACCTGTCGACAGGTTTCCATTGCTGCCCTGAAGCATCAGGACCAGGAAGCTGGTTGGGGCAGAGAGGGTACATTTGGTTTACGCTTCCACATCACTGTTCATCATTAAAGGAAGGCTGGACAGGAACTCAAGCAGGGCAGGAGCTGATGCTGAGGCCATGGATGAGGGCTGCGCACTGGCTTGCTCAGCCTGCTTTCTTATAGAACCCAGGACCACCAGCCCAGGGGTAGCACCACCCACAATGGGCTGGGCCCTCTCCCATCAGTCACTAAGAAAATGCTCTCCAGGCCTGCCCACAAGCCCCACCCTATGGAGGCATTTTCTTAATTGAGGTTCCTGCTTCCCACATGGCTTTAGTTTGGTATAAAACTATTTAGCGCACAGGGCTGGAGAGATGGTTCAGCCGTTAAGGGCACCCCCAGGTTCAATTCCTAGTATGCACATGGAGGCTCACAACTGTGTGATCCAGCAGCTCAAAGTGATTTGACACCCTCATATACATAAATGCCGGCAAAACACCAATGCACATTAGATAAATAATTACAAAAAACACACAAAACTACCACACTACCAAAGTCCAATTTTCTGAACCAGTGAGGTTGATAACTCTGGAAAGCCCGAGGCATGGAGCACACCCAACAGCCTGCAGGCAGCCCAAGAGATTGAAGACTCCACCAGGCAGCTCAGTTGGTCAACTTTCTTCAAGTCAACTTGATCAGTCCTGCCAGGCAGCCCAATTCTCATCGCACCCGAGCCTTTTTCAGGCTGCCCCTCGGCAATCCGCATTGCTTCTGTAGGTTGTTCGCTTCCCTAGAACCTCCAGTATTTTTTTTTTCTTTCTACTTTTTGAGGCAGTTTGTTTCTTCTCTTAGTTGTCCCATCTTAACCTGGAGGTTTTAGAGTCAGCTTCTGGATGTTTTAGTTTGCTTTTTTTATGAAGTAAATTCCATGCTTCTCCGGAGCGAGATTTGGCTCCTGATCTCCTGTGTAGTGTGGAGGCCACAGTGGTGCCTTATTCTCGAATTGTCCCTTGGAGTTGAAAGTTGTTTTGCCCGGGTGGCAAGAGAGGGAATTGCCAGGGTGTGCCCCAGCCCATACACACTTTAACTAGCCGAACCCCAGATGACGGTGCTGAGCCCTCTGCGATTGACCCGCCCCTTCTCCCGGGCAGGCCACGCCTCCCCGAGGCTCCTCCCACGCCGCACGGCCGGGGAGTCTCCGACCCAGTTCACCTGAGCCCCGCAAGGGACATGGTGACCCTGGCGTGGGGTGCGAGCCGGCAAGACCGAGGGCTTCATGCGGAAGGGGGAGCAAGTCCGGCCGAGCGCTCGAGGGTCTCTACAGTCAGAAACAAGGCGGAGGCGCGCCCGGTGAGGAGGGGACAGGGTCCGGTGAGCGTTCGGCGCGGCGGTGGCCGTGTCGGTGTCGCAGAAGCGGGGTGCGAATCTGTCTCGGCGCCAAGCGAGGGAGCGGCCCGGGGCGGCGGCGGGGTGCGGAGGCGAGGACGGGCCGTGGCCGGCAGGGGGCGCGGGCGAGCAGCTCAGGCTCAATGCGAGGTTGAGCTCAGCTTCCGCGCGGTACCACGCCGGGCGCGCGCTGCGCAGCCCCGGAGACGCGGACGCCCTCCCACGCCGGCTAGTGCGAGCCCAACGGCCGCAGGGGTGGGTTTGGTAGGCTGAAAAGGACTGGCAGACACTGGGGAGAAGGGCTCGAAGCCCTGCTGGTGTCAGGATTCGCGGCTTGGGCAACGCCGGCCAAGGAACTGCGCCAGAATTCTCCGTGCTGGATAATTTGGGCGAGTCTGATATTTACCTCTCCACAACCCAGTTCAGAATATGCTCCCCTAAACTTATCCCGGTACTAATAACCCAGACCCTGCCGCGACCGTAGGTGAATTCCCGCTTCGTTTCTCGTATGTAATCGCAGAAGAACCCAGGGTTTCCTTAATTTGAACTGCAGGTGCCTACTTGATGCTCAAAGTCCCCACCAGAAGCCAAGTTTGGTGGGCTCGCAGCCAACCACCGAAGGCGACAGAAAGTCCTGTTACACCTGTCCCAAGCCCTGGCCTGCTCTGACCCAGTGCCGACAGGACTAGAATCCGGAGCGCTGCGATTCTCACTTGAAGCCTCTTCGGCCTTTGCTTCTCAGGTGCTGTCATTAATTTCAGGCCAGTGAAAAGTGACTGGGGCTACACAGTCATGGGAGAGCCCAGTAGAGATGAGTATAAAATCCAGTCTTTTGACGCAGAAACCCAGCAGCTGCTGAAGACCGCCCTCAAAGGTGAGCCTAACTAGCCCTTCTGTTTGGGCAAGAGCTTCGGAGGGGCTGAGTCCCAGAGCCTGGCAATGCCCAGCCTTCCCGTGGCTCCCCGAGAGGAAGTCACAACCTAACTCTTGAACTGGAAGACGAGCTACACCTAGATCATTATTTTTGAGAATGAATCACGGAGTCCTACGATCATAAAGCGTTTAAGTGCCCATGAAAGAGAACACAGGCTTCGGTTTAAAGCCTCCGCGTTCAATGCAGTCAGCTCTCAGCTCCCTTAAATGTTCAGAGCTGTCTGATTGGGGACTGAGTTGGGGAGTCAGCTTGCTGGAAGAGGCCCGTGCCCTTCCATGGTAACCTCAGAACAGAAGTGTGACTTAAATTCCATTGGGGAAGTCTCGGCACAGAGCTCATGTCTGGGGCCTCTGCATTTTGAGAATACTTGGTGCCAGGCGGTGGTGCACAACTGTAATCCAAGCAGATTACAGAGGCAGGAGGATTAAGCACAAATTTAAGGCCAACCTGCTCTACATAGAGTGCCTGGGGGAGGGGAAAGAGCCCAATAGTTTAGAGCACTGATTGCAAACCAGGCTTGGTGCACACCTTTAATTTCAGCACCGGGGAGGCAGAGGCAGGAGATCTCTATGAGTACCAGTCTGGTGTGATTAGCTATATAGTGAATTCCAAGATAGCCAGGACTACATAGTGTGACCTAGTCACACACGGAAAAAAAAAAAAAAT
>NW_026067918.1:8339120-8379547 GCF_014885135.2 Alexandromys fortis | reverse complement strand
TATATTACTTCCAGAGGACTCGGAGTGGCTCACGGTCATTGTTAACTGAGTTCCCAGGATCCGATGCCAGCACCAGGCAAACACATAGTATGTGTATGTGCATGCAGATAAAATATTCATACATATAAAATGAATGAACCTAAAAATTTACATGCTGAGCTGTAGGCTAGCCAGTGCTATTAAATAGCAAAATTAGGCTGTCTCGAAAGACCAGAAAAAGAAAAGGTTGTAGACATCTTGGCATTCAGTATACATTCTTCAGTCTACTGCCAAAACCATAAAACGTGTATCCCAAGAAAGTACATCTATACTTTGGTCTCTTCCAGCCTCATAATCCTATATTTGTTTGTTTGGCAAGGATCTCTCAGTGTAGCCCTGGCTGGCCTACAGCTCACTATATAGACCAAGCTGGCCTCAAACTCAGGTCGGCATGCCTCTGCCTCCCAAGTGCTGAGATTATAGGCTGAGAGCCACATGTGGCAGTATATAATTAAAAAACTTGGTTTTGAGTTTATTTGTGTGCACTACTTGTCTGGATGTGCACCACGCATGTGCAGTGCCCGTGGATACAAAAGAGGGTGTCAGAGCCCCTAGAACTGGAGTTACAGGCAGCTATAAACAGCCCAGCGTTGGGGCTGGGAATTGATCCTGGGTCCTCTGCAAAGGCAAGAGCTCTTAACCACTGAGACATGCTTCACCTCCCCTATTTCATGCTTGGGCAACCAGGGTCCTGACAGGGTCCTGACATAGCTGCCCTAGGCATGGTTATAAGTGTCTTCTTGGAGGCTGCTTTTTTTTTTTTTTTTTTTTTGGTTTTCGAGACAGGGTTTTTCTGTGGCTTTGGAGCCTGTCCTGGAACTAGCTCTGTAGACCAGGCTGGTCTCGAACTCACAGAGATCCGCCTGCCTCTGCCTCCCAAGTGCTGGGATTAAAGGCATGCGCCACCATCGCCCGGCTCTTGGAGGCTGCTTTTTTATTGGTTTGGCTGCTTTGGGTCCAACCTTGGGTAGGCAGAGTGCTTGATCCCCAAGCGACAGCCTTTACATCTCCAACTTTGAATTTTTTTTTTTGTTGTTGTTTTGTTTTTGTTTTTCGAGACAGGGTTTCTCTGTAGCTTTGGAGCCTATCCTGGAACTAGCTCTGTAGACCAGGCTGGTCTCGAACTCACAGAGATCAGAGATCCGCCAGCCTCTGCCTCCCGAGTGCTGGGATTAAAGGCGTGCGCCACTGTCGCCCGGCTGAATTTTTTTTTTTCTAGACGGGATCTCACTAAGTAGCTCTGGCTGACCTGGAACTTGTATATAGTCAGGCTGCCTGTCTCTGCCTCCCGAGTCCTGCGATTACAGCTGTGCACCACTCAACCCAGGCTGTCCTGGAGCTCTGTATGTAGCCAAGGGTAACCCTTACCTCCTGATCCTCCTTGTTTCTGCCTCCTGAATGCCATCTGGATGGTCTCCCCTTCTTCTTTTAAGCATGTGATGGAGGTGTTCTATTACAAACATCTCAGATCCTTGAGTGTTTTGGTACACAACTTTAATCCAGTACTCAGGAAACAGAGGCAGGCAAATCTCTGTGGTCTCCAAAGAGTGTTCCAGGTCAGCCAAGGCTACATGATGAGACCCTCTCTCAAAGAAAAAAAAAAAAAAACCTTGAGTCCTTAGCATTGGAGGCCAATGTGACTACGCAGCAGGCAGCTCCAGACTCCGCCCCTGTCTCTACCCCAGATCCAGGCGCTGTGGACTTGGAGAAAGTGGCCAATGTGGTTGTGGACCATTCTCTGCAGGACTGTGTGTTCAGCAAGGAAGCAGGACGGATGTGCTACGCCATCATCCAGGTTGGGGGGGGGCTGGCAGAGCGGGAGCTGCCTTGAGGATGGCACCCCAGGATCAGGCACAGGCTGGCCAGCAGCAGACACAGGCATTTCTAGACAAAGGCTAGGGCGGGTGGAGTGGCCAGTGCCCGCTTACCACCCTCTCCTGGCTCACAGGCGGAGAGTAAACAAGCAGGCCAGAGTGTCTTCCGGCGCGGGCTCCTTGACCGGCTGCAGCGGGAGTATCAGGCCAGGGAGCAGCTGCGAGCTCGCTCCCGGCTGAGCTGGGTGTGCTATGTCACCTTCATCTGCAGCATCTTTGACTACTTGAGGGTGAGGCGAGGGCAGCCACCCTGGGCAGCAGTGATGGCCTGTGTCCCGAGACCAAGGCTGGATTGCTCCCCGTGGTCACTGACGCTGCCTCCCTGCCCCTCTGGCTCTCCCCACAGGTGAACAACATGCCCATGATGGCCCTGGTCAACCCTGTCTATGACTGTCTCTTCCAGCTGGCCCAGCCTGAGAGTCTGAGCAGGGAAGAGGAGGTGAGTGGCCAGTGGACAGAAAGCTGTGGCGGGCATGCTGGCTTGGAGCCCAGCAGTCCCGCTCATGGAGGCCACTGCTCCTCGGCCAGTGCCGAGTAGGGGCATTTAAGGCCTGCAGCAATTACAAGACAAATGACAGTGTCTGGAATTTACCCAGAACGCACAGCAGCCAAGGCTACAGGCTCCCCAGGAGGGCAGCCAGCCCACGCTAAGAATAGCAAGAGCTGTGGCCAGCTGTGGGCACAGATGGCCCAGAAACCAACTTTTTTTTTTTTTTTTTTTTTGGTTTTTCCAAGACAGGGTTTCCCTGTGTAGCTTTGGAGCCTGTCCTAGAACTTGCTCTGTAGACCAGGCTGGCCTTGAACTCAGAGAGGTGTGCCTGCCTCTGCCTCTTAAGTGCTGGGATTATAGTGTGTCACCATCACCCAGTCAGAAACCAGCTCCTGAGTCCGGCATTTGGGGGTAGCAAAGCCAGAGTGGGGTTAAGCAACAGCTTGGAGACAGGCCCAGACCCGCGTTCGGCCTGGTCAGTTCTGTGCAAGTCTGTGGTAAGATGTGGGTTATACCCCCTGGTGTCAGAATGAAGCAAGGAGCCACTATAAAGGGCAGTGCACGGTCCACAGCAGGTGTGCCAGGCCGGTCCTCCCTCTGGCTGAGCAGGCCTTGCACTGCCCCTGCAGGTAGACTGCCTAGTGCTGCAGCTGCACCGGGTTGGGGAGCAGCTGGAGAAGATGAATGGGCAGCGCATGGATGAGCTTTTTGTCCTAATCCGGGATGGCTTCCTGCTGCCAATAGACCTTAGCTCCCTGGCCCGGCTGCTGCTGCTGGAGATCATCGAGTTCCGGGCGGCTGGCTGGAAGACCACTCCTGCTGCCCATCAGTACTACTACAGCGAGGTTCTGGACTGAGCGAGGCCACACCTTTCTATGATCCCCCTTCCCTCCCTCTGGAGCTGTGGAGAAAACAGACCCGGTCCCTGGCTGGAGACCGCCCAGCTTCCCTCTTCCTCCAAGTCCTTTCAGCTTCCGCCTGGGCCAGGCAGGAAAAGGCAACTCCTAACAACCACTGAACTGTGTAACCACTGGCGCAATACTACTACCTTGGTGCCTCAGTTTCCCCATCTGTAAAATGGGCCGCTGGTGGGATGCTCTGGGACATTAAGGGCAGCAGAGTTACAAATGACCTGAGAAAGTGTTCTCTACGTTTTGTACAGAGACACTGTGGAGAGGCCTGCATCTTCCCGTCTGTTTCCATCAGTGACAGGGCCTCGCCAGGTCAGGGGGAGGGTTTCTAATAAATCTTTTCTGTAACCAAACTGCTTCCTTTTCCTAACGGCCAAAGGTATACCCCAAGCTGGTTGGACCCGAGTTTCTTGGAAGAAATCTCTAAGGAGACATGTTGTGCTTTAGGGGGTGGGGAGGGGAACCAGTCTGGATTACTGGGCAGCACAGGCTCCTGAGATCCTGAGTCTAAGTGAGGGGCAGCTGCACACCCCAAGCTGTACCTTCCCAATTTCCAGCAGGCGTGGAAGAATCAAAGGTTTCATAGGGTCTAAGGTTACATTACAAAGACCCTCTCCATCCTTAAGTTCCTTCCAGAACTTTACAACAGGGCAGTAGCTCAAGTCGTTTCTTTCTAAATTACTTTAATTAGTAGTGGTATATGTATAGACACTTTCCCTGCATGTATGTCTGAGTACTGTATGCATGCCTGGTGCCCAAAGCCGTCAGAAGGTGTCAAATTCTCTGGAACCAGGGTTAGAGAAGGTTAGTGAGCCTCCATGTGGGTGCTGGGAATCGAACCACATCCCTCTGGAAAGAGCAGCCAGTGTTCTCAGCCGCTGAGCCATTTCTCCAGCCCCTCAAGTACTGTCCCTTGTGGTGGCCCCTGTGGTACTGTCCTGGACTTTGTCCATCTCCCCATTCCGCTACCACCAGCGGTAGTGGGCCAGGGCACGGTTGGCCTCCGCCATCTTATGCATATTGTGCTTCCGCTTGATCACGGGACCCCGGTTATGAAAAGCCTCCAGCAGCTCATCCGACAGCTTCTCTGGCATCAGCGTCCGCCGTGGCTTGTTCTCTCGGCACTCTGTGATCATCCACTTCATGGCCAGGAAGCGGCGACGTCGGTCAGTGAGGGGTACAGGGACCTGGACGGGGAGACAAGCTGAAGCTGAGCTGGGCCTGACGGTGTGAGGGCCACCACCTCCTAGAAGCTACTGTGAACTGTCTCGGGAGTAGTCCTGGGATAGGACCCGAGGACAGAAACATTCACTTAGTAAGTTCACTAGGCACTTTCCTTCCTAAGGAGAAGCTTTGCCAAGTCGACACCAGCACCAATTCAGAAAGTCGTGCTACTCAAGGCAAACTGGCTACCTCAGACCAAGGGTATGTAAAAATAAAACGATTTTCTTGGTCCCATTGCATGCCATACACTAAGCACAGCAAAAGAAAATCCCCTAGTCTTTGGAGTTGCCACTAAGGGAGAAGACACCCTAATGACACCCTAATGTGATAATATAATTAAATGCTCTGACAGGGTGGCCAGCTCAGCTCATAACTGGTGAACGCTCGTGGCTCAAGTTGTGTTCTAGGCACTGGCCTGTGAGCACACTCCTAAACCACGAGTTCATAGCATAGGCTACACAGAATACTGGACAAAGGGATGGGAGTTACTGAGTTACTTTGTTCTGTCTTTCCACCTCCTAACTGTGGTTTTTACACTCTGGGCCTCAGAGGAGCAGATCCTGACAGTGCCCAGGGGTTATTATACATGGCCCAACTCTGAACCCTCACTCCCCGATCAGTTTCACATGTGGGCTGCCCTGCTTTACTGTCCACTCACCTGGTAGAAATGGCCCCCTTTGAGGATAGGCACCAACCCGATCACAGGCTCACAGTTTTTCAGGGCCTGGTGGAAGATCTTGTAGGGGTTCCGTTCGATGGTGGCCTGCTCCTCTGCAGAGGCAGCGTGGTACTTCTCAAACTGTTTCCGCTTCACAGCTTCCAGGGTCTGCAAAGAGAAGGAAGAGGCCGCTCAGCCAGCAGCTAGGAGTGGTGCTGCAGGCCAGCGACTGCACTTGGGAGGTGCAGGCAGGAGGATCAAGAGTTCAAAGTTATCCTCAGATATACAGCAGGGTGCAGGTTAGACTGTGCTCCACGAGATCCTCTTTCAAAAAAAACTAAAGAGTTTAGGTGCCTACTGCGTTACTAGACTGACCCAAAGAACCGGTGAGAATCCCACCCCACCCCCTAACCAAGATTTCTGTGTAGCTCTGGCCGTCCTGGCACTCTGAAGAGAGATCCGCCTGCCTTGCTTGGCCTTGGCCTCTTGCATGCTGGACTCAAAGCCCTCTCCAACAGTGATGGGACACCTGTTGGGTGCCACCACTCCCAGCTCCCAGAAATTAATTTCAATGACACACAGAGAAACCCCTCTCAGACCCAAGGCAGAGGGGAAAGAGAGAAGCAGAGCAGAAGAACCCGATTTACCTGGGCCATGAGCGATCGGGCCAGCACTTTGTTCCCGTCTTTCATCATCATGTTGGTGAATTTGCTTCAAAGAGAAAAACATGTTTAGTTTCCCAACGCTGGATTTCTTGCGGCAGAAACCTGTCCTGGGCTAGTGGCAGCCCACAGCTGAGCGGTTCTGCCTCACCTGATGACAGGGTCTGCGAACACGGAGCTCGTCTCCGTCGCTGCGGCAGCTTTGATGAGCTGGGTTTTCTTGAGCTCCTGGTCATATTTCTCCTCTTCGGTGAGTTCCGACACAGGCTTGCGGTAATACTCCTTGTCAATCAAGGGATCCCTGTATTCCGGGGCATAGCGGCTCCACCTCACCTGGGTTATCCTGGGAGCGGGAAGAGGAGGAAGCAGACGAGAGAACTCCACAAATGAACTTGTGACTGCACAGGTAAACAAGCCTGACTTAACAATAAGCCCGCCTGCCGGCACGCTGACAAGGGACAGTAACGCTGGGACCGCAAACTAAACCGCAACAGCAGCAGTTCTGACTCTTGCCCCAAGAGGTAGGCAGCCCTCTCCGAAATCGGGCACTTAAAAATTCCTCCTTTGCGAACACTACTGAGGACAGCTCTCCCCCAGCCGCCTAGGCAATTCCAGTTCTGAGATCTCAAGCGGGGCCGCACTTTCGACTCGGGGTAGAACCGGTCTAGATCAACCCAACCTGTCGGGCAAGGGGCAAGGCACTAAACCCTCAAACTGGCCCGCTGATAGCTTCATTCGGCCACCCCGGTCCCCGAGCAGGGCTCCAGGACTCAGCGCGGCTTGTCTGTGCCTCCTTTCCTTTCCCCAGGTCCTCCTGTAAAGGCCTGGGCGGCGGTGGCAGCTCCCCCCCCCCATTGCCTTCTCACCCTGGAAGGTTCCAGACAGCAAGCCTCACTCCCACGGCCAGCCCCGACCACCGTCGCGCTGCCTGCAGAGCGGGCGCAGCCATCTTGGCCCGCTTCAAGGACCTCAGAGGGCTGCCCGCAGCGCGCCTGAATGAGTGACAGGATACGGATGAGAAACCGCACAGTTTACTCAAGACTGGGTTTTACGTCGGAGTTTCCCTTCGAAGAACAAGCGACAAAATACGCTCGTCCTCCCGGAATCTGACACAGTCTGGCGCGCCTGCCGGCGGCAGCTCCCAACCTTCTCAGGCCCCCATGCAAGCCCCGCCCCGGACCGGCTCGCGCAGAATCTCGCGAGGTCTGAGGCCGCAGGGCCGGAACGGGCGGCTGCAATATGGCGGAGGCGGAAGGGGAGAGTCTGGAGTCCTGGCTGAGTGAGTATCCGGGGCCGCTTCTGTCTGACCTCCAACCGCGAGCCGCTTTTTCCCCTCACCCTGACATCCCCTCGGCGGAGGCGGCGTGTGGCCAACCACACCCGGCCTCGCCGCGAGCATCGCGCGTTCACACCCCTCGGCGAGCAGGGGCCCTTCCCTGCGGCGCATCCCGCGCGCGACACCTGCAGCTCGAGGGCTCGCGGACCCGGGAAAAGCGACAGCCGGGTTCTTGGGGCTGACAGGCGGGTTGGGGAGGTTGCGGGACCTTGTACGCCAAAGCCCCGAGGATGTCAAAGCTCCGGATTTGGGCTGGTCCCTCCGGGAGTGGTGAGTGATGCCAGCCGCACACGCATAGCTGGGAGCGTCAGGATCTGCATACCCGCGGTCCTCAGGCAGGATGCTTGAAGTGAGAATCTTTTTCCAAGAGCGACCCCAGGGAACAGACCACTATATCGAAGGGACACACACACTTACCGAGCCTACCCGCTCTTCAGCGGCGTGAAGCTGTTGAGTCGATGTGTTGCTGTCATTGCTAGTTTACTTTGCTGTGACGGAATGAGGTTTCACATTGGCAGGCGGTAGTGTGTTTAGTAAGGGCTAACAAGGCTGGTTAATCACGCCTTACTAAGGGTTAATAAGTTAACTTTACTAAGGGCTTAGCCCCCAGGGAGCCTCTTAAACGGAGGCAGAAATTAGGATGCGCGCGCGCACACACACACACACAGCCTTGTGTCAAGGTCTTTTACCGACTGCAATCTCCAGCCCTTTGGGTGTGAAGACGTTGCCTCCCAGTTGCCTGGGCGTCCTTAAGAAATACCCTTCAGGAGGTTGAAATTAGGCTTTCAGGGGTGCACATCCCCAAAGAGAAGGAACAGTTCTCCGAGGAGTGCACAGTGCTGGATTACAGATGCTGGTTAAAGTCACCATCCCAATGACCCGCGCTCAGGCAGCCCAGGAGCCCCAGCTGTTCTGGGTGGTGAGGCAGTGCCTGCCTGGCCGGCAAGGGAGTTCAAGTGAGGCAAAGAGTGAAACCCTGTCTCCCAAAGGGAAAACACTGGGGTTAGAGTTCATTGTAGAGCACCTGGCTGGCCTAGAACCTTCTGTGTAGACCAGGCTGGCCTCAAACTCACAGAGATCTGCCTGCCTTTGTCTCCCAAATTCTGGGATTAAAAGTGTGCGCCATCATGCCCGGCTTCCAATTCCATTCCTGAAAGATGAAAATAAATACAATTGTTGACCAAGGATCCTCGCTGGCAAAACAAGTTCTGTCGCCACAATTCAGAGGACATTCTGACTCCACTCACCATTTTCCTAAATCCGTGCAATTGGGTGATGATCAGAGTGGAATCGCTTCACTGTGCATATGGGAATGGGAAAATTGGAATAATTTACGTGACTTAAGCTGAGCTCAGTAGGCTTGATGTGTTTTTTGAGACAGGGTTTCGGGAAGTCTAGGCTGGCCTCAAACATGCTAGGAAGCCGAGACTGGCCTCAAACAAACTCTGACTCTGCTGCGATTTCATTATGCACCTTCCACAGTCCTCATGACCGAGTGGTGTGACTTGTACAAATCCAGTGAACCAGTCCGGACCATCTTAGAGAGGGTTCTTGTCACCCGTGGTTTGCCCGAGGGACTGCAGCAGCCTCTCCTTGGTCCACTCTTCGTGCTGCTCCCAGGAGGGCAGTTGTAGCGTCTTGTTCTCCCAGCGCTGCCAGACCTGCCCACATCCTTCCAGTCTGTCTCTGCTCACTCCCTGCCTCTTCTCAGTGGCCTTTTGGTGCTTTTCCTGCCCGCACACATTGTTCTCATTAACCCCGAAGCTCTGCTCCCTTTGCTCATTTAAATGCTTCAAACCCATCTCGGATTCATCTTCCTCACAAACCATCTCTTGATGACTTCAACCCTGTCTCAGATCTTGCTTGGCACCTTCAACTAGTGTTGAGCAAGCCACTGCCATGTGGAAAATATTAGGAGAAGTTTAATTTCACTGGGCAATAGTGGCACACACCTTTAATCCTAGCACTGTGAGGCATAGGCAGATCTGTGCATTTGAGGCCAGCCTAGTCTACAGAGCAAGTTCCAGGACAGCCAGAGCTACATAGTGAGACCCTGTCTCAGGGGTGGGGGAAGGTTTATTTTTTAAAATATGGAGCACTTTATGAATTTGCATATCGTCCTTTTACAGGGACCACGCTGGTCTTCTCTTTAACATTCCAATTTTAGCATATGTGCTGCCAAAGTGAGCACAAGAATTATCAAGTTTAAGTAGTTGTCCTGTGATGGAGCTTAACATGTGCAAGGCACTGGGTTCCATGCCAGCCGCACAAAAACAGAAATAAAGCGAAGCGCCTAGGAAATTCAAGTAGCCTTTGCCTTCAGTTCGATGGTATGCTGTCAGAATGGGTAGGAATTGAAGTGGGAGCCATAAGTGCTGAAATGCAGGGTATATAATCAAGGAAAGGGAAGTGGATAATAACCTAAGACAGAAAATGAGAAGACAGCATCAAGCTAGGCTTCAGGTATGGCAAACGGCCCCAAGAATGCTATGTATAGAGCACAGAGTAGCAGGTGTAGGCATATAGAGGAAATTAGGACCCAATTCTAAGGTGCACCGTGGAGTTGTCCTCTGACCTCCTCGTGTGTGCTGTGCTGTCCATGTGCCCCAACTGTGATGCTGTGTATCACACAGAATGTGGGAGAAGAAGGGGAAATGGGTTAGAAGAGAAGTGCTCAAAGGAGCAAGGAGTTGGGGAGGGAAGAGAAAGGGATTAGACAAAGACATGGATTAGGAAGGTGATTCCAGAGGCCAGGAGGTGGCTCAGCAGGTAAGGGCGCTTGCCATCAAGCTGTAGACCTGAGTTTGAGCCCAGGGAACCATATGGTGGACAAAGAGCGCCAGTTTCCACAGGTCGCCATCTAACCTTTACACTGGTGACATGCCACACATCCCCCTCCTGCTCCTTCCCACATATGCAATAAATAAATATGTAGGGAAATTTTTACAACAACAACAAAAAGGCCGGGCGGTGGTGGCACAAACCTTTAATCCCAGCGCTCGGTAGGTTACAGAGTGAATTCCAGGACAGGATCCAAAGCTACACAGAGAAAGCATGTCTCGGAAAAAAATAAACAAAAAAAGGAAACAACTCCAAGATTGCTAGGAATAGGTAAGGAAAGAGGGAAAGAGAAGGGATTAACAATAGGGTTTGAGACCCAGGCGCTTTTTTTTTTTTTTCTCGTGGCTTTGGAGCCTATCTTGGAACTAGCTCTTGTAGACCAGGCTGGCCTCGAACTCACAGAGATCCGCCTGCCTCTGCCTCCCAAGTGCTGGGATTAAAGGCGTGCGCCACCACCGCCCGGCTTCCAGGCGCTTTTGAATAGTGGCACCGCATATAGAAATAGGGAAGTCAGTAGGAGAAGTGATGGTTCTCAGACTTATTTGTGTATCAAGGGGACATAATTATAGACTTGCTTCTGTGCCAGTTTCCTCTCATGCTCACACAAGCAAGCTTCCTCAGGCCTGCCTGTGTCTTTTACTTCACCTGCAGCTCCTCCAGTGCACGGTTGTGAGACACGTGAGAGCTTGAAGCATCTCAGACGACTGTGGTGGTTGTAGCAGTTTGTTTCCCATGAGTGCCATTTCTCCTTTGGTTCAAGATGCAGCAGCGCAGGCTGACCTTGACCCCTTCCTTTGCTGTGCTCTTGGGTCTGCTTTTTCTAGTCATTGCTGTGTGCAGCCTGGCTTCGTTGGAGAGGTCCAGCCACATGGAACTTGAGTAGTCAAGGCTGCTTGCTTTCATCGCTGTCATCTGATGTCCTGGAGGAGGCGAGGGTAGCGGTGCCTAAGCTGCAAAGGGGAGTAGGAAAGCTGGAGGTGTGGAAGCGAAGATAAACCTGGAGTCAGAGGGCCTAGATGGGTGGTTCAGGGCCAGGTTTGCAGGGGAGAACTCCACTGTGGCCTCTGCTAGATGAGGCATGATGTGGAGTAGGTGGAAGTGGTGGGCACTTGGAAAGCTGGAATCACCCAGTACCACCCTCAGTGGTGTTTCTAGTTGCCGTGAGCGACAGGTGTACCTTCTGAGCTGCAGATGCTGGGAAGCGGCGCTTTGTCGGCGCAGGGCATTTACGCCAGGTGCAGGCAGTGGTCGCTGCTCTCGGTGAGAAGGAGGTGGAGTGTTCTGGGAGGCAGCGGTGCTGTAAGAGAGCAGCTGAGGAAGAGTTTCCTTTGCAGACTGCCTGTTGTTTGTGAGAGAGGGAAGGTGCTTTTCCCATTGTCCTCAGTGTAAGTCTTGTGTCTCTTACAGAAGCACTGGGCATAGGTCTGGCTTCTCTGCGTTGTATTTTGAGTCCTGTAGCTTCTTGATTTCATGTGAAAGCTTGAAGCATAGCAAAGCCACACTGATGCCTGAGGAGAGCCACACCTGGGCCAGGAGGCCTTGGTGATGACCAGTACTGTCTGGTGGTTGGTGTACTTCTTATTAAATGGACACTGCTGAATAAAATAATCCCTCTTTGTGCTTGCCATTTGTAAGGTCTTGCTAATTATCTGTCAGGACTGAGAAGAGCCACCTTGGTGGCTCATATCTGTAATCTGTAATTATATCTGTAAGCCCTTGGAAGCAGAGGCAGGAGCATCAGGAGATCCTTGACTATATAGTGAGTTGGAGCCTAGCCTGCGCTACATGAGACCCTGTCTCAAAACCAGAGCCATGTGTTTTTCCTCTAAATATAAACTTACAAACTTGCGTGTGTTCCTGGGGATGGAAGCTAGGACTCCCGTATGCTAGGCCGGCCCTCTACCACCTAGTTGCTCTCAGCTCCTTACTTTTTACTTTGATATAAGTGTATTTGGAATTCTCCTTCTTTGTTGAAATAGGGGCGGCGGGGCTGCGTCCCCAACACCCCGGCCACTTGGCTAGCTCATGCCCGAAATAACAACACACAAACTGTATTCATTTAAGAACTGCTTGGCCCATGAACTCTAACCCTTACAGGCTAATTCTCGCACCTGGACTAGCCCATTTCTAATGATGTGTGTAAGCACCCCAAGGTGCGCTTACCGGGAAGATTCTAGCCTAAGTCCATCATGGGTTGCAGCTGCCTGGGAGAGCTGAGCATGGCGTCTCTGCTCCAGCAGAGCTGTCGGATCTCTCCGGGAGCAGAGCAGAGTCTGACCTCACTTCCTCTTCCGCCCAGCATCCTATCCTGTTTATTCCTCCCATCTATGTTCCAAGCCATGATGAGGCCAAGCAGCTGTTTTTTTATTGCTCAGCCAATGAAATCAACAGATTGATATATGACACTCCCACATCACTTCTTCACCTTCCCAGGTCCAATGCTGAGACTGCAGGCTGTTTTAGTGGCTTTCCTATTGCCATGGCTAAGACACCATGACCAAAGCACCTTGTAGAAGACAATGTTTAACTTGAGGCTTCCAGTTTCAGAGGGTGATTCTGTGACCATCATGGTGGGGAGCCTGACAACATGCAAGCAGTGGCTGAGAGTTTATATTTTGAGATACAACCATGACACACAGAGAGCTAAGGAATGGTGTGGGCTTTTCAAACCTCAAAGCCTGCCCCCAGTGACACACCCCCTCCAACAAGGCTGCCACACAGGCCTCTGCTATGAGGCCTCACTTTGTAAATAAAATCTTTTTTTTTTTTTGTTTTGTTTTTTTTTTTGGTTTTTCGAGACAGGGTTTCTCTGTAGCTTTGGAGCCTGTCCTGGAACTAGCTCTTGTAGACCAGGCTGGCCTTGAACTCCCAGAGATCAGCCTGCCTCTACCTCTGGAGTGCTGGGATTAAAGGCCTGCGCCACCACCGCCCGGCTGTAAATAAAATCTTAAGTCCCTAGGGTGTTCCTGCTGAAGCCAGACCAGAAGTGCTGTCAGGTAGATCCAGCCCCTGTCCAGGAAGACCTCTGCTCAGGTGCCCTGTTGTTGGTGGAATGATGGGTTCTTAGGAGTCAGCCCTCCATCTTACTGGTGATTTGTGGGCTGGGGAATACAGAATCTCTTTGTAAGCCAAGCTGCCAGGACTCCTGACCTTCCTGCCTCTGTAGTATGAGAGTTGAGATTGTAGACATCCACTGCTGTGCCCAGCTCACCACTGAACTATATCCCATATCCCCAGGCCTCTCTTCTACTCTTCTTGTTTTTTGAGACAGAGTTTCTCGGTCTAGCCCTGGCTGTCCCGGAACTCGTTCTGTAGATCAAGCTGGCCTCAAACTCACAGAGATCCATCTGTCTCTGTCTCCCGATTGCTGGGATTCAAGGCGTGCACCACCATGTCCAGCATATTTTTCCTCTTTTTTTAAAAAAAATTGTGAAACGAACCGGGTAGTGGTGGCACACACCTTTGATCCTAGCACTAGGGAGGCGGAGGCAGGTAGATCTCTGTGAGTCCATAGCCAAAGTGGTCTGCAAAGCCAAGTTCCAGGACAGCCAGAACTACACAGAGAAACCCTGTCTAGGGGGAAAAAAATGTGAGGCTATATTTGTTGTCTGAATAGACTGAGGAGGCCGCCTATGAATTAAAAATGCTGTGTTTAAGAATTGTGAAGATAGCCTTGTATTGTGAGTTGCTCTTGTAATAGTTTTTCTCTGTGTTGTTTCCCAAGATAAAGCTACCAATCCTTCTAACCGCCAGGAAGACTGGGAATATATCATTGGCTTCTGTGATCAGATCAACAAAGAACTTGAAGGGTGAGTCCAGTGAGAGAGGGGACCAAAACCTGACCAAAGAGGACTGGCCAGACAGCCCTCCATCTGCAGACTGACTGTACTGTCTTTTTCTACCAGGCCCCAGATCGCTGTCCGACTCCTGGCCCACAAGATCCAGTCTCCACAGGAATGGGAGGCAGTGCAGGCCCTCACGGTAGGTCTTTGCTGTCAGAGATGAAGACGGTGGGTGCTCACTTGCTCAGGTCTTCCTTCATACATGCAGTAGGCCACCGCTGGTAGTCAGGCTCATGCCCAAAGTCCGGTAGAGCGTCACTGATCCAGGTTGGGCATATCTAGAACATGTCAGTCACCTGTCCTACAAGTACTCAAACCTCTGGACCTAGCATGGAGGCTGCACGGGTACCAAGGGATCCCAGAGGCGGGACCTTCAGTCCAGTCCGTGGCTCAGAGAGGACTTAGGTAGTCTTGACACTTAAGAGCAGAGTCAGGCAGACTTTGTGAGTTCAAGACCAACCTGGTCTACAAAACAAGTCCTAGGCCAACCAGCACTGCATAGAGAAACCTTGTCTCAAAAAACAACAAAAAAGAGTCAGCCAGCCAAAGAAAAGCCTGGTAGAAACTGTTTGTGGATAGCTGAAGATGCTGCCTGTACTAGTGAAGAGGCTGTGCTGAGAGTCACAGCCACTGGCAGAGTTCAGTGTTTGTTTAACCAGTGAGGGGAGCATCCAAGTATCCTTGCTCCCCAGACAAGGGTCCTTTCTGACCCTGACTTCATTTGGGCCCTGGAGACACAGAAGAGCAGCAGTGTGTAGAGACCCTTGTGCATTGTCTTCCCGCTCCTCCACAGCAGTGATGGTCAAGGACAGTCAAGCTCTTTGCTTGGTTGAGTCTTGTTTGTTTGTTTGTTTGTTTTTTGAGATATCTCAGTCCTTTTGTCTCCATCTCTGAAGTGTTAATACAACAAGCATGTTCCACTCATGCCTGGTTTCCAGGGAGGCAATTTCGGTCTCAGGGGACATTTGATAGTGTGTGGGGATACTTTTATTGCTGGGGGTAGTGTGATAGTGCTGCTGGCATCTAGAGAGTGTAGCCAGGGGTGCAGCTAAATATCCTGAAATGCATAGGACAGAGCAAAGAGTGGCTAGCCTAAAATGTCAGCCAGGTTGCACTTGAGAAACCTTGCTTTAAAGAAACAAATCACTGGGAACTGGGAGAAATGACCCGGTGGTTAAGAGCACTGGCTGATCTTCCAGAGGTCCTGGGTTTAATTCCCAGCACCCACATGGAAACTCATAACCATCTGTAACTCAAGCTTCAGAGCATCCCATGCTGTCTTCTGGACTCCTCTAGCACTGGACACATGAGGTACACAGTCAGTCAGACAAACACCTATACACATAAAGTAAAATCCTTCCCTGTGTATGTATGGTCATTTAAAAAAATAAAAAAGAAACCATTGGACATGTTAGGACATGCTTTTAATTCTAGTGTTTGTCATCAAACACTTGATCCCAGCACCCAGTAGACAGGCAGGCAGATCTCAGTGAGTTCCAGACCAGTCCTGCCTCAAAACAGGAAAGCATTGACGAAAACCAGGGGGCTGAGGGTGATAGCTCAGTTGGTAAAGTGCTGGGCAAGCATGAGGACCTGCGCTCAGTCCCTGGAACCTACATAAAAGCCAGATGTGATTCTGGGTAGTGAAGACGGCGGACATTGGCCGGCTGGCCTAGACTAATTGCTAGTCCCAGACCAGTGAGAGTCCCTGTCTCAAAACAAGGTGAACTTCATCCAAGGAAAGATGCCCGAGGTTAACCTGGCATACACACACACACACACACGCAGTCATACCTGAACACTGCCACGTGCAAGCTGCATGAGTGATGGGGCCTCGAGCAGAATAGGAACATGCAAACAAAAGGAGGCAAGGGAAATGTCCCATCGTCTAAACGAAAGATGACAGATTGAAACATCTTCTGCCCCGTAAAAGGTCAGTTTATGGAAAGGATTCTGGACCCTGAGTCAGAGGTACTTTTTCCTTGGAACTTGGTTTTCCTCCTAAGCTTCCACGTTAGTATCTTTGTGGAAGGCCTGGCCCCTTCCAGTCTGGCAACAAACTGTCTTGTTGTTTGGGTCTCAGCATCTCCTACTCCTGCCCTTGTGTAGCACTCCCTGCAGAGCATGCTTAGTCAGAAGGAGGGACTGTGTGAGTGGCTCTGCCCAAGGGAGAGCGCACCGTTTCTCATAGGAGTCCTTGACACTGCACGGACCCAGGGGTCTTCTGTGTCCTAGCTCCCATCACAGACTGCCTCTCTCTGTGTGGCTGCAGGTGCTGGAGGCATGTATGAAGAACTGTGGGAGGAGATTTCATAATGAAGTGGGGAAGTTCCGGTTTTTGAATGAATTAATCAAAGTTGTCTCTCCAAAGGTCAGTTGGTAGCAGTTTCCTCTGTCCTATTCTTTTACTATCCCCTCCCACTTCCTATCTTACTGGCTTTTCTGGTCATTTAACATCCCACAGAGATGGGCTGGAGAGATGGCTCAGAGGTTAAAAGCATTGTCTGCTCTTCCAAAGGTCCTGAGTTCAATTCCCAGCAACCACATGGTGGCTCATAAGCATCTGTAATGGGGTCTGGTGCCCTCTTCTGGCCTTCAGGCATATACACAGACAGAATACTGTATACATAATAAATAAATATTTTAAAAAAAAACTAAACATTTAAAGAAAAAAACATCCCACAGAGATGACGTCCCTAGAGGTACCTCTGACTGATGAGTCTGAGGTCTGAGCAGTCTCCTGAGGGACTCCCAGCATAGACTTGGCTTGTGTGTGCAGGGGAGTGTAGACAGCTAGTACTCTGTGCTCCTAGACTACATCAGGTCAAGTTTTGCTTTTTTGCTCCACTGACCAGGGTCTGTTGGATAGCTCTAGACAGAGGGAACCATTTCTCATGTTGGTGGTGTTCTCAGAAAGTCCTTCAAGAACTGTGGATATGGGGGCCTGGAGAGATGGCTCAGCAGTAAAGAGCACCGCTCTTCTTCCAGAGGTCCTGAGTCCCAGCAGCCACATGGTGGCTCACAACCATCTGTAGTGAGATCTGATGCTCTCTTCTGGTGTGCAGACATATAGACAGAGCACTCCTATACTTAAATAAATGTTTAAGGGAAAAAAAAGGGAAATGTGGTTATCAGGCTGCAGACATGACTCAGTGGTTACGAGTACTCGCTACAGTTCTAGAGGGCTCATGTTCAGATCTCAGCACACACA
Source organism: Alexandromys fortis (assembly GCF_014885135.2). NCBI lineage: Eukaryota > Metazoa > Chordata > Mammalia > Rodentia > Cricetidae > Alexandromys > Alexandromys fortis. Next base: position 8,362,459 of record NW_026067918.1, on the reverse strand, counting down.
CTGAGTGGCTTGTGAATGCCTGTAATTATAGCTTCAAGGGCATCCGACACGGACTTCTGGCCTCTAGAGGCCCCAGCGTACATGTGGTGGGCACTCACATATGTAAATAAAAACAAATCTTCACTGCATCCCCTTTTTTACTGTCTCAGGCAGCTTCTGCATGGAAGCACGGGGATAAGGTCTTGGCCCCTGTTCTGCCTACAGACTCTGTCGCTCCACCCCTGCCCCATCACACTGGGTGTGGTCAAGTAGGCTTGTGAACTGGAGTGAGGGAAGATGCTATGAAAAAGTGGTCCTTCCCAGCGTCTACGTTATTAGAGTCTCTCCCTTCATTCCCTCCTAGTACTTGGGAGACAGGGTGTCTGAGAAGGTGAAGACTAAGGTCATCGAGTTGCTTTTTAGCTGGACACTGGCCTTGCCGGAAGAAGCAAAGATCAAAGATGCCTACCACATGTTGAAGAGACAAGGTGTGTGTTTACCTCTCCATTAACCTCGGGTGGCACTGAGTGCTGCTGGTCAAGGCAAAGAAGAGAAAGGAATGTTGGGGTCCCAGGGCCCTGCCCTTTCTCTTCCTGTAGAGTGGATTTGTCTTGGGCTCAGCTGGGGTTTTCGTAGGTTGAGATGAGATTAGTCTGCTCTTTCCCTTTCATCAGAGGGACGTGGGCCTTGGTGTGTGAAGGACAAAGTGACCATTGTCTGAGCACATGCGCTTCCATTTGTGTCTCCTCAGGCATAGTGCAGTCGGACCCCCCCATCCCCATGGACAGAACGCTGATCCCCTCTCCCCCACCTCGTCCCAAAAACCCTGTTTTTGATGATGAGGAGAAATCCAAGGTAAAGTACATCTCAGACCTGGGGTTCTTTTAGATGACCGGTGCCAGTAGCAGAGTGAATGTGTGTGTCAGGTGGTGGCTTTTGTTTTGAATTTTTTTTTTTTTTTTTTTTTTTGAGATTGTCTCTCACTGTAGCCTAAGATGACCTTGAACTTGACATCTTTTTGCTCGGTCTCCTGAGTGGTGGTATTGTAGGCTCGAGCCACCCTACCAAACATGAAGTGTAGGGTCTTGCTTGCTGTTTCTTCTGGTCGGCCCAGTGGGACTGGACACATGCTACCTTCCTTCACTTTAGATGTCTTCTCTTCCAGCTTTTAGCCAAACTACTGAAAAGCAAGAACCCAGATGATCTACAAGAAGCCAACAAACTCATCAAGTCCATGGTGAAGGAAGTGAGTGGGTCCTGGTCCTCTGGGCGTGGGCCAAAGAATCATGTGACCACGAAGCAGAAAGTTCCCCAGAAACCTTAGGCCTGTCTTGTTCACCTTGCACCAGCCCTGAACTGGAGCCTTGTATTTTCTATGGGAGAAAGCAGTAGAGGAGCGGTCGGTGGGAGTAGCACAGGGAGGTGTCACTGTAAAAGAACAGCTCAGGGTCTGTCTGAGGCCTGCAGTTCTAGGAAACACGCTAAGCAGAGTTAGGGTAAAGAATGAGCCCTGCCTGGTAGTTGAAAGACAAGTTAGGGGGCTGGAGAGATGGCTCAGCAGTTAAGAGCAGTAACTGTTCTACCAGAGGTCCTGGGTTCAATTCCCAGCAACCACATGGTGGCTCACAACCATGTCTAATAAGATCTGTTGCCAACTTCTGGCCTGCAGGGACACATGCAGACAGAGCATTGTATACATAATAAATAAATAAATCTTTAAAAAAAAAAAAAAAAGGAAAGACAAGCTAGGTAAACTTGCTTTTTCCTGCACCCTCTTGGCTGAGGCAGGATGAGGCGCGAATCCAGAAAGTGACCAAGCGCCTGCACACGTTGGAGGAAGTTAACAACAATGTCAAGTTGCTCCATGAGATGCTCCTTCACTACAGCCAAGAGTTCTCTTCGGAGGCTGACAAAGAGCTCATGAAGGTGAGCCGCTGAGAGCTGGAGCTCGCTGCTCACATTGTCTGCCCAAAGGGGAGCCTGGCGTGGTGCCAACATGCTTGTTTGAGGCTGGTTCATGGCAGCAGAGGAGTGGAGGAGCAGTGCCCTATTCTATGCCGCTGACTTAACTCCAGGTGCAAGTGCTCGCCTGTGACTCCAGAGATAATGTCCTAGCTGTCACTCCTCTGCTCTGCCTTGGGGACGTGTGGATGGGAGACTTCCCTGAGATCCCGTGTTGATGTTCCTCAGGCTGTGACTTGTGAGGCACACATCTCATCTACCATCCGAGTGACTTTCAGTTGATACGGATGACTGGGCAACATTGTTTAGTGGATACTGGCAACACAGAGATGGTCCCAGCTCTACCAGTGACTGACTGATGACTTCCGAGAAGCTCTGTAGTTGATTTTTATGTCTGTCTCTCAGGAGCTGTTTGATCGTTGTGAGAACAAGAGACGGACATTATTTAAACTGGCCAGCGAGACAGAAGACAATGACAACAGCTTGGGTGAGTATGAAAGAGCTCTTGGCAAGGACATCAAGAATTTGGGTGTGTGTGAAGCTGTCACAGCCCACATAGTGAGGAATCTCTTTTTGTTCTAGGGGACATCCTGCAGGCCAGTGACAACCTCTCCAGGGTCATCAATTCTTACAAAACAATTATTGAAGGGCAAATCATCAATGGTGAAGTGACCACCTCAACCATGCCTGACTCTGAAGGTACATATTATGATTTCCCATTCTGGGACCCTCCAGACCAGCCCAAATCCTGACCACTGAGCCACAAGTAGCAACTCTTAGGGCCTGAGGGGATTCCCAGCCATTTCCAGTGGTCTTTCATTTGCCAGAGGAGGTAGGTATGCATGGAGATTGCTCTGCCTGCTTTTCAGTTTCCCTAGAGGAAATGCTACTGAATTGGGCCAGAGGCTAAAGCCTTGGCGGCTGTGCACAGGGTCCTGCCTCCCGCTACACAGGCACTAGATTCACCCCGAATGTTCTTGTTCCTCTTGTGTCAACCCATCCAGGAAATGACCGCTGCAGTAACCAAGGCACCCTCATCGACCTTGCTGAGTTGGACACCCCCTGCAGCTCATCCCCAGTGTTGGCCCCAGCACCTGCCCCACCCACCTCAGGCATCCCTATCCTCCCTCCACCCCCCCAGGCCTCTGGGCCTCCACGAAGCCGTTCTTCCAGCCAGGCTGAAGCTCCCCCAGGGCCTGACAGCACGAGCAATGCCCTCTCACTGCTAGATGAGGAGCTGCTCTGCCTGGGTACGTGCAAGAGTAGCATTAGAGGAAGGAGGGCATGCGCACCAGGCCTTCACCAGTCAGGTTCCGGGGACACTGGATTTCAGGGTGAACATGGTGGGCTCTGGTGCAACTCAGCTCCTGTCTTCTGGGGGGAGGGGGCTTCAGTCTCATGTAAAGGGTGGAGGTGGATTTACTTCCCAATCTGGCTATAAGGAATATCCTCCTTACCCATTCATCAAGTAATGCCTCTTATCTTACCAAGTGACCATTCTTGGGAGGGTGGGAGGCTGTAGCCTCGGCTGAGGGTCTCATCTCATTGAGTTTTCTTTTGTGTTCTTAGGCCTCACTGACCCAGCCCCCACTGCTTCCAAAGAGTCGGCTGGAACTAGTCAGTGGCACCTGTTCCAGGTAGAGGCACAGCCGTGGCTGCATCACTGAAGTGCCCAAGGACCAAAATTTGCTTAGTCTGTGCCTGGCTGCGCTTTGCTAGAGCCAGAGCTAGTGTTTTCTAGAGCTCTGTCCACCATAGCAGGGACATGCTGCCTCTGAGGGTTGTTCCCAATGTTTAGCTCTGTAGGTCATGATGGGGTACCTCAGAAGGCTCCGGTGGGTTATGAACTAGGCCTTTGCTTACCCACTGTTTCTGTTGTACAGAATGAACAGTCATCAGACCTGGATTTCTTCAACCCCAGGCCAGTGTCTGCGGCCTGCTGCCCCTCAGATGGATCCCTGCTCCCTCCCCCAGTTTCTACCTCAAGTACGTCCCAAGCTCCACTGCCTGCTCCCTTCCCAGCTCCTATGCTCCCAGCCAGTGCACCAGCCCCCAGCACTGGTTCCTTCCTGTTCTCTTCTGGACCTGCCCCAGCCTCGGTTCCAAAGGCTGAGCCCACAGCCCCAGAGTACCACAACTCAGCACTGGGTGACAGCACCTCGCACCGCCTAGATGCCCTTGATCAGCTTCTGGAAGAGGCCAAAGTGTAATGGCTGGGAGAAGAGAGGGTGGCTGAGGGCGGAGTGTCATATACAGATCAAAAGGGAGGCTCCAGAGGGGTATGGGAATCCCTTTTGGTACCATGAATCAGACTGGAAGCTGGTGGCCTTGGGTAGCTAGGAACTGGCCTTGGTTGAGGGGTTGCCTAGCAGTGCTGTCCTGCCCTCTGACTTGTCTTCTGCCCTCCTTCCTTCCCCCCAGGACCTCAGGCTTGGTGAAACCTGTTTCTTGTTTCTCCCATGGGGCCACTGCCTCCCCACTGCTTCCCACCTCTACCCCAGCCAGGCCTCTCCTGCCCTTCTCCACGGGGCCTGGAAGCCCTCTCTTCCAGTCACCAGCCTTCCAGTCTCAAGGCAGCCCTCTGAGGGGACCAGAGCTCTCCCTGGCCAGTGTCCATGTGCCCTTGGAATCAATCAAGCCTAGTAAGTGCTAGAGACAGAAGGTAGGCCTCACGGCCACAGTGCTGGCAGGTGTGTGGTCAGTGGTTCTGTCTATGCAGGAGTCACTTGTAGTCAAGAGTTTACTTGCCTGCTGTCTCAAAAATTCTTAAATATTGTATTTTTATTACTTAAGTTTGTGTGCCTCAACGTATGCTTGTACTTGACATGCATACAAGTTCCCACAGGTTAGAAAGGGTGTGAGACCTAAAACTGCAATTACAGGCAGTTGTGAGCTGCCCAGTGTAGATGCTAGAACTATGTCTTCTTCACGAACAGCAAGTGCTCTTAACCACTGAGCTGTCTCCAGCCTGTGTCAGCTTTGGTTTTGTTTTAAATTGTTTTGGTTTTTCGAGAAAGGGTTTCTCTGTATATAGCCCTGGCTGTCCCTGGGTCTCTTTCTGTTGACCATGCTGGCCTTGAACTCAGACTGCCTTTGGCTCCCTAATGCTGGGAATAAAGGTGTGTGCCACCACACCCAGCTCTATCTCAGCTTCCCCTAGGGCACTGTAACCTTGAGCTTCTCCAGTACCCCAAGGGGAGCAGTGTTGAGCCATACTGGCTTCTTCCATCCTGCTGGAGCTCTGCAGTGCCTTGGGCATTCTCCCCTGCCATGCTCACTAAAGTAACGCCTTCTTGCAGGCAGTGCCCTTCCTGTGACAGCCTATGATAAAAATGGCTTCCGCATCCTTTTCCACTTTGCTAAGGAGTGTCCCCCAGGACGGCCTGATGTGCTGGTGGTGGTAGTGTCCATGCTGAATACAGCTCCCTTGCCAGTCAAGAGCATTGTGCTGCAGGCCGCAGTGCCCAAGGTATCCTTGCCTCCCTTATCTTGAACCTACTATGTTGACCTCCTTCCAGTGGCCAGCAGGTAGTCTCTCAGACTCCTGGACAATTCTCTTCAAAGGAACTTCTTTTTATCTTCAGTCAATGAAGGTGAAGTTGCAGCCACCCTCGGGGACAGAACTTTCTCCATTTAGTCCTGTGCAGCCACCTGCAGCCATTACCCAGGTTATGCTGCTGGCCAATCCAATGAAGGTAAGCATGGGAGAATCCACAATGCTCACATGGGGTCCTGCTGCCCCAGATCAGGACACCGGAGTACCACCTCTAAGCATCGGGTCTGAAGTCCTGTAGCAGTAACCCCTTTCTTGTCCCAGGTTAAGGGACTGAGCATGGGTGGTCATGGATGGACAGGTCATGAGTGAAGAGAGTGGCTTGCAAAGGGACCTCCTGGACTGATTCTCACTGCAGCCCTCTGTTACAGGAGAAGGTGCGGCTTCGGTATAAGCTGACCTTTGCTCTTGGAGAGCAGCTGAGCACAGAACTGGGTGAAGTGGACCAGTTTCCGCCTGTGGAACAGTGGGGGAACCTATGAACCAAGCAAGTGCTATCATCTCTACTTGGAAGGCAGGCAACCTGAGAGAGGCTCTGGCTAGGCCGGCTACTGTATACCCTGGACAGTGTTTATAGCTTGGTGTAGACCAGGGTCCTGGACATTTGTCAGGAGCCAAGCTGCTGCTGTGATCATCACTTCTTGGGCCCTAAAAGGACCTGTTTTATCTGCCTGTGTGACTTGAAGTGGCCGTACTGTGTTAAGTGGGGAGTGGCCAGTGGCTGCACTGGCTGCCCCGGGATAGTAGACTCTGGCTGGGCCTGGAGTAGGTTTTCCCTTTTTTTACTGGCATCCCTTGATACCAGGGAGAGGGCTCTGAAGAGCGCCTTTCCAACTTCCTCAAGAACTGCATCTTTATACCCTGACTAGGCATGGCATGGGAGGCTACCTCCCATTGGTGTTCCATGCTGCTTGGCTAGCAGGCACTGCAGCTGCCTGAACCAAAGTGGGTAGCAGTGGCCCAGAGTGAGAATCTAGAGCACTATAGGGTCTTCACTTGGTTTCCTGCAGGCAGCAGCATCCTAAAGTGGCTACTGAGTGGGTGGTATGCTTGCCCTGACAGTGGCAGGTTGTGTCCTATGGACATCTCAGCAAGACAGGAACACGGTCTGATAGCCTCTGCTAGGGATAGGAAGGAAAATGGAAGCATGCCAGTGTTTCCCTTCAGAAGCAGGTACTGTGGCTTTCTGGGAAAAGCATACCTCCTGCAGTGGGAATAGGCCATCCTCCTCACTACCTCTTGCTTGGCATGAAATAAACTGCTGTGCTCCCCTTTAAGGGAAGACACACCTCCTGCCACTCCGCATCCTCCTGCTTTGGTCAGTCCCTTTCCCTGCCACATGGAATGTAGTGTGGCACCTGTGGTTGGACCCAGGAAGTCTCAGGGTCACACACATTGCACTAGACTTTGTCCTTTTGTGCTGCACCAAAACACCCACTTTTCCCCAGCTAGAGGGCACTGTCAGCGACATGTTGGGTCTGAAGTGATGGGGTGAGGGCTGGGTTTGAACTGAATTACCAGACCCTATTGCTGCACAGTACTCTGCCTCCCCTCAGCTAGCATGACCCAGCTGCTCCAGGCCAGACTTTAAGCTTCAAGACAACAGGGAACTCAGCTGCCATAGACGCTGGGGAAGGACAACAATAGAGTCTAATGGGCTCACATGTTTCCTGCCTGGGAAAAGGAAAGTGGCAAACCATCTCCCGTGGTCAGTCTCCTTACTCTGTGTCTAGAGGTCATCTGACCTACGTCCCCACTACCGTCCTTAGATAGCAGGTTTTACAGTTTCCTTAGGACAGGTCAAAAGAATCATTTTTCTGATAGTGGAATAAATCCAAGAGCTTTCCAGAGACTGGTTATCTATGGGATTACTATGTGGATGCACACCTTTATTAACCTTTAACTATTTAAATTATGTGTGTTGCTCACTACTACTGAAGTCACTGATTTGTGGTCAACAGCTGTACTGCCCTTGTTTTCCTGCATGTGAAATAAAACCATTTTCACCCAGCTTGGAAGCCTTCAATACAGAGTACAGTTCATCCTAATGGAAAGGCAGTATGTGTGAATCCCAAATGGTTTTCTGAAACCTTTTGTTGAAAGAAGATAGCCAAAGACGATAGATGGAGTGTTCAGGTCACTGGCTGAGTGGGGTAAGACCTCAGAAACAAAAATTGCCAAGCTTTCCATTTGGGCAGGAAGACTGCACCAGTCCTGTGCTGCTCTCAGACCATTCTCAGAAACAGGACAAAACACATTTTGTTCATTTTTGTCACTTTAGGTTCAAGACAATGATTAAAAACTCCTTGGTCAGACTAATAACTGGCCTTATATTTGCAAAAAATTTATTCCTTTAAAATCTATTTACACTGCCATACAAAGTTACTATACTGCAACTGTCCTCAGCTTATCTCAGGAACCTTCCAGTGAGCCTTCTCTTATAATTGCCTGAGCAAGATTCCGGGCAAGAGCCAGTCTCAGCATTTCCACCTTGGTGGTCTCTATGTCGTCATCCTAAAGAGCAGAAAGGCAATGTGAGGCACAGAGGCAGTATTCCCTAGTGCTTCTGGGCTCAGCCCAAGACCAGCCCAGCACTAGATAGCTCTGCAGTGCACACAAAAGGGACAGGAAACTAGATCCATCCCACTTGGTCCTAGAAATGGTATGTCACAGGACAGGTTAACTAAAAGACATATGGTTCATCAGCACCCCGGGAAGATGGAAGGAAATCCCGGGACAGAAACCTTTTCCCACTTCATATGGAACCACCTCCCCAAAGTGAAAATGACCTGGAGTCGTTGGGCTTCGGGCTCACCACACCCTGGCCTCCCTGAGGCCAAGTCTTCCAGGCAGCGCATCAGCTCATATGTCTGCTCTGCTGAAAAAATCACCTAGGGAAAAAAGGATGCCTCACTTAGCTGCTCCCCTGGCAGAGCCTTGTTGGGCTAGACATGGGTCCAAGTTCAGGGAAGACCTTCCTTCTAAGGACCTGGGCTGCTGCTCCAGCTCCTGCTCTCACATCCACCCCTCTAGCAGGCTCAGCACCACTGGCAGATAGCATCACTTTGGCTTTTCTTTCATGAGCCTTGTAATACACTCAGATGCGTGGGAGGAGGCAAAAACGAACATCTGTGTGGCTAAAGAACCAAACAAAGGAAGACCACCAAAGGACAGAATAACTCTGCTTAGGTGTGATGAAGCCTTACCTGTTTCTGTTCCAAAAGAGGTAGGGCATCTGTGAGCAGAGTCATCCAGAAAGAACGGGGTGCGATCTGAGAGGTCATGAGGGACAGCAGAAGAGAAGCAGCGTCACCAAAGCGCTTCTCCCCATACAGTCTGTGGAACTCCCGGTACTTTCCTGTTAGAAAAGGCGGGAGTTCATCTGAACATGCCTCTCCACTTACCTGATCCTTAAACTAGAACTCCATACACTGGGATGTCTGTACAACAGTCTCAAGTTCATAGACAATTATAGGATTCAAAGGAACACCAAATCTGAGGAAATATCGGCACTCTGACTACAGGAGATCAGATAAGGGCTGGAAAGATGGTCCCACGGTTAATTGTACTAACTCCTTACAGAAAACTTGGATTCAGTGCCTAGTACCCTCAAGGACTCACAACCATGTAACTCTAGTCCTATGGGACCCCACACCCTCTTCTGGCTTCTGCAAGCACCACACATATACAGGGTGCAGATACACATGCAGGCAAAACACCCATACACAAAACAGAAGTTTTAAAAAAGATTAAAGGGGCGGGGCGGTGGTGGCGCACGCCTTTAATCCCAGCACTTGGGAGGCAGAGGCAGGCGGATCTCTGTGAGTTCGAGGCCAGCCTGGTCTACAAGAGCTAGTTCTAGGACAGGAACCAAAAGCTACAGAGAAACCCTGTCTCAAAAAATCCAAAAAAAAAAAAAAAGATTAAAGGGCTAGAGAGATGGCTCAGTATTAAGAGCACTGGCTGCTGTGCCAGAGGACCTGGATTCAATTCTCATCACTTACATGGCAGCTTACAACTGTCTGTAACTCCAGTTTCAGAGGATCTGACACCCTCACACAGTACACACACAGGCAAAATATCAATGCATGTCAAAAACAAATTTAAAAGGAAAAAAAGATTAAAATACTCTGCGTTCGGGTGATATAGTTAGTTATTCTCTAACTGCAGTGAACTGCCAGCTCATATAAGTGATGAGAAAAATCTCTGGTGGAAGTGATACCATCAGGTATATTGGGCATGAAAGACATTCCATTCTCTAGGCCCATAATCCCAGCCTAAAGTAGGTGAGACAAATTTCTATGTGATGTTTTTTCAAGACAGGGTTTCTCTGTGTAGCCCTGGTTGTCTTGGAACTCGTTCTGTAGACCAAGCTGGCCTCAAACTCAGAGCCTGCCTCTGCCTCCCGAGTGCTAGGACTAAAAGCGTGTGCCACCACCGCCTCATAAGGATTTATTTCTTTTTATGTGCATTGGTGTTTTGTCTGTATGTGTGAGGGTGTCAGATCCTCTGGAACTGGAGTGGTGAGCTATCATGTGGTTGCTGAAAATTGAACCTGGGTCCTCTGGAAGAGCAATCAGTGTTCTTAGCCACTAAGCCATCTCTCCAGCCCCCACATTTCCATGTTTGAGGGTAGCCTGGTCCACATAGGGATTTCCAGGACAACCAAGACTGCACAGTGAGACCCTGTCTTAGAAACAAAGATGTGTATGAGAAATGCATATAAAAGGTGTCATTCCTTGTGCCATTTCTACATTTCCCCAAGTTTGTAATGACTTGGGAATAAAATGTTACCAAAATTCTGCAAAGGCTAGCACACAGGTTTTCTATGTCGATTGGAGAAATCTAGAAAGATGGTCCCCTCATATTCATGGAAAAGAATGCAGAGACTCACCAAGAAAAGTCAGTCGATCACTGAGCATCATGGCTGGGCCCAGGTTGTCAATGAGATCCAAATCAGAAAAGCAGCCTCTTTCACAATAATCCCTGAGGAATCTGCAGGACCCAACCCAGAGGCTAGAGCAGCAGTACTAGGCCCTCCTCAAACTCCAACCTCCCAGCCAACCAGAAAGCTGCACCCACCTGTCAGATACGAGTGTGGCAAAAGCAGCATCTTTGGCACGGATGCTCCAAGAGAGGGCAGAGCCCAGGCGATTATTACGGACAGCCTTCATGGCCAAGATTTTACAGATACTTCGAACTTTGGAGGAGAGAAGACAAAATGCAAAGTCTTACGATCCCTCCCATGAAGAGACTGTCCCGTGAAGAGAGTCTGTCCCGTGTGGGACAGACATGGCCTTGCTACAGCCTCACTACGAACCAAAATACTATGGGCTCAGTGTACAGCTAATGAGAAGAACCAGAAACTTTAGTCTGTAGACCAGGCTGGCCTTGAACTCAAAGATCCACCTGCCTCTGCCTCCTGAGTGCCCTGACTAACGGTGTGCGCCACCACCGCCTGGACCATAGTTCACCCTTTGTCCTCACTCTGCTCAGTGTCACAGGGGACCCATCCACTAGACTGGCTTCCTGAGTCCTTGTGCTTGAGAGGCAAAAAAGGTTTTGGTTTTCCCTGACATAACAGTCCCACCATTATCCGTCCAAAGACCACAGAATCAACCTTCCTTCCTTCAGGTCATGGTTTAAGTGTGCAAGTGCTTCTTGCTCAGCAATAGTGGGAGGACGAGGACAAAGCTATGGACACCTGTGCCTGTCACTGTGGTCCTGCCCAGCTTCCCTACTGCTCCAGGTTTTGCTGGTAACTACCACCCACTTACACTGACATATGACGCTCAGCTCTGACCACAGATCGCATGGAATGTGAGAACAGGTAGATAGATCTTTTCTAAAAGCCAAAGGGCTGATTTTTCTAGTTCTTACAGGGCAATTCCAGAAGAGAAAGACCTAGAAAAATCCACCACCTCCCTGATGGTGGCCCTGTGTCTGAGCATGTACACACACTGTCTCTCCGCTGTAGTGGCAAAGTGAGGTGTCACAGTGTTTGGGAGCTGTGCTCAGCCTTGGCATGCCCTGACAAACCAGGACGGTCTGAGAAAAGCCTGGAATCACCTTGTTCGGTCATCTGCCGCTGCTCACAAATCCTCAGCACCTTCAAGGCTTTCTGCTCTGTGTTGAGAGGAATCCGCTCAATGTGCAGCTCCAAGGAAACTCGGCCCAGCTCCGGGCAGTAGTCAAAGTAATCCACCCCCAGCTGCCACAAGCTGAGGACAAGGAAGGCGGAAGTTGAGAGGCTAGACTGGCTGCCCTATGGCTGTGGGCACTGCTACCTGAGGCTCATCCTCCCAACCCCTCAAAACCAGTAAAGCACCACTGGCATCCACAACCATTTGTGGGCTTTCCTACCTGTGATGAGCAAACAGTCCTGAGGCATATTCCAACAGAAGGAATTCTCTCATGTTAGAACCGAAACTGGAAAAAAACAAGACAGGACTGCAAGCCTACCCTCTGCAGGGCTCCTGCAACCTAACCTGCTCCAGTGCATTCTACTGGCTCTCCCTCAGAGGCCTGATGACAAGAAAGAGGATCGGTGTATTGGGACAACTTACTAGAGGTTGTGTGACTGGAGGAGTCTGCAGTGATCCAAAAGGTCGGTGAGGTGAGCTACAAACCACCAGTTGCTCAAGGCAATGCTGCAAATCCAGACATCAAGGGAAAAAGGAGGTCAGGGAAGGGACCAAATCACATGACTGAGAAGAGTAGGAAGGCCACATAAACTATGCTCTAAAGAGACAAAGATTGGGCAGAGATGGTTGAGGGAAAGGAACCTGATGCCAAGCATAACCTGATTTTAATCCCCAAGACCCACATAATGAAGAGAACCAACACTCAAAATCTGTCCTTGGACATCTACTGGAAACAACAGGGCGTGTATATATATTTATGTATATATACACACATATGTATATATACACATATACACATATGTGTGTGTATATATACATATATATACATACACACACACACACACACACACACACACACACATACGTGCATCACGAACATAAAAAAAACTCCTGGCGGTGTTGACACCTTTGATCCCAGTGGTCAGGAAGCATAAGAAAACAGATCTGAGTTCGAAGTCAGCCTGGTCTATAGTGTGAGTTCCAGGACAGCCAGGGCTACACACAGAGAAACACCCATCTCAAAAAACCAATCAATCAAACAAACAAAAAGACTGCTCAGGTCTCCTGCCTGTCCACATGCAAACAGATAATGGCTTCTTTTGATGAGTTGGGGATTTCACTGAGCTTCAGAGCTACCTTGTTTATACTGGTTTCCATTCCAGGACAATCAAAAAAGCATTGCAAGAAATGATATACGGAGCCGGGCGATGGTGGCGCACGCCTTTAATCCCAGCACTCGGGAGGCAAAGGCAGGCAGATCTCTGTGAGTTCGAGGCCAGCCTGGTCTACAGAGCTAGTTCCAGGACAGGCTCCAAAGCCACAGAGAAACCCTGTCTCGAAAAACAAAACAAACAAACAAACAAATAAAAAAAAAAAAAAAAAAGAAATGATATACGTAGGAAATAGCCAGGCTTGTAGCTCAAGTTTATAATAGAGGATCAGGAGTTCAAAGGCCAGCCTTTACTACGTCACAAGTTTAAGGATAGCCTGGGCTGCATGAGACCCTATCTCAAAAAATGAAATGGAAGAAAAGAATCTAGAAAGGGGCTGAGAGATGGTTTAGCAGGTAAAAGGCCTTTGGTGCCAAGGCTGAAAAGTTTGATTCTTGGAACCACATTATGGAAAGAGAAAACTGACTTCAGAAAATTGTCCTCTGACCCCCACATGTATGCTGTGGCTTTTGGTGTGTACTTGCATACACTTGCACACGTAAAAACACATAAATGTAAGAAGAAAAATCTAGGAACAGTGAACATATAATTATTAGGCGCCTACTGAACATGCACCCACTTTGAGGAGAGTGCTTCCCAGCAGTTTAATTTCAATGAGCTGGGTCACTGAACTGTCATGGCTGGGATTCATAGCACTCACCCTGAGTGTATCCCTCATTGCTATGAGCTTTAGGGAGTGTCCAAGGTAATCAAAGGTAATCCTTCCTGTCTCATGTTGTGATCCTCTACTCGGGAAATGGAGACAAAAAGATTAGGAGTTCAAGTCCAACCTTGGCTACACAATGAGTTTAATCCCTGAGTTACATGGAACCATGCCTCAGAAAACAAATCTCTTGTAGGTGCGGTGGCTCATGCCTTTGATCCTAGCACTGGGAAGCAGACACTCTGTGAGTTCCAGGACAGGCTACATAGTCTCAAACAAAACAAATAAACGGAAAAACTTCTCTGTATGTAGTAGTTAAGCACCTGGCTGTTTGTGTTGTGCAGAGAACTGATCGGCAGGCTGCTGGGAAGGAGGAAGTCCGGAGTGGCAGCAGGTAGCCTTGCTTAGAACACTGACCTGGATTTGCTACAATACATCTGGACAATGGGAAGGATTTCCCTCCTGCTACCATGTTAGATTTTTTTTTTTTTTTTTTGAAAAGGGGTAGTTCAAGACAGGATTTCTCCAGGTAGCTTTTGGAGTCTGTCCTGGAATTTGCTGTGTAGACCAGGTTGGCCTCAAACTCAGAGATCTCCTGCCTCTGCCTCCCAAGTGCTGGGATTACAGGTCTGCGCCACCACTGCTGGTTGAGACCTGAGCAGTCTTAAGTGGCCGGGAGGACAGAGATAGGGTTTCAGTGGGTGATAAGGACTCTTGTTCACAAACGAAGTGTAGTCAATCAGCTTACAAAGGGACTTAACAGGCTATGACCCCTGCCTCCATCTTCATCACCTGGGGCACTCCTCCCCCTGGAGGACAAAGCACTCAGAAGCAACCAGAGCAGGGTGGCTCCAACCTGTTCCCCAGCAGCTGGAAGGTTGAGGCAGCACTGTTGGTCTGCCTGGCTACACAGTGAACTCCAAAACAGCCTAAGCTATGGTGAGAGACTCTGTCTCACTAAACAGGCGCCATCACTACAACAGACCACAACCCTCAGAAGAAAATGCACCCGCCGGTGCCTTCACCCCAGACTTCCAGCCTGGTCTACAGAGTGAATTCCAGGACAGCCAGGGCTACACAGAGAAATCCTGTCTCAAAAAAACTGAACAACAGGAAAAAAAAACCTAAAAAAAAAAAAAGAAAGAAAGAAACAGAAGAACTAAAACTAGAAAAGAGTGAAAAAGTAAAAAGTAAGGAGGCCAGGCAGTGGCGCACACCTTTAATCCCAGCACTCGGGAGGCAGAGGCAGGAGGATCTCTGTGAGTTCGAGGCCAGCCTGGTCTACAGAGCTAGTTCCAGGACAGCCAGAGCTGTTACACAGAGAAACCCTGTCTCAGAAAAAAAAGTATGAAGAACAAGACATTGTGGAGGTGAATGGAGGCGATGGCTGCTGTAGATTTAATGCTGCTGAACTGTACTCCTTAAAACACTTATCACCACAGGGTGTGGTGCAGATGCCTTTAATCCCAGCAAGAAAGGAAGAGGAGCCAATGGGAAATCTGGGAGTTAGGGGTCAGAACGGTCTACAGAGACCTAGAGACTTAGTTCCAGGATAGCAACCATGTCTCAAAAAAAAAAAAAAAAAAAAAAAAAAAAAGACCAGTTAAAGTAAGGAGGCCTTACCTGCACTCCTTGATCACTTGGTGAATATCAAATTCAAAGGCTGCCATCAAGATGTTGTCCAGTGGCTCCGGACTGCTCTCGCCTCCCAGAAACATGTTCAGGCTGGACTGTGGAAGGTGACAGACAGCCCACTCAACCTCCAAGACAGAAGCAGTGACTGGGGGTGGGGGCTGGGGCAGGACTGGCATGTGGGCAGGCCAGAGAGGAATTCTTCTCAAAGGACTGAAGGAAGAGCTTTCCTCTCCCAAGAACGAGGGAGTCAACTGTCACTAACTCACCTGGGCATAGAAGTGCAGGTCAATGGGTTTCACTGTGGGGTTGGAATACAGCAGCCTGGTCACTAGGAAATGGTACCAGTTGCTCAGAAGCTCCTTGTGCTCCAACAAGGTGGCCTCGTCCCCCAGCATGATCTGAGGAGACACACTCTCTGAGCTCTCTGCTGATCGCAGCTGGGCCAGACACTAAAAGCTCCCTCTTTGCAGTCAAGTGACTTGACAGCCTTCTCCAAAGAGAAGCCAGCTCCTTGCCACCTGGGATGCCAGGGTCCCCTCCCCCCCCACACACCTTGCAGAGAGACTCCAGGCGGGGGCTGGCTGCGAATGTGCTGTCCTGCAGGTGCCGCTCACACTCCTCACGCCAGTGCTGCCACTTCAGCTCCAGCTCCGTCAGCGTCTGAGTGTTGCCAGGCTGGGGAGAGAATGGCTGTGAGACACTAAGCGCCCAGCCCTACATGTTCCCTGACCCTGATCTGGCACACAGGGCAGGAAGGACGGCTCCCACGTACACTGAGAATGGGCATCGTCCTCATCAGGTCCCCAAGGATGCGGCACATGCCTGCAGAAGGGGGGTTGGCGTCAGCTTCTTTGGACAGCATTTGCCGGGCCTCATCCAGCCGGCCCTGAAGCACCAAGACAGTCACCTGCAAAGAAATGTGGGGCATCAGCCAGGGGAGGGAGGGCTGACTCCTTCAGGCCGCCCTTAGCCCAAGGCAGCAACTCCTCCCAGTCACACCGCGTGCTGGCCGGTTTTATACTAGCTTGACACAGGCTATCTGTAGTCATCAGAGAGGCAGGAAGCTCAACTAAGAAAATGCCTCCATAGGATGAGGCTGTGAGTGGGTATAGATTAGTGATTGATGGAGAAGCGCCCATCCTGGTCCATGGTAGATGGTGTCATCCTGGACTGGTGGCCCTGGGTTCTAAGAAAGCAGCCTGGGCAAGCCAGTAAGCAGGGCCCCTCCATGGCCTCCAAGTTCCTCCTCAGCTGAAGTTCTTGCCTTGGCCCCTGTCAATGCACCATGGCTCTGGGAGATGGAAATCAAGCCCTTTACCTCCCCCAAGTTGCTTTTTGTTTGTTTGTTTTTCAAGACAGGGTTTCACTGTTCAGCTGTTTAGCTTGGCTGTCCTGGAACTTGCTTTGTAGACCAGGCTGGCCTTGAACTCAAGACAGCCTCCTGCCTCTGCCTCCTGAGTGCTGGGATTAAAAGCGTGAGCCACGACTGCCTGGCCCCAAGTTGCTTTTGGTCATTGTGTTTCATCATAAGAATAGTAACCCTGACTAAGATATTACCCTTTAGCAAACTGTTAGTTATAGGACAGCTGGCAACTAATTTTAAATGTTTTAATTCCTCTGTGTGTGTGTGTGTGTGTGTGTGCATCTACATAGCTGTGTATCATGAGGTCAGAGGACTTGGATTAGGTTATCAGCTCTATTACTCTATGACTTAATCCCTTGAGACAAAAACAAAACAAAAAAACCCTCCAGGCCAGTAGACCTACATAGTGAGACTTTGTCTCAAAACCCAAACCAGCCAGGTCGCCAGGTGACAGTGGTGGCACACACCTTTAATACCAGTACTCAGGAGGTAGAGACAGGTGGATCTCTGTGAGTCAAGCTATCTAAGCCCAGCCGGGCGGTGGTGGCGCACACCTTTAATCCCAGCACTTGGGAGGCAGAGGCAGGCGGATCTCTGGGAGTTCGAGGCCAGCCTGGTCTACAAGAGCTAGTTCCGGGACAGGCAGCAAAGCTACAGAGAAACCCCATCTAAAAAAACCAAAAAAAAAAAAAAAAAAAGATATCTAAGCCCTAGGCTGGCCTAGTCTACCTAGTCTATAGAGTAGGTTCCAGGACAGCCAGAGCAACCAGAGCAAAAAACCCTGTCTCAAAGAATCAAAAACAAATAAAACACCAACCAACAAAATAACCAAGGATATTCTTTTTCTTTCTGTGGTGCTGGAGACTGTGCTCTGGCAGATGCTGGCAGACATTCTAGGACACCACACAAGCCCCTGATCAGTGGTCCTCAACCTTCCAAATGCTGCAACCCTTAATACAGTTCCTCAAGCTGTGGTGACCCCACCATACAATTACTCCACTGCTACTCACTTCATGGCTGTGATTCTGCTGTTGTGAATGTAATATAAGTATCTGATACCCCACAGGATGAGAACCACGCCCTGGAGCAGTCTACTACCTCAAAATGGCCTCTGTGCTCATCTGCCTCCATCCCCACCTTAGTCTACAGACAAACCAAACTTCCCTTCCAACAGCAAGTCTACCAAGCGTTACTCCCCATGCTACATTAGCTCTGGAGCAGAGAAGGAAGATGTTAAACTGCCTCTCTGATCATAAACTCAAAGCGCTGAGCCGAGGCCAGGAGCAGTCTCTGTCATCGTTTTGCCCCTGTGATGGAGGAAGGTCATTGGTTAATTAATAAAGAAACTACTTGGCCTGATAGGTTAGAACATAGGTGGGTGGAGTAAACAGAACAGAATGCTGGGAGGAAGAGGAAGTGAGGCAGATGCGATGAAGCTCTGACCCAAGAAGGACGTAGGCTAGAATCTCCCTGGTAAGTCACCACCTCATGGTGCTACACACATTAATAGAAATGGGCCAAGCAGTGTTTATGTGAATACAGTTTGTGTGTCGTTATTTTGGGGCATAAGCTAGCCAGGCGGCTAGGAGCTGGGTGGCAGGAACGCAGCCCCGCAGCTCCTTCTACACCCCTGCCAGCACCAGGACAAAGAATGCGCGCAGAAGGGAGGCCAGCCCACATCATACTCACCAAGTTCCAGAAGCCGTCATGCTTGCTTGGGTTCTCACTGCCCAGAACATCTGCCGACAAACTGTCCACCTCACACACATGCAGCCGGACCCAGTCAAGAAGATGAAGGAGGAGAGGGCCAGCTGAAAAGACAGACTCATATCACACACAGATCCCAGCTGCATGTGCAGCAAGTTCCACTTTGCCCAAAGTACAAACACTGACATTAAAGCAGAAAACCTGGCTGCAGCGGGGTTTATCTTCTACAGCTGGGGAGGAAAAGCCAAGAAGCTTACAAATCAGTCCTCCCTGTCTGCAAGGCAGGACCATCTTTCACTGGATCCTGGAAGGAACAGAACCTGCCTCAGACTTTACATCTCTCCAACATCAAGTTTTTGCTGTTGTGGAAACAAGGTTGTGTTCTAAAACCCAAGCTTGCCTTGCACTCTAACTTGCGCCTCCCAAGTGCTGGGAGTGTTTAGGAATGTCAGTGCTTTGTAAGGGTATGCTACCACACCCTGCCACAGCTGGATTCTTTACAAATATGGAAGGCTGTGTGCAGCCTTTGAAATGGCTACTTGATTACTGGCATTAATGAGATGGTATATATCAATGGTGATAAGTGGAATTTTCAAAATCTACTAGAGAGGGGAGGTATCTGAATAACTAAGTTTGTGTTATCACTTTGAATTAATGGTTTTGGGGAGTTATTTATTGTTCTGTTTTGAGGATTTTGTTGGTGATTATTTTTTGGTTTGTCCTTTTGTTGTTTGTTTTTTCGAGATAGGGTTTTTCTGTGTAGCTTTGGCTGTCCTGGCACTAGCTCTGTAGACCAGGCTGGCCTTGAACTCACAGAGATCCCCCTGCCTCTAACTTCCCAGTGCTGGGATTAAAGAGGTACACCACCACTGTCTGGCTTATCTTTTCTTAAAATTTATATTTACCTACCTTTTTTTTCTGAGTGTTTTGCCTGCATGTATGCAGCACCTCTGGAACTGGAGTCACACAGGTTGTGGGTCATATTAGTTCTGGGAAAGAAACCTAGGTCCTCTGCAGGAGCAGCCAGTGCTTTTAAATTATGGGCCATCTCTCCAGCCCCATTTTGTTTTCTTTTATTTTTCCCCCTTCTTTTTGGAAGCAGAGTCTCACTAAAGTACATCTGCCTGGCCTGAAATTCAGAGACCCTCCTGCTATTGAGATTTAAGGGGATACTACCTACCACTTCTTAATTTTTTTTAAACATTTTTTTGTATTTATTTTATTTTTATGTGTATTAGTGTTCTCCCTGTAAGTATGTCTGTGAGTGGGTATCAGATCTTGGAGTTACAGACAGTTAGGAGCTACCATGTGGGTGCTGGGAATTGAACCAGGGTCTTCTGGAAAGGCAACCAGTGCTCTTAACCACTGAGCCATCTCTCCAGTCCCTTGTTTTTTTTTTTTTTAAATATTTATTTATTTATTATGTATACAATATTCTGTCTGTGTGTATGCCCGAAGGCCAGAAGAGGGCACCAGACCCTATTCCAGATGGTTGTGAGCCACCATGTGGTTGCTGGGAATTGAACTCAGGACCTTTGGAAGAGCAGGCAATGCTCTTAACCTCTGAGCCATCTCTCCAGCCCCTTTTTTTGTTTTTTTTTTAAGGTAGAAGCTTACTGTGGATCACTGACTGCTCTCTGCCAGAACAAGCTGGCCTCTGATGAGATTAACTGCCCACATCACCACACTCCTTCTCAGGCAGACCTTGCTATGTAACCTAATGGCCTCTACCTCTCCATTAAGTCAGCTTATGCTGAGCTGCGCAGAGGGGAAGGTTATGCGTAGCCACGGGAAACAGCAAGCTAACAAACACACCGGCAAACCACAGCCCCTGAACAGAGAGGACAGACACTGGATGGGTCACAACTTAACTCAAGATCAAAGGAATAACCCCAATTAGTGAGGGAGTGTGTCGCCAGGCCTGATGACCAGCCACAGCCCTCTTAGCCCTGCTGGGCTGTACATCATCTAGTCCCTCTAAAATCCCTTCCACTTGAATTGCAGACAGTACATATACTGAGCATTCTCTTTTATGCTAGTTGACTGTTTCTCAGTATTTTTCTTTCTTAACGTGTGTGTATGTTTTGCCTGCCTGTGTCTGTGCACCATTCATGCCTGATGCTAGCGGAGGCCTGCATGAGCTCTGGATCCCCTGGAACTAGAGGCACAGAGGCTTGTGGGCCACCATGCTGAGAACTGAACCAAGGTCCTATAAAAGAGCAGCAGTGCCCTTAATTGCTTAATTAGCCCACACTGAAGCGCCATTTGCCTAACGCTGTAAGTTCCTAGAGGCTCTCTATGTAACTTCTTGTGGTAGCTGATGAAATGGCCGTTTCTGGGGCTGCTCTGTCCTGATGGTGACACTGAAGAGCAGCAGCGCACAGCACAGCAGAGAAAGGACAGAGGCTGACAGGGGCGCAGTGATGCTATGACAGACAAACTGGGCTTACCTGGGGCTACTTCAATAAAAAGGATCTCACACAGGTTCCAAATGAGCTCCATGGCTGACAAAATGGAGACCTACAGAAGAAATGGAGACAACTCTAACAGAAAATATTACTGAAATCTGAATGCAAGGCAAAGAAATATAATAGAGCCTGAGTCACAAATCCAACAGTCACTGATACTCCTATGGAAGATTTCCCACCAGATAGACCAGGATTGGAATTTAGATGGGGAGAGAAAAACCTGGGTGATGGTGGGACACACTTTAATCCCAGCACTTAGGAGGCAGAAGCAGGAAGATCTCTGTGAGTTTTGACCAGCCTGGTCTACCGAGCTAGTTCTAAGACAGTCAAGACTACACAGAGAAATCCTGTCTTGAAAGACAAAACAAAAAAAAAAAAAAAGGAAAACCTGCATAATTCTAACACATGAATTTATTTTGATATGAATTAGAAAAGTAAACTAGCATAACATACTTATGCTCTTGACAAATTGTAGTTAAAGAAGGAGTGTTATTTGAGTAAAAGGAAGAAATAATTTTGAGGGGCTGGAGAGATGGCTCAGCAGTTAAGAGCATTGACTGCTCTTCCCGGGGACCCAGGTTCAATTCCCAGCACCCACATGGCAGCTCACAACTGTCTGAAAATCCAGTTCCAGGGGATCTGACACCTTCACACCAATGCATATAAAATAAAGTTAAATAAACCATAAAAAAAAGAAATAATTTTGAGAAACTTTTTCAATAAATTAGATAAATAGATAGGGAGATAGATAGATAGATAGGGAGATAGATAGATAGATAGATAGATAGATAGATAGATAGATAGGGAGATAGGGAGATAGATAGATAGATAGACAGACAGACAGACAGACAGACATGCAGAACAAAATTGCAAAGTTGGAGCAAGGGCAGTGGTAAACACCTATGAACTTGCACTATGGAGACAGAGGCAGGAGTGTCAAGGGTTCCATGCCAGCCCAGCCTGTAACCCCAGCACTTGGAATGTGAGGGTAGGGGATGAGGATTTCCAGGGCAACCTGAACTATATAAGAGCCTATTTAAAAAAAAAAAAAAAAAAAGGAAAAGGAAAAAGGTTCATGTGCCATGAACTGAAGCTTAGGAAACAAGACATTAAAGGTTGAGTCCAGGGCTGAAGATCTCAGTCATGAAGAGCACTGGCTGCTCTTGCAAAAGACCTTGGTTTGATTCCCAGCACCCATGCGGTAGCTAACAACCATCTGAAACTCCAGTTCTAGAGGATCTGACAACTGCAGGGATAGCACACACACAATGCACAGACACACATGCTTCAGGGGACCTGGACCCTGTCCTTAGGAAGATGAAGTCGTGCCCCACCCCCACCGTCACCATGCTTCAGTTCAGACAGACATCATCACTCCTTGAACCTTGCTTCACAGGAAAACAGACCTTGCCAGTCTGAAATAGGGCATTATCCCTACTCATCAGTTATAAAAAAAACCCTGGGATCCCACTAAGGAAAGAGAGCCCTGTATGTCACCTTATATCCCTACTGAATTGTATAACTGCTTGCTACTCAGCAGAAATGCCAAGTTCATGAGACTAAACAGTAGTCCCAAAAGCTCAGCTGTCCGCCTCTAATGACAATGCACCAACATCAAGTGCTCAGGACTCATTTTCCCAAAGAAAACGAAAACAGATCCTGGGTTCCAATGAGCTAGACCTTGAAGAGAACACCAGAACTTTGGAAACCACACTTGCCACCCCAAAAAGCTGCTAGTCTACCTGGAAAGAAGAAACTTGAAACAGTGACTCCAAAGCCACCCTAGACACCGAGGACACAGAAAGACACAATGTTGCCAATGAAAACAGCTACCCTTACCTGGCTGCTGAACTGCCGGCCACTGGCTGGATCTTTAGCAGCAACTAGCAGAATACAAAACATTTTAAGGGAGCACTCAAGCTGAATTGATTCTAGTCAATCTACTAGCCCCACTAAGCTCAGCATGGCTTTGTTTCCTCTTGTTTCTTTTGACACCCACCCATTTTCTTTGGAAATGCTTATACATCACATCAAACCAAGGCCCCACTTTGAACTGCACAGTAGCCTCCTTAAAAGCCTCTAGAGAAAACAGCACCCGATACTTTCTTCAAATACACACAAGGTCCTTACCTGCAACCTGGTGCATTTCCTCCATACAGGCCCGGATGACAGAGCGGTAATTTTTACTCACTCGAACCAACCTGCAAAGAAATGAAATGACATACAAGAAGACATTAAAACAAAATGGAAAAAGCCCAGGTGGTGGTAGCCCCTGTCTTTGATCCCAGCACTCAGGAGGCAAGAGGCAGGTCTTGCTATGCAGCTCTGGCTGGCTTGGAACTCGCTATGCAGAACAGGCTGGCTGCCAGCTCATTTTTATTTTTTTAAATATTTATTTATTATGTATACAATATTCTATCTGTGTGTATGTCTGCAGGCCAGAAGAGGGCACCAGGCCTCTTTACAGATAGTTGTGAGCCACCATGTGGTTGCTGGGAATTGAACTCATGACCTTTGGAAGAGCAAGCAATGCTCTTAACCACTGAGCCATCTCTCCAGCCCTTACTTTTTTTTTTTGGTTTTTCAAGACAGGGTTTCTCTGTGGCTTTGGAGCCTGTCCTGGAACTAGCTCTGTAGACCAGGCTGGTCTCGAA
>NW_026067918.1:8337288-8338988 GCF_014885135.2 Alexandromys fortis | reverse complement strand
ATTTATTTATTATGTATACAGTATTCTCAGTATTCTGTCTGCATGTGTGCCTACAGGCCAGAAGAGGGCACCATATCTCATTACAGATGGTTGTGAGCCACCATGGGTTGCTGGGAATTGAACTCAGGACCTTTGGAAGAGCAGGCAGTGCTCTTAATAGCTGAGCCATCTCTCTAGCACCTGCCAGCTCTTAAAGAGCCACTTGCTTCATTTTCAAATCCCGCAAAAATGAGATCTAATTCAAGGGCTTATTTAGCCTTCCATTTATTTATTTATTTATTTATTTATTTATTTTGGTTTTTCGAGACAGGGTTTCTCTATGGTTTTGGAGCCTGTCCTGGAACTAGCTCTTGTAGACCAGGCTGGTCTCGAACTCACAGAGATCCACCTGCCTCTGCCTCCCGAGTGCTGGGATTAAAGGCATGCACCACCACCGCCCGGCATTTATTTATTTATTTATTTTTGGGGGGAGGAGGATGGGCACATACAAGGGACACATACAAATGAAGCAGGAATCCAAATAGAAAAGCTCATAAACCCAGTAAGTCTTCCAACAGTATTTACACAATCAAGAAGTCTCATCCTGGACAACACACAGGAGAACCGGGAGTCCCGTGGTCCTCTGTCACTCACAAGGATAAAGATGCATTTTACTTCATCACGGACTTCAGCATCTACCAGCACCCTACTTACTGAGCTTTCCTGGATTTTCCAGTCAATTCCTCCTCAATCCTTTGCAGGCCAACGAAGATTCCATGGGATTCATTGAAGAGTTTTCTCAAAATCTGAGAGTAAACATCTGCATCTTTCCGTACGATATAGATAAAGGGGCAGCTAGGCGCCATCTCTGATTTGTCTGCAACAGAACAGGAAAAAATTAACATCTACCATTTCCCCAAAAGAGAAACCATTCTAGTATTTCATTCTTTAATTAAACTGGCTGAGCTTGGAGGCACATGCCTGTGTACTCTGCACTTGGGAGATTAAGGCAGGAGAATTATAAAGTACAAATTACTAGTCCACATTCTGAATTCCAGGCAGCTAAGCCTATCTTAAAAGAAAAAAAAAAGATTAGCCTCAGCCTCCCAAGTGCTAGGATTACAAGCGGGCAACACAACATGGTTTCCTCTTTTTGGTGATATTGGTAATCTAATTAAGGGTGATGCACATGCTAGAGACGTTTATCACTGAGCCCCTGAGTGATATCCTCTTGTAGCCTTGGTTTTTGAGAAAGGGTC
The DNA here is from genome assembly GCF_014885135.2 of Alexandromys fortis. Classification (NCBI taxonomy): domain Eukaryota; kingdom Metazoa; phylum Chordata; class Mammalia; order Rodentia; family Cricetidae; genus Alexandromys; species Alexandromys fortis. Next base: position 8,337,750 of record NW_026067918.1, on the reverse strand, counting down.
TATCAGTGTATCACAGGCTGGCCTGGAATTCTCCATCCTCCTACAGTTCTGCAAGCATTGCCTGAACCCCGAGTTTGGCTTCTGCTTAAGCAACACAGCAGGACTCTTATCTAAACGTTAGTTATAAGGCTGAAAAGATGGTTTGGTGCTCTTCCACAGGTCCTGACTTCAATTCCCAGCAACCACATGGTGGCTCACAGCCATCTGTAATGAGATCTGATGCCCTCTTCTGGTGTGCAGGCACACATGCAGAGAAAACACTGTATACAAAATAATAAATCTAAAAACACACAGAGAAACACAGGCTGGGCCGGGCGATGGTGGCGCACACCTTTAATCCCAGCACTCGGGAGGCAGAGGCAGGTGGATCTCTGTGAGTTCGAGACCAGCCTGGTCTGCAGAGCTAGTTCCAGGACAGGCTCCAAAGCCACAGAGAAACCCTGTCTCGAAAAACCAAAAAAA